>NC_007254.2:185000-485000 GCF_000002725.2 Leishmania major strain Friedlin | reverse complement strand
CTTGTTGGTGAGTGGCATCCTTCCTTTCATAGTTGTCTTCGTAGAATTCAACTTTGTTTTCACTTCCATCTGGTCACTCAGGCCTTTTCACTTGTACGGATTTCTCACTATTACAGCAATTTTTTACATTGTCGTAACCGCGTGCGTGTCGGTTGTTGCGACTTTTGTACTGCTGTCGACAGAGAACCATTACTGGAAATGGATGTCCATCGGCTTTGGGGCATCCTGCGCGGCTTACACTTTTGGCTATGCGGTCTTCTTTTATCTTTTCAAATCCTCGATGCATGGTCTGTTCATGTTTCTGCTCTACTACGCGTATTGCTTTGTGATTATGATGTTTTTAGCTCTCATCGGTGGAACGGTGAGCTATTTCGCTGCCTCTTACTTTGTGAAGGCGATTTATGCGCAAGCGAAGAATGACTGAGCTGAGAAAGCGAAGAGAGGCTTGTAATTGGGGCGTGCCTGCGCGGTGGCGACTGTGGGGAGCCAACTATGATTCATTCGCATCTCTGAAGGGGCTACTTGCGATGCTCCTGCTGATTCCCTCTGTTTCTTTTTTTCCAGGAGCTGTTCTGAAAATGCTTCGGGGGCCCTCAGCAAAAGAAGAAAAAGAAGTCGAATCTTTAGCTAGATTCGAATCGAAGAGCTTTGTGGTCCCCGTCTCCGTGTACCTTTTTCTTTGAAGACACATCACATTTTCTACATCTGCGTGTACGCGCGAGCAACTTGGCTCTCGCTCTGCTTGGTTCGAGCTGTGATTCTTCATGTTGGTCAAAATTACTGAAGGAACAGGCATCAAAGATGCAGATTGAATGTGCTGAAGAATCCAGCTGTTTACTCGAAGTGGGCAGTACGGTACCTCTGTTTTGTCTAGCGGAAGTCGCAGTATATATATATATATATATATATATATATATATATATATATATATATATATATATATTCCTGCGATAGTGGCTACACAAGAGTAGAAAAACGAAGCGTTGCCGTGGCTTGGTCTTTTGTACTAATGGAGAATGATTTTTATGCGACGGGTTTCGAGCAGAAACGAAAACACGCAAGGCGAGCAAAAGAGGGAACATGCTTGGAAGTTCGAGAGACTCTTTCTGTTCTGGGAAGAACGGGGACTCGCTGCTTTTCTCTTATTAGCGTGTGTTCGACTTGGCACCGGACGAGGTTCCGGCGATTGGACAAGTCAAAGAGGAAGAAAGAGCTTTCTATCCTTGCTTACTTTCTCACCAAGAGCACTCTCTTGACTTTTCCATTTCCACTTGACTTCACGCTTTTTTTTTGCGGTCTACACTTTTCGCATTTTCGAATGTATGTCCACTTAAATTTTTCGCAACAGAAAAAAAAAGAATGAGCGCTCCTCCCTCTGCCCAACCGTCCAGCGCGGAAGCTCGAAGGTTTTGTTGTTGACACCGGAGAACAAAGAAGCTTTAATTGCAATGAACTTTGGCGCCTGCCCTGCTGACATCGAGGATGACGAGGTCGTAGCGTCATTCAACGTTTACGCTTCGCCGGCGCTTGTAAATCAGGCTCACATTTTTCAGTACCCCCTGCGTCGTAGGCAGCGGCCATACGAAGCGACAGAAATAAAGCTGTTCAGTACAAGCGGAACGGTAGCTGAGGAAAGTGAGGCCCTGCTGGCCCAGGGAAAGGGTTCGTCGGTACTCCAACCAGGGTCGCGGCTCACAATGAAGTGTTCTCTAGACACGTTTGGCTCCCCTTCATTCCGACCATTGCCGGAGTTCGCACCGGATATGCTGGGTCAGATGGAGCTTCAGCGACACCACACCTTCAACTACACGTTGCAGTCGCAACCCTTTTTGCCGCAGTCGAATTATGTGCTTGGTTATATCACCCTCGAGGGGATTCACCTCACCCCGGTTTCGACGATTCAGCAGTTCACTCCGGCACTGAGCATTCCAGAGTCATCCACCGGTGCAGTCCGCGTGACCGAAGCGTTTTGCAGCCAGTCCAACTCCACGGCGATGCCTGGGTTTGCGGCGGCAGATCGCATCCAGCGTGAGCTGCGACGCCAGCGCAGCCGTGTCTTGAACGGAGAAGCGGACACCGCGCAAGAGATACAATTCTTCCGTGATGACTCTGTGGAGAGCTCGGCAATGCGGTCTCGGCTGTGCTCGTCGACTCTCGAAAGAATTACTGGCAATCTAAACGCGGCGTCGGAGCCGGCCGAAGTGGAAAACAGCCTCTTTCCTCCTGAAATTCTTCAATCTGGAGGTATTTCCGGTGGCGACGAGGCGCATCCGTCGATGATTATTCACCGCTTTGCCAACTGCAAATCTGTCGCTGAGCAGACAAATCAGCTGCTTCAGCGTTGCCACATTCTCACGCTCCAGCGACTTCAGAACATTGTGGTGCCCTATACGTCGAATGAGGTGGTGAAGACGATGTCGACTGTGCCGGAGGCACAGCTGGTGGAGGCGCTGAAGTCGTGTGCCGTGTGGCTGCATGGTGTGTGGGTTAGTCGGTACTGTGATCAGTTCCGCGGATCAGTGGCGGCGCTGCGCGAGGTGATTTTGGCTCGTTTTTACCAAAGCGAAGATGGCAGCGTGGCGCGGGCAGACTTTAATGCCTGGATCACGACATCCGCCGCACGGCGCTCGATCAAGGAAATCCTCGCGACAGTGGCGGTGCTGAACACAGACGAGCCCGATCCATCCAAGCGGCGCTGGCGACTCAAGTACGTCCCCGAAGATCGCGCCGCGCGAGAGGCGAATCTACGCGATTTTAAAGCTAAATTTGCGGCTGAAGAAGCCAGCCAACACGAGGCGTGGCGTCGCCGTTGCGCACAGGTAATGGCACACATCCCTTACATCAACGCAGGGCGACCTGTGTCGCAGCTGTGCCTCCGTCCGCGCAGCACACCACCGACGACTGGCACAGCGGCATCTGCGACACTCCCGTATGGCAGTCCAAACGCAGCGCAGTCCATCGCCCCCTCGGTGAGTTCCATGACGAGCGGCCACTCTGGAAGCGGTGTGACCGCATCTGCTTCACCTTTTAGCTCCCCCGCCCCGGGTGCCGATTTGGGCTTCAAGGACGCTGATATCGCGCCGATTCGGCATTACATCCGCGAGCTGTTTGCGGAGCACGGCGTCATTAACAAGCAGCGGGTGAAAGACCTCGTGATCAAGGCACAGGAAGCACGCTACCCACATGCGACTAAGGCGATGCTAAGCACGGCGCTGCAGCAGTGTCTCGACAAGTTCACGGATGCCACGTGGATCCTCAAGTCCGCCGGGGAGCCCATTGTGGACTACTACCGGCCGGCCATTCTCTACGTGGTGCTGGAGCTGCGCCAGTTTGAGATGGCGGCGCTCATGAAGCGGCTGGAGGAGGTGGTGCGAGCGCGTGGCTTGACTTCTCCGCCGGAATCAGCTGCACTGCGCGGCCGCATTGGTGGTGCATCTGGCACATTGGAGGCTGTGGTGCAGCGCGTTGTGGCCGAGGTGGCGGAGTTCAAGGCAGGCGGCCGACTCTGGCACATCAAGGGCGGCAATTTGATGAATGAGTAGCGACGCAAAGGAAAAAACGTGGTCGTGAAGGAGGCACGGAGAGCGCCGAAAGAAAAAAGGGGAAAGCACGCAGACCTCTTTTTTTTTCTCTGTGCAGCATTGCTGCACTTGTTCGTCGGTCCCTTCTTCCTCTGGCCGCGTCTTTATACCACACGGATTTTGATCGTCGCTACCGAGGCGATGCGACGGCCAAGCGCCCATTCATGTCCATTCGGCCAACCACCTCCTAGGTGGCCAGCAGGGCAGAGAAAACCGAGACGAAAGGCGAGACAAGGGGTGTGGGGGGGCGCAGGCGGAACATCCTAAAAAAAAACACGAGCGAGATAGACGTACCCATTTGCCTCTTTCCGTTTGGAGGGGCCGAGTGCGTGCTTGCATTCCCCCTATCTTCTGTTTCCGTTATGTTTTCGCACACGACGGGGGTGCACAACGAGTAACAAGAGAGGGAGACGATCCGTAAAGCATACACGTGTACACCCACCCACCTACCCTCCACACACGCGCTTAGAAAAGCGGGTGGGGGTGTTTGGTGACGCTGAGCTTTACATCCACGCACCAGAGAATCCCGAGAGCAGCTCTCAGATAACCACAAAAAAAAAGACAGAATGGGGATGCGTGGTGGCGGTTGAACGCAGCAGAAGACGAGATATCAAGTGCCGAGGGTCCACATTAGGCAGCGTTCGTGCTGGCAGGGATGGGGACACCTCAGTGCGTGGTATCACGGGTTCCACTGCACACGCACACCTCCCACTCTCTCTCTCTCTGTGTGGGAAGCCAAAGCTGCCGGTATACCTGCCCATGCCGAACCACTTCGGGTGGTGACAGGGGCTGCCATGCCCACGACGCAGGGAGGTCAGAGCGATGCATCGCCGCTGATGCCGGCAGTCAGGTTCTGGAGGGCGTTGCGTCGGAGCGACCTGCGACAGTGCACACGCTTGCGCCATCCATGTGGTGGGCGAAGTCTCCGCGCGACTGGAACGCATCCCGCCCGACGCTCACTGCCTACTGGTGTGGGGGGCCTGGGACCCCTCCCCCCCCTCCCCGAGGGGCGCAGCAGGTGGCGACCTGCAGAGAGGGTCTGCGTCGAGTTTGAGACGGGGGCCGTGCTCAGCTGACTGAGTCGGCGCACTGCTGTACCGGCGTGTGTCTGCTGCTGCTTCTGCGCACCGCGCGGATGTGTGGGGCCTGCGGCAGGGCCAGCGGGTGTGTTGGTGGGTGGATGGGCGGGGGTGCAGCGTGGCATGTAGCCGGCGCTGTGTGGCCGAGAACGAGTGCACACACGTTGAAAAAAAAAAACATAGGTCCGCGTGCCTGTTTGATTTTGCGCGCCTGCACGTTTTTTAATGTGTCCTCTCTCTCTCTCTCTCTTTCCCTCGGTTGCCTAGATCACTCACACTCTTCGATGCACGCGTTCTGCTCGCCGCTGATTTCAGCGGGCGGACAGACCGCAGCAATGCCGCCTCTCTCTCTCTCTCTGTGTCTCTCCCCGCTCTTTACCAGTGCTGCACCTCCCCTCCTCCTCTCTCCCTCTCTCTCCTTCACGCTGGCCTCTCGTTCTCTTAGCATCCAAGTCTGCACGTTGCGCTTCCTCATTTGCTGCTGTTGTTGTTTCCATCCTTCCTCCCCGCCCTCCCCCCCCCATAGTTGCGGTGTGGATTTGTGCGTCACTCACGTGCCGACAGTTTCCGTTTAGCGAGTTCGTTTTCTCTTTTCCTTTTCTGGTTTTCCGCTTCGGTGCTCTCTTTTCATTCGTGCGGGTTGCTGTGGACGGGCGTGTGTACGGCAGGGCTCATCGCTCCTTTCTGCAGACGCCTCTTCGGAAAAAAGGGAGAGAGAAGGGTCAGACTACCTCCTCCCTTTCGTCTTGCTCTTTCTCGTTCTCACTGTGCATTAGCCCCTCTCTCGCGCCACGCCTCGTCGCACTCCTTCTCCGTCGTTTCAGTGGATCTGGTGCTCCTGCAAGGGAAGTGGAGAGGCTCTCTCTCTCTCTCTCACTCTCTCTCTCTCTCTACCACCGCTCCTGAACGGATTATTTGCTTTTTTGTTGTTGTTTGTCGCTGCATTCGTCGAGCGGCAACGGCCATTGCGACGCCGCTGTCCACATCGCGCCATTCCTGCCAAAGGAAAGCCATCTCCGAAGAAACCCCCCCCCGCCCCCCCTCCCCCTTTCTCTCTCTCTCTCTCCTCCCCTTCAGCGCAGGCGCTGTGATTTCGGTGGCGGGTAGAGTGCCCTCCTCTCTCTGTCTTCGATAAACGGCAATATATATATATATATATATATATTTCCTGCCCTTCCCCCCCCCCTTTCCCGGTTTTCTATTCTTGTACACCCCTCTCTCTCTCTCTCTCCTCATCCCCTCCCGCAAACACGCGGAGCTTAGCGTGGAGCCATGGACTGCGTAAACCACGTGACGAGCGATGCAGACATTCTGCCGTGCAAGTCCGATGTCATCCTCAGCAAAACGTCGTCTGCCAACTTCACTGTTGGCACAAGGCCGCTGCTGGCGAGTCACCGGCGTCTGCTTTGCATGAACGTGAAGCAAACCAACATGCTGCGTGTGTTGAACCGCCACGGCAAGCACAATGACACGACCATCAAGGCCGCTGCAGTCGCGAACCTAGTATCGACAGAGAGGATTACCGGCCACCCGACCCTCTTCTACGCCGTGGGCGGGAGAGACTTGGCTATCATCTGCCCCACCACGCAAGCGAACGGCGACATCTCCGTCTCGTTGGTGGAGTCGAAGCTGGACGAGGAGGGCTACGCCTCGACTGCCGGTGAGTCGCAGCGGCTCTACGTGCTCGGTCAGCAGGACGTGATGGAGGTGGAGGAGTCTACTGGCATCGTCAAGAGCAAGATCCCCCTCACCCCAAAGACGACGGTCAAGTACCCCGTTATCGACTACCATCAGGCATCCCAGCTGCTGCTCGTGCCGGCGAAGTCGACCCATCTCGACCTCATCTCGACTCGCACCCGCAAGAGCGTGCTGGGCCGTGTCTGGGAGCCGCATGAGGACACTGTGCCGACCTTTGCCTGCTTCTTCCAGCACCATGCTTTCTCTGAGGAGTCGGGCAAGGAGCTGCTCATCGTGACGGCGGCGCAGGGCAACCGCGAGATTCGCTTCTGGGCCTACCAGAGCGACACCCAGAAGTTCGCGCTCAAGCAGCAGCTGAGCCTCTCTTACAAGGGTGAGCCGAAGGAGGAGTACGACATCAGTGTCACCGCTGACGAGGAGTACATCACGCTCTGCTCTCGCACGAGGCCGTACGCCGTGGTGATCGAGACCCACCACACCCTTTTCAAGGCGTACAGGGTGACGTCCTGGCGCATGGCAGGGCCGGCGCTGTGCTCGACGACGTCCGTTGGCAAGGTTACAGAGAGCGCGCAGAGCAAGTCCGTCAGCTACGAGCTCTTCATCACAATTCGGACAGAGACCGGCTTTGTACAGTCGATGCCCAACTCCAGCCGCCTCGCCGGTGCGTCGAACTTGGCCGTAGCGAGGGGCGACTCTGTGGCAAACTGGTTTCCGTCCCTCGCGGCTGGCGGTGCCGGTGCTGGTCGTGACGCGACGGGTGTGTCGGCTGGCGTGGGTGCCACCGGCGCGGCGATAACACCGATCACCGCCGTCTCGTCCTCGCTTGCTGGTGAGATTAAGACAAGCAGCATGTCGGAAACGGCTGTCGCTTCCATCGTGCGGTCGCAGGCGCAGAAGTTCTGCGAGCAGGTCAAGGTGATTGATGCCGACCTTGTAAGCATGCAGAAGAGCGCCTCAGACACGATGCGGCTGTTGCAGGACTCGCGCTACCGCACCGAGGCGCAGAACAGCGGTCGCACCTTCGCCATCCGTAACCGCGCGCGCCTCGAGAAGATAACCTCTACTGCACCGTCCCCGGCAAGCATGAAGCCGGCTGCGGTACCTGTTGCTGCAGACGCCGCTGGGTCTGCTGATAGCGAGCACGGCGTGCTAACGGCTGGGGAGCGCGAGCTTGTGCTGAGTATCCGCAACTTTGTGCAGGAGGTGCAGGGTGGCAGCGCGGCCGCGGCCTCGGCAGCGCTGAAGGCGCTCCTCAGCAAGCAGCTCCGCCTCGCCGTGGAACGGGCGGCCAACGAGGCGGGCAAGCTAGAGATTCCTACCAGCGTCACCGGAGACTTCAACACATTGCAGTCGGTGCAGGAGTACCGCCGTGTCGTCAACGCAAGTATCACGCGCATCAGTACCGCAACGAAGCGGTACCAGGAGCTGAACCGCACGACGGTGGAAGCCTCGTCGGCGCAGACCGCGACGTGCCTCGCCCAGGCAGAGGCCTTCCGCCAGAAGCTGAGCTCGGCGCTGCGCTCCATGAAGGAGGAAGTGGCGGAGGTCAAGGTGGCGCTCTCACAATGCCAGCTGTCCAGCAAGGCCGCCGAGGAAGCGGCGGCGCCGCCGAGCCCGGACGCGATCTTGGCACGTGCAGTGGGGCAGGCCAAGGAGGATGACTGGAAGGGGGCTTTCACCACTATCCTCGCCTCTAACGACATCAGCATTCTGCTGGCGTTCTTAGAGAACGAGATGTGCCGGGAGCAACAGGCGGTGCTCACCTCGCCCAAGACACTGACGCTGCCGCTCTTCCTGAGTCTCTGCCTGCAACTTACCTTCGAGATGCCGCTGCACGCCGGTGCGGTACCCCTGCGTCTGCAGCTGTTGTCCGACTTCTACGTGGAGTGGGACGACTGGCTGCGCACGATCCGGTTGCAAGCGCAGAAGGATTCGCAGCAAGCTCTCGTCTACGATGTTGTGAAGCGCGAGCTGTCGACTGTGCTGGAGGCGCTAGAGGCCGTACCCCGTGAGCAGCTGGACCGCAAGAGTCGCAACAAGGAGCGCCTGGTGCACAAGCTCATCTCCCAGCTTCTGACAGATGAGTAAGCCAGGGAGGTCAGAGATACGACGCTTCACATTGCGGGCGCCGAACAGATGTCACAGGCACGTTGTATCTTCGACCATTCTCGTCGCACTCCGCTACTCCCTTCGCTTCCCTAATGCAATACCTTGGTGAGTGGCCTTGGATCTTCCGGCTTCTTTCCCTCGTCGCTCTACGACGTGGCTTCAGCGAGTGCAGCTGACATGGTGGTAGAGGTACATGATGGACGTTTGTCGCCCTTGTCGTCGTCGTCTCTCTCCTGCTCTCCCCGTAGCTTTTCTTCTTGCCGACACTCTCATGATGGGAGGAGGAGAAGGGTTGTGCGTTGTAGCTCGGTGTGCCCGTGTGCACACGGGACTCGGCGTGAGTAAAAATTCGAGATTACCTTGCCTCATGCTCTTCGGTTACGGTTGCAGTTATGAGTGTGTCGAGCGCGGCTGTGTCTGGGATGCAGAATGCAAAGGGTGCGCGTGATGATGTAGCAATGCTTTCCCTCCCCTTCTCCCCTCATTCCCGTCTTTCCCGTTGTCGTCTATCGATTGTGGCGGCGCTTCTCTTTTCGTTCGTTATTTATTCCTCTTCGTCTGTCTGCCGATGTTTCTTTCTCTTCCACGGGTTGGTTCGTGTAGGGTGGGTGCATCGCTCGATGCGCTTGTGTGTGTGTGTGTGTGGGTGGGTGGGTGGATGGGGGGGGTAGGTGCTGATTGGCGCCCATATCTGTGCCTGTGTGTCTTCCTGTGTATGCGCATGGTCGTGGGTCCGGATGCGGGTTCGAAGGCACGTCGTCTGTGTCTGGGGGTGGGGGGAGGCGGTGGGGGAGGAGGGTTGATGGCTGGCAGGTAAGCGGGGCTGTTCGTAAGCCGTAATGCACTTCGAAAAAGAAGACACACACACAGAAAACAGAACAAAAAAACGACTCAGGGATGAGGAGACGACCACAGAGCAGCGTGGTGGAGGATGGGCTCCCCCCCCCCAACACACACACACATCCTCTCTTCCCTTCCTCTTCCTCGTCCATATCAGGCCTCTCCTCTGTTTTACCCGGCGTTGAAGGGCGCCTTTTGATGGTTGTGAGGGCTCGCCTGTCGAGTTTCGCAAGCGCGTTACGGGAGGAGGAAGATGAGGTGTGCATCTGCGGTGCTTCCCCAAAGCGCGCGGCAGTGATGACGCTTGTGTGTGTGTGTGTGTGCATCGGAGGCTGCGGGAGCACTCGTAGCGGCGGCCTCTTGCACACTTTGCCCTCATGATCTCCTCGTCTCTTCCAGCTCTCTGCGCCTTCGTCATGCGCGCACCGTTCTCTGTTCCACCTCGCCCTTTGTATCTTCCTCCTCTTCCTCCCCCTCACCCTCCCCTCTCTCTCTGTTGTGCGCATGCATCGATGGCCAGTGATTGGCATTGCTCGCTCTCTCTCATCATCGCGTCGCCGTCCCCCGTGGGCCGTCGTTTTGCAGCTCGTCGTCGTCCTTTCACTTGTTCTCTTCTGCTACCATACACCATCCCCTCATCGTGGTCAAGAAGAGCGCGTCGAGTCGGTGCGGGCTTGGCAGGCACGACAGCGGGGTGGAACTCCTTGAAGCTCTCCCCTAGCAGGCCTTCTGTACGCGAAGGCCAGCATACACGTCGCGGATATACGCAAGAAAAGATGCCGCGTGTGTCTGTTTTCTTGTCCTACGCGGACTCCTTTGTCGGCACGCGTCTGCTGCGTCAGTTCCAGCAGTACCCATCGCACTACGACATCTACGGCTGCGTGTGGGATGCGGCCGCCGCAGAGCAGCTCAACGCCGCTGCGTCGGCTGCCCAGCAACAACTGCAGCAGCCAGCGGCGAAGAAACGCGTCGGTGATGTGACGGGGGAAGACAACAGCGTCTTGGAGGAGAGCTACACTTCCCTGGTGCCCGGTGTTAGTGCCCGTGCCCACACGGCTTTGCCGCTGGAGGAGTCTGGGTCACTCGAAGTGGAGGATAGCCACCTGGCTGCAGGCGTGGATGGCGTGACTGCTACCGTGGCTGGCACCGATGGCAGAGAAAAACCGCTAAAGCTGCATGCGTCCTGCACCTTTTTCTCACGCCTTGACACATTGGCCGTGCGTAGCGCGCTGCTCGCGTGCGACTGGATCGTGCTGGAGCTGCACCAGGCTCAAACGGTGCTAGAGGTGGTGCAGTTCCTGCAGATGCAGCCCTCCTTTGAGCGACCGAAGCGTCTGGTCCTGCTTTCCAGCCTCATGACGTGGTACGCCACGCCGTCGCTGGAGGAAGCAGAGGCTGCTGCCGGCGACGGAGACGACGAGGGCGACAGCCCTGGCGCTGATGGCGAAGAGGACGTCGAAGCGCCGTATCCCCCGCCTCCACCGCGTTTCCTGGAGAGCATTCTCGCTGAGGTGCAGGACCGATCGCGGCACGCTGTAGTGGACGCGATGCGCGGCGACGCGAGCGCAGCCAAGGATGAGGACAACAGCGGCGGCGATGGAGAGGACGAAGACAGGGAGGCCGTCGCCTCGGGTGCGAGCGCAGAGGTGTTGACGGAGGATCAGTACAACCGTCGTGTACCGCATCTGCAGTATCTGAACTGGCGCGATGCCGAGAGGGCCACCGCAGCAGCGCATCATGCGAACGGCCTGCCGCTGGACACCTTCGTCGTTTGCGGAGGCCTCCCCTACGGAGGCGAGGAGGACGTACTCGAACCTCTCTTCCGCCTCGCATGGTCTGCCGAGCCGGAGAAGGAGGACGAGCACGCGGCGACCTCGGCAACGCTGCCGATCTTCGGCAGCGGCCACCAGCGTGTGCCAATGGTGCACGTGCAGGATCTTGCCTGTTTTGTGCGCAAACTGCTCCGGTGCCCTGCTGACGCCCTGCCGTTCCCCGAGCGGCGCTACCTCTTCGCCACCGACGGGAGCAACCAGAACTCTTGGCAGGGCATTGTCTCCGCCGTGAACCGCATGTTTGGTGGGCGGTGTGCGATGCACCCCGTCGCGCCAGAATCGTACCCGCTCTACCGCGACGTGGAGCGCTTCACGATTGACCTGCGTGTGGAGCCGGAGACGATGCGGATCATCATGGCGCGCACCGAGGATGCCGAGGAAGGGGCCGAGTCGAGCGATGCGGCCGCCTCCGCGCAGCAGCAGTTGCCCCTGCCGAACACATGGATTGCAGAGGGCGGCATCCGTCGCCATCTTCGTGCTGTCGCAGACGAGTTCACCGCCGCCCACCACGTCCAACCCCACCGCATTGCCATTGCTGGACCGCCGCTGGTCGGAAAGACGTACCTCGCCAGGCGTGTGGCGCGCTACTACCGTCTTCCACGCGTGTCGCTGGACTCGGTCGTGCTCGACTACACGACCGCCTTGAAAGAGCTCCGCTCACGTGTGGAGTCGACGAAGACCGCGGTTCGAGAAGCCGAGCGGGAACGCCGCCTCGGGCTGAAGCGGCGCCGCCTGCTGGCGCGGCAGCAACGCGAGTGGGATGCTCAGGCCGAACGTCTCGATGCCTCCTTAGCAGGTACTCGGGAAGGAGTGGGGTCACCGGGCAACAACGAGCAGGATTCGGTTGAAGCTGCTGACCTCGCGAGTCACGGCAGCTACCCCGCCGGCAGCAGTGCGAATCGCGCAAATAACTACAGCGAGCCAGGAGAAGCGCCGACAGGAACCGGTGCGGACGCCTGTGTGGCGACGGTGGCGGTCCACGACGACGATGAGGTCGTTGCAACTGAGCTGGCCCTCACCCAGGCAGAGGAGGAGGAGCTGGATACGTTCGTGTCGGAATGGTGGGCCGAGCAGCCGCAGGCGCACGCGTGGATTAGCAAGATTGCGGAGATGGAACGCGTGCTGCTGCTTCGGCTGCACCAACGACCGCCAACGCCTGAGGTGAACCCGAAGAAGAAAGCTGCCGCCGCGGGTGGCGGTGGCGGCAACGCGAAGAAAAAAGGCAACAAGGACGCGCAGAAGACGCGCGAGGAGGAAGAGGAGCAGCAGCAGCTCAAAGCTGCTCTGCAGCACGCGCCGTTCCAGCCCCGCGCCCTCGCTCTCATGCTGCGCTGGCGCCTTGCCCAGCCAGATTGTCAGGTGCAGGGATTCGTCCTGGATGGGGTGCCGACGACGTTGGAGTTGGCGCGGCTCGTGTTTGGCGACAGCGAGGATGAACAGCTCCAGCCGCCGCTGACGGAGGAAGAGGCGCTTCGGCCGCGCTACGCCAACGAAGGCGGCGCCCCTGCCACCGCTGCAGCTGGTGCTCCGGACGACGGCCACGACGACAAAGAAGCCGGCGCCGCGGAGGCGGCTCCGCCAAAGGAGCCGGCGAGTGATGCCCGGCTGCCAAACCACGTCATTGTGCTTCAAGCGTCCGACACGTACCTGCTGAGCCGCCTTAAGGCGATGGGAGCGGCGTCGGAGGAGGGCGCCGTGAACGTCTGCGGCAACGACGATGCCACACGCCCCGTCGACGTGGAAGCCTTCTACCACGCTCTCCAGACATACAAGCGAGAGTACGTTGACATGCCGTATTCAGTGCTCAGTTACTGGGAGTGTGCGGCTGCCACCACCGCGCCGCTGCTGAGCACTGGCAGCGCGATGGGCGAGGAGCGCCGCGCCGAGGTGCACTTGGTGACGGTCGAAGGCAACGAGCCTCTTGTCCCACCTTTGCCGCCCATGTCTGCATACGCACCGCCGCAGCTCAGCAGCACGGAGAAGCTGCTCGGGCAAGTTATTCTCGGACGTCCTCACAACTTTGGCAAGAGCCTAGAGGAGATCCAGCGGGAGGCCGTGCGTCAGCGCTGTCTGCTGGCTGAGGAGGAGAACGCCCGCGCTCAGCAGATAGCGGCCCAGGCGGCTGCCGAATCCCTGGAGTGCGAGCAGGAGTCCGAAGCCCGCTCAGTAGCCGAGGAGAGACTTCTAGCACTGAAGCAGGCTGACGTGGCGGAGCTGGAAGCACGCAAGCGGCCCATGACAAACTATCTTCAGGAGCGCGTGCTGCCCCTCCTGCACAAGGGTCTTTTGGAGGTGTGTGCAACGCGACCAGCAGACCCGGTGGATTACCTGGCGGAGTGGCTCATTCGCCACAACCCACACGACGACATCTTCTGCGATCTATGACGCCTCCGTCGCGGGCGTCCATGACGCGTTTTTTTTTGTGCTGTTGTTGTTGTTGTTGTTGTGTGTGTGTGTGTGTGTGTGTGTGTGTGTGTGCTCTTGGTTCACTTTACACATTCGCCCGTTTGCTGGGATGGTGGGC
The DNA here is from genome assembly GCF_000002725.2 of Leishmania major strain Friedlin. Classification (NCBI taxonomy): domain Eukaryota; phylum Euglenozoa; class Kinetoplastea; order Trypanosomatida; family Trypanosomatidae; genus Leishmania; species Leishmania major. The sequence goes on along the minus strand of NC_007254.2, from coordinate 471,337 downwards.
CTTTGCGCTTGATGGGTTGCCTCCGCGGATGTACAGGAGTAGTGGGCGTGTGAGTGGGCGTGCGCCACGTGTACGTGATTGTTTGCTAGATGTCTCTCTCTCTCTCTCTCTTTAGCCGCCTCTTTCCGATGTACACGTAGACGTACTTGCCGCTTCTTCTTTTGTTTTGTTCGTTCCTTATATGTCCTTTACTTGGGGGAGGGGCGCTTGGTTTGGTTCTCTCCTATCGCCCCATTTCGGTTGCTGTCGATGCCTCGAAGATAACATGCGGTGCGTGGTGGCAAGGTGAGAGGCGGCATAGCGAAGACAAAGAAAAGAAGAAAGTCGGCGTGCTTGTATCACGCTGTCGAGAAGAGAAACGGCACAGATGCGTCTGGGCGTCTCTTCTTCCGACTTTCCCACCACCTACAGCCCTCCCTTCCTCCCTCCTCTTCCTCGTCCGGTGTTGTTATCCCCTCCCTGTTGTTGCATGCCACTCTTGATCAGCAGCAGTCTCTCGTGTCCCTCCTCTGTGCCATGACCTCACCCCTCCCCTATCGACACATCAGCACAGATGTGCATCCGATTCCCGCACACGCAGCACAACAACAAAAACAAAACAAAGCAGATGCCCGTTTCTCTTTCCATCGCCGCTTGTATGTCGGCGCAGCGCACGCGTACCTCAGAAGAAACAGGAACCGACTTTGATATGCATCGGTGCGGGTGTGTGCATCTGCTTTTTCTGGTTGCGCGTGTGACCAGGCGTCGCAGGCGATTCTGCGCACCCCCCCCCACTTACACAGCCTGCATGGTAAACGCACTCATAAATGTACAGCTCCAACTCGCTCGCTCGCTCTTTCCCTCCGACTTTATCGGCTTCGCGCACGTGCGCCTCGCCAGCCGCTGCCGCCTTTTGTTGCCTCTAGTAGAGCGTATAGGTGTGTGCGTGCGCCGGTGCACGCACAAAACGTACACGTTGACCCACGCTCACATCACCACGTGCATGCATGAGTGAAACCCAAGACCTTTGTCGACTCTGCCCCCTCCTCCCTTCACACCCCACTAGTCGATCAGTCGCAGCACGGTACAACGCATTTTTTTCCCTCGAGGCAGGCGCCCTTCGGGCACGTGAGCAGAGACCATCGAGCGCAGAACGTTGCTCATTCCGCACCACCACACACACACACACACACACGAACGAGAGCGCTCGGCGCGACGCGTATTCTTTTGTTCTTCGGGTGTGTGGCGCTCGTCTTGCCATCACCTCGGGATAGATTGTAGCAGCCGTGTGTGCTAATCCTGCACCGCTACCATGAGGAGACGCACAAGAGAACACCGAAAACAACTAAGCCAACCAGCCAACCAGCCAGCCAACCAACCAACCAGCCAGCCAGCCAACCAGCCAACCAGCCAACGAAAAAAAAAAGGGGTCTCCTGCAGAAAAGCGTGAGTGCAGGAGGGGCGCGACACTCCAGTGCGCGTCTCGGTGCTTGTCGGTTTGCGTGCGTGTGCGTCAGAGGGCGGCGACACCGACATGAGCCGGCGTGCTCTTTTCGCGTCCGACAGTGACGACGACAGCGCCGATGTCTTCCGTCTCGCGGCTGCGGGCGCCGGTGATCGAGCCATGTCTGGAACATCAGGCTCAAGCCTGGCGAAGGATCCGCTGTCTGCGGGCGCGGCTTCACAGCTCCACCCCTCAAGCCTCGACAGCGACAGGAGAAGCACAGCAGCAGTGCAGCTTCCCGAGTCCAGCAAGCTGACAGCCACTCGTCAAAACCTGTCACAGCTCTTCTGCGCGGGCCCTACGCCGTTGACGATGCGAGGAATGAGCAGCTCACCAAATCAGCCCCCGGCCATGCAGGCCGCCGCTGCCGGAAATGTCGCGAACGGCGCTTCAGTCGATACCGACAGTGGTGCCACAGAAGCCACTGCCTTCTTCGCTCCGCGCTTCGATTACGATGGCAATGGCGCCACGGGGGCTGCAGGCGGCGCCGCCGCTGCTCTCGCGGCTGCCACGGGTGAAGCGGCGGCGGGGCTTATCACAGCCGAGCACGCGGTGGTACAAGCGTACCGTGACTCCCTGTACAGCGGCACGTGCATGCTGGCGCTATGCGTGCCCCTTGGTACTGCCTCCGCAGCCACCACCTCTGCTGCTTTACCACCGTCAGCCGCTCTGCGCCGACACCTCCGCGAACAGCAAGAGGCTGTCGCTGCGTCAAAAGCGGCGACCGGCGGTCCCACGTTGCTGCTCATAAGCAGCAACCGCCAGGTACTCTGTCGCGTTGCTCTCGACGCCACCGACGCTGTGTTTTCTAGCGACTCGCTGCGACTGCGTCAAGACGCAGCTCAGCCACAGTACCTCACCTTTTTCGACATCGGCTGCACTGGTATCTGTGGAGGCAGCTCCGCCGAGAGGTTCGCAGCGGGTGGGGGCGGCAGCGGGTGTTGGTGGATGTGTATGTTTCCTGACCGCGACAAGGCGAGCCGCTTCCTCATCTCCACCTACACCGTTGCACAGTACGCGGCGGCACTGGCACAGCGCACGGGCACCGCGTCGGCGCCTGTTCCATCCGTGCGCACATTGCCCGCCTTGCCACCTTCGAAAAGGGATAAGGCAGCGGCCAGTGCTGCCGGTGGCGCACCGGACATGGTCCGGCCAGATGTGCCGGCGACCATCTGCTGGCAAACGTGGACGCTGCGTCGCGTGAGCCGGGAGACTGTCTATTGCGTTCTAGGCAGCTGCGTCGAGGCGGTGCCGCCGTCGGCACCGCGGACTGTGGCGGCCACGGATGGGACTCTGTGGGATGCCGCTGCTGCTGCACTGGTGGGCATGCGAACAGGTGAGTCGCGGCTTGTCTTCTTGACGCCAGAAGACACGCGCGTGCGGCAGTCGAAGTCGCGGACCGATTCTCGTCGATCTGACCGCCCTGGCAGAAGTGCACCCCAGCTCGCTCTCAACACCTCGGCGGTGATCTACATGACGTGTCTGCAGGCCGCCTCATCCCCCGTTGGCACGCCGGCGCCGTCCACTCCGACTGCCGCTCGTGACTTGGCACCACCACTTCCGCCCCCGCCCCCTCCCGCACCTGCTACTGCTGCCGCCGCGACCCGCGTCTCTGTGTCTGCGTCACTGCCTGCTGCGGAGCCGTCACAAGCTCCCGGTGCTGACGACGCGCTGTCCACGAACGCGCTGCTTCAGCAACTCCTCCTTCACTTTCTGCAACAACAGCCACAGCAGCCGCTGCCGAGCGCCTCCGCGTCGCGGCAGGGGGCGTCGCCGCAAGTGTGGGAGAGCATAGAATGCGCATTGGCTCGCGTGCAGGTGCAACTGGGCTCCGTGTACGAAAAGCTCGACCGCCTCGACATTGAAGCAACGTTGCAGCGCAACAACGCAGAGCTGGAGCGTGTCATGCGGAGGGTTGTCGGGCGGGCGCCGCAGGAGGAGGTTGCCATCGAGGATGCCCTGAAAAACCGGGAGGAGCTTCTCGCCAGCATCGAGCGCCACCGCCACAAGTTCGAGGAGGCGAACGCGAACTATCAACGCGCGCTCGAGGCGATGGGCCGCTTGTCCGATCGCGCTCAGGCGTTGGAGAGGGATCTGCGCCTGCAGCAGGACATATGGGCTCAGCAGCGGAAGGACGAGGCGGAGCAGATGCGTCTGCGGCTGGTGGAGCGCGATGCGCGGCATCGTGACGAGCTGGAGATCGTCAGCGAAGAGCGATACGCCGCAGGCAGGTCGGACGGTCACGCTGCAGGCTATCGAGAGGGCCGACAGGCGACGTTGCTGGAGGTGGAAGGAAGCGGCACTGGCGGCGACGGCGGCGGGTCGGTGGTAATGCAGTGGCGAGAAAAGCTGATGGCAAAGGACCAAGAGGTAATTGCGCTGCAGACGGCCTTGCAGGATGCCAAGTTCCGCCATGACCGCGATCGACGCCAGCTGCGCGCCGAGATCGACGTCTTGACGGAGCTGAACGAGAAACTGCAGCATCTTCAAGCTAACGCTGACGTTCGCGTGCCGGAGGAAACGGTGCAGCAGCAGTGCAAGCGCATCAAGCGCACGCTGAACGCTGTGTACAACCAGGTGGAAGAACAGCTGCTGCAACTTTCCTCTCTCGAGCGGCGCTCGCAACCTGGAGGTCGGCGATCTTTGCCGACAGTCGACGAGGGAAATAGTATCGAGGGGGAAGGTGAGGCATTGGACGCCGACGGCAGCGGCAGCAGCGGCGTCGTTGCTGTGGATGACGTCTTGGCTATCGTTACAGTAGCCATACGTTCAGAGGCGCAGGTGGCGGTGACGGAGATTCGCTCCGACGGGGCGCAGCGGGCGGCCGCAAACGCCGAACTTCGCGCGCGGACGTTGGCGCGGCGCAGCGGGCAGTATACAACTCCCGCGTTGTATGATGGTCACCGTCCCTCCACATCCTCCGCTCTCCTGGTGGGATGCGGGGTGGAAGAAGAGGCAGGTGGTCTGAAGGTGGAGCCCAGCAGCCTGGCGAAACGCGCGTCGACGCCACCGCCGCTTCCGCCGGTACACACCGCTGCATCGCAGGACGCGCTCGCAGCTGTGGCAGCGACTCTACTGCCGAAGGTGGCCCAAGCTGCGTCGATGAAGGCGAGCGCTGCGGAGGGTGCGGCAGAAGCCACATTTCATGGCGACGGACACCTCTGTGAGGGCACCGCCGTCGCTCGTGCAACGGCATCGCCGGTAGCTGCTGAGGAACCCTTCCACTCCAAGACAGGCACGCAATGGGGCGATGGAGGAAATGGCGGCGCAGGCTCAGTCGCGTGTCAGCCCTACAGCGCGCCGGCTCACGCTGATCCCGGCGCTACTGCCGCCGCGTCCGTGCTGTCTTCCGCAGCTGATAGGAAGGGGGCGAACTTTCGTGACGTGGGCGCCGACTCGCTGCATTCTGCACTGTCGCGGTCGACAACTGCCCCCATACCCGAAATCGAGAGGGATTTGGTGGAGGCCAGGGCCGGCAAAGCACTGCGCTGGAATGTCGGCGACCGGGCCGATGGTGGGGGCCGTGCGTTTTCTTCGGCCTTCATCGCCGCCGGTGGCGCTGCTGATGATGCTGCCGCTGCGAGGGCTTCAGCCGCGCTTTGGTCGAGTCCCGGCGTTGGTGACGAAGTGCAACGAGTGCCCACGCCAAACGCCACTGCAGCCAGTATCACTACCACCTCCAGTACTCCAACGCGGATGGATGCCGACAGCCCGTTCACGATGAACCGTGCGCACGTCGCGCTAGAGGTGGAGCACGCGGCGGACACAGAGAAGGCACCTATGCCTCGATGTTCGACAGACTCTTTGTCTCCGTTGTCTACGCCTGCGAAGCAGGGCCGCATGGCCACTCGACTTCCAGCGGATGCGCCAGCTTTGCCGCCGCCGCCGCTCTCTGCTCCTCACTCTGAGTGTGACGATGGTGATGGCACGCGCCTTGGCGACACAGCCATCGGCGACAGCCCTTCTGCCAGCATGAGGGAAGCTGCGTGCGTTCGCGAGCCGCGGACCGATGCGTCCCAGCAAGCTCTACCCCTGGTGCCGCCAGTGCTACCGAATGATACACCTCTCGTTGGTGCGGCTGCTGACCGCGCCACTCCCTCATGTGATGCACAGCTCTTTTCTTCCCCGTCGACCGCGCTGCGTGACTGGCAGGGCAGTCGTCTCTTCGGCAGCCCTCCCTCCACGGGCGGCGAATGAGGCGCGCGCATACGAAAACCGTGCACGGACCCACCTCTGTGACATTGTACAGGTGCGTCTCCCTCACGCGCCTTTCCCTTTCTGCTTTGCTATCGTGTTCGTGTCAAGTGGGGAGAGGGAGAGGGGTGGTTCCGCACGCTTGCATCTGTGTGTGTGTGTGTGTGTTTGGCGGCAGCGGTGGCGGCAGCGAACACATCCTCCACCGTTCCTCCCCAACCCCTCACCCCTTCTAGGAGAACAAGAGAACAACCACAACGCAGGGTGCATCGATGCCCGCTGTAGGCGGTGCTGATGTTACGTTGATGGAGCTGTGTTTGGCGGGAAGTGGCACTCTCCACCGCCCTGCCCGCAATTTGTGCTCCCCTCTCTCTCGCTACCAGACCTTCTTCACATCCATCCTTTGCCGACCTCTTTGGCGTCTGCCTTCCTGCGGTACCTTCGCCACACGCCCCCGATGTACGCACCCCTCTCATTTTTTCGCTTCTTGCACTCGCTAAAATGGGCCGTTCATCGTTCCGGCGTGCATATCGCCTTCGACCCCCCCCCGTTCTACTCCCGACGTCGTCGTCATCTTTTTTTCTCCTCGCTCCACTAGCATGCACACAGACGCGTATATATATATATATATATATATATACGCCGGCGCACGGGCCCTTCAGTTAACGAGGGTGCCGGCACGTACACGCACACCCGCGCACACCATCTTTCATCTCGTGAAACAATCCCCTCCTTTGTTTGCTGTCCGTATGTCGCCGCATGTGCGAGTGCGTCGCCTCCGCTCTATCTTCGCCCCCCCCCCCTCCTGCTCTTCCTGCCCTGCGCTCTTCTTGGTTCTCCTTTGGTACATTCTTAGGTGCGTAGAGCATATCTTCCTCTGAGCGGTGTACCCGAGACTATCCACTGCCTCGTTTTGCCGCCATAATCTGCCCTGCCGCGCACCATCGCTCCACCACCTGCCCGCGTCTTTTTCGCTTGTTGCTCTCCACTGTGTGTTTCTGTGTGTGCGTGTGCGTGTGTGTGTGAAATGGGGGAAAGGGTCTGCTGCGCTCTTGCTCCCTCAAGCCTCCTTTTCTTTGTTGCGGCCCGGGGCGACTTGCCGCTGCGCCGTGTGTCGGCAGACACCGCCATTCAGCATAAGAGGCGAGAAAGGCACGGGTGGTCGATCTACCTATATTCAAGCATAGCATTCCTCATTTTTAATGGGAGGCGTGGCTGTCGCCGCCGCCACCGCCGGAAGCGTTGTCGACGGCAATGGTCAGGCGCAGCAAGCGGCAAGTCTGTTTTTACGTGATGTGAAGCATGTTCTTCGCTGGCACGCAGTGGCGGCGGGTATGGCACTGGCAGCCATACCGGTTGTGTACCAGGTGGCCCGAATGGTAGCGCACCGGTACCGGGGGGAGCTGGTAAACCTAGCGAAGGACGCGGTGCAGCGGGAGGAGCTCTTTAACGGAGCGGAGGCGGACGGCGTGCTGATCGATCCCGCGGAGGAAGGTGGTGTATCCATCTCTTACAAGAGTAATGCAAAGGACTCGAGGGAGGCAGACGGCGACGCCGACGATGATGCGTCGGCGTTGTGGGCAAGGCCGTCACGGTCCTCATCGCCACAGCCGGCCTCGATCTTTGCGCTCCGTGTTGGTCGTCGCCACTCGTGGGTGGTGTCGTCGTTTGCGTACGAGGTCCTGGCGGCGCAGCGCGCGCCTAATGCACAGTTTGTTCGGACCTGCAGCCGGGCCGCTGTGTGTCAGTACGGCGTGGTCGTGCTGCGAGCCGCAACCACGAGCTGCCTCGTCTCTGTCGCGTCCTTTATCGTCTTGTACGCCGGCTGTCGGTCAGTCGACTATGCCGTTCCCTTCGGGGCGGCGCCCGCGGTGGATGGCGCGAAGGATTTGTCGCCGAGGTCGCTCCTCAGGGCGTTTGCGACGGACTCGCTTTTCACGACCGCGGCGCCCCCATCGCCAGCCGTGAACTCCACCTACGGCCTTTACAGCTTCGGTGTCTCTGCGGCGGGTGTGTGGTCGCGGCTGTTTCCTCGCTTCGGGGCTGTGCAGACGCTCTGGCAGCGCCTCGCAGGGTTTGCACAGCCGCTGCATGCAGAGTGGCGCGACGGATCGGCGACGCTGTCCTCATCGTTGCCGTTATCGTCGCAGCACGCGCTGGCGGACAGCGTCTGGGCTTCGCTCTCGCCTCGCGGCTACTTCATTGTGTCGCTTCTCCCGCGCTTGCCGCCTCGCATTGCCGCGGGGCTGTCGTGGCTGGTGAGAGACACTTCTACTGCAGTGATGCGTCGGTTTTATGCCGCGTCATCGCCTGTGAGCCCAAAGGCAAAGGCTACAGCACCCACGGCAGCTGCCGCTGCTCCGCCAACACCTTCCACAAGTGCCAGCACAGGTGCCCCGGCTGCTGTCGATCCCAGCACTCCGGCGTTGTCGAAACGGCGTCGACGCCGTCAGCCGACGCGGCTCATCGACTCGCCCGTTGTGCAAATGGCGGCAGTGCTGGTGGGTGACATAACGTTCGCCGGCATCGTGTTCCTGGCCACCTCCTACGCAAACAGCAGCAGCCCCAGCGCTGACAGTCCCCGCTGGCCGCTCGTGCTCAACAACGCCAACACGCGGTACGATATCTACTGTTGGGCACAGGCCGTCCGCAGCACGTTCAGTGTGTTGGGCATCTAACGAAGGCATGCAAAATGCTTGAGACAGGATGCACAGATGACGAGAGAGAGGCGAAAGAAGGGAAGCGGCGCCTCTCCTTGGCGAGCACGGCTGGCGGTGAGTACGCGTGCTCTCTTTTTCTTTCTCGCTGCTGGCGCTGCTTTGCACACAGGAGAGGGCGGGAGGGAGTGCGGTAGTGGCGGTGGCGGTGACACGCCGGGGCAGCAGTGCTTCCCTATGCGATCATCTCCCCTTCCCCCCTGCCCCTTCCTCGCATCTCCGGCTCTCGTCCGCCCCCTCCGTCGTCTCGTTCATTTCGGTGTACGTCCGTCAGGTGCGCAACGACAGCAGCCAAAGTGAATGGGAGCGCGCTGAGGGAAGTGGTGGGGGTGGAGAGGCACCAAGGCGAGGGGTATGCAACAGAGAGAGCGCGAGGCGAGCTGGACCTTACCGTCCTTCTCCCTCCCTCGTCCATGCTGTGGCGCAGGCATACCTTGACCCCCTCCCTTCCCCCTCAAACTGTTACACATTCTGGCGCGCTCCCTAGCTGCGAAAGAAAGAGACAGGATGTCCTGGAGCAAGCCTGCGAAAGGCGGAAGAGATCGATCTCTCCCTCTCCCTCTTTCTCTGCGTCCGTGCATCGGTGATGAATGAGACACCGTTCGCCTCGCTCTGTCCTCATCGTCTCCGGAGAAAGGGGCGAGATGGAAAAGAAGCGAGAGAACAGAGCACAGCGGATCCGGCAACGACGCACGGCTTGCAGGGTCGCTGAGGGGGGGGAGCGAAGAGGACATTCGAAAGGCAAGGAAAAGAAAACGTCTACGCATTCACCCATATACCAACGTCAGCACGCACACTCTCTGTCTCTGCTTGACGGTAGGAAACACCTTTGCTGTAGCGAACCAACATGCATATACATCTATGCCAGGAAGCGTGAAGGCTTTTGTGGTGAGGACGAGTGCAAGAGAAACAGATTATGGTGGTGCCGGTGGCGGACGGTGCAGCAGCCACAACGCGCACGGCTGTGCCGTGGTGGTGCATCCTGCGCGCGCAGGGGAAGGGTTGGAGGGCTCGGTGCCCCTTCCTCACCCCCATCCCGGCACCTTTTTCCCACCTCCGCCCACATTTACTTTCATCAGCCCATGTGTGTGTGTGTGTGTGTGTGTCTGTTTTTTGGTAAGTGTATGTCTCTCTAGCTCCGTCTCTGTCTGTGTACCCGATATCACACAGCGCTCTTCCGTGCTTCCAACTCTACATCCCTGTCATTCCCCCTTGCTTTCTCTTTTCACCGTCTTTCTCTCTCTGCGTGCACGTCCCCTATGCCCCGCGCCGCGTCTTCTTCCACGCCACCTCTCACCCGCTCACCCACTTACCGAATCTGCTCATCTCCTGCTACTCTTGGCTGCACCGCCGTGGTTCTCTCCTTCAATCAGTGCAACATTCCTCTCGACCCCTACCCCACCCCTCTCTGTCCCTGTCGTCGTGTCCCACATCCTGCTTTGTGTGCCCCCCCCCACACACACACCTTTCTTCCCCCTCCCTCAATCGGCTCTGCGCATATATATATATATATGTATGGATGGACGTATAACCTTTTCCTTTTTGTTCCACGGTACTGTGTGTGTGTGTGCGTGTGCCGTTGTGTGCCTGAGTGGGTTGAGTTACTGCACATCATTTGACCCCGTTTCCATTCGTTATTTTTTCGCTCTTGTTTCGTCACCTCGCCCCCGCCCTCGCTTGCATCCTTCTTCGCGACCGTCACACCACATCAGCAGCATCACCATCGCCGCACCGCACCTCTCTCGTGGTCGTCTCAGGTCCCCTTTTCGTGTGCCTTTCCCTCTTCCTTTTGTTTTTTCCTGCTGCTGTTGTCGTCCTTTGTTTCGCGAGGATTTCCTTCCCTTTCCCGCGTGCACACTGCCTCCCCCACCCCCCTCCACCAAAGAAAGGGGGGAAAGTTGCACCCGGAAAACGCTGAACAGACGTCCATGAGGTCGTGTGCCGCTCTCCCTTTGGCAGCGTTGCTGGTGCTGCTCACGCTGAGCGGTATGGCAGAGGTGGCCCAGGCGCAGGGTCTACCCGGTCTGCTCACGCTGCAGATGAAGGGGTACATGTCTTACAGCGCCAGTTCCCTTTCAAGCTCTGGCATAGAAGTTACGTACTTTACTACGGAGGAAGTGTGCTTCGACGCTGGCGGCGTCCCGGCCAGCGACGCGAACACTCTGTTGAGCAACGAGGTCGCGTACTGGATGACTGTCAACGGTGGCGGAAGGGATAGCACTATCTACACTGGCTCCAGCGCGGCGCCGTCCCTGCCCAACACGAACTGTGCAGAGCTCGTCCCGGGAGATACAGCACCGAACAGCGACAACTGCTACTACCGCTGGCGCTACGGCTTCTACGACATGTACTCATACAACGGCGAGCCCGGTACGGCGTACTGGGTCGGCCTCTACCGGCGGAAAACCGGATCCAGCCAGATTCTCAATCAGTTCCAGCAATTCACCTGGAACCCGGATCACCCGGCCGACAAGCCGTACCCGCGTGGGTACTTTGGTGGCGCCGCCAGCTACGATACCGCGACCAACAGGCTCCTTCGCATGGACGCGCCGCTGCTGCCAAAGAACAATGACCCGTACCCGACGGGAAAGTACATGATGGTATGTGAGTACCAGCTCTATCCGGTGCGTCCCCCTGTCACCACCCGCATGCCGCAGCCGCAGTTTGTGAATGGCTTCAAAACTCTCACGTGGGCACAGTTGCACTGGTGGCTCATCTTCCTGATCGTCGCTGTCATCGTTCTGGTCATCCTCTTCGCCATCGTCATCTACTGCTGCTGCACCTCGATAAAGCCGAAGGAGGAACTGCCACTGTTCCAGATGGTCATACGCGAGCGCGTTGGCAAGGCGTACGTGGTCAGCGACCAGCCGCCCACGATGACACAGCAGCCATATGCCGTACCGGGTTTGGCGCCGCAGCAGCATATGCTGTCGCCCGAGCAAGAGGTGCAGCGTCGCCAGATGCGCTACGGTCGCGGTTTTAATCCGAACCAGCAGGAAGATACGGAGGACGCAACCATGGGTGCGACTGGCATCTACAGCGTTGGAGAGCGCCGCCAGTACGCAGGCGGCACACAGTCAGAGAACCCCGTGGGCAACCTCATCCAGAGGAATTTTGACGAGGGCGAGAGTACCCTTCCGCCTGAAGGACCGCAATCAGGTATGGAGGAGAAGGACGAAGAAGGCGCCTACCAGGAGCCCAGTGCTGTTCTGTCGACGCGTCGCAGCAGCCGTCGCAACCGTGGCCGCAGCATTTCGCAGACCTTTGGTGATGTTGAGATGCCGCAGGCTGGCGAGATTGATGAGAGCGATGTGAACCTGTAAGGGAGCGAGGAAAAAAAAAGAAGACACACACACACACGCAATGAGGGCGTGCGACTTTTTCAATTCTTTTTTGTAAATTTTGTTTCTTTTCCCTTCCACGCCCCTCCCCGCACTCACCACCCTATCCCTTTCGATGGGCTCTAGAGGGAGATGGCGGGAAGGGGGAGTTTGGGTGTGCGCATGTATGTGTCTTGACCAGCGCTCGTTTTCTTTCTCTCTACACCCACCCCCTTTCGAATACCCCTGCTGCTGTGCACATTCGTTTTGTTTTTTTTTTCTGTTTATTTTCCGGTGAGACCGCGTCCAAGCACCGGCGCACGCTCTCTACCCCCCCCCCCTTCGTGCTGTCCATCGGGTTTCTTCGATAAACCCGTTTTATTTTCCACACCTGCACGGCGCTCGACCCTTGTAAGCCTTACATCCTCTCGAGGAGGGAGGCAGTGAGGAAGTGAGGACGGTGACGGTGGAGTTTTCGTTTCGTTCTTCGCGTGATTTCACGGATCCATGAACGAGCTCAGGAAAACGAAGGACGCAGAGGTCCCATCAACAAGCGCATTTATACTACTTCTGTGTTCGCCATGAAGCGTATTGCAATTTGTCTTTCGTTTTGTGTGTTGTTTCTCATTATTCTGTGCGGAAGCATTTTCCTTTTTTCTCGCTCTTGCCCCCTCCCCCACCACCACCACCTTCCCTTCTTCCCCTCGCCCCTCTACTCGCCCCATCGCTTGTTTTCCTTCGGGCTTCGTAGCTCCGCTCTCATGCCCTCTCTCTCTCTTTCTCTGAGTGCATGTGTCTGCGCTTGTGTGGTGGTCTGCGGGTGTGTGGGCGCGTGGTGCAATTTGAGCTCCTTCTTTGTTCTTGTCCAGCTTCTCTTTGCCCCTCCCCCTCCCCCCTCCTACCTCCATTCCGCCCGATGTCTCTCCTTTTTCGTATATTGTTTTGCCTTTCCCGCTCCCCCTGTTATTCCCCGATGAGTCCACACACACACTCACTCGTCCTGTGAGTGTGTGTGTGGTGTGTGTGTGTGGATGTGGGTGAGTTGGTTGGCGCTGTTTCTCTTGCACGTCATCTCTCGCTCTCTTTTTTTCTTTGCTTTTTGTCGGAGGCAGGGATGGGGGGGGGAGAGCTGTGGTTTTGGAAAAGAAACCTGCTTTTCTTGTGGTAGAGCGCAGGGTGAGGGGGGGGGAGAGAGAGAGGGCTGCTGTACCCTGCGCGTGCGCGCATCTCCATGGCCGTCCTCCGTCATCCCTTCGCGTTGCTCTCTTCTTCTTTTTTGTCGTTTTTTTTTCCCTTTGGCTCTATCCTCTATCTGCACGGACGCACGTCTGCGCGTGTTTCCGCTGTCCGTGGCAACGTCCCTGCAGACGTGCACGTGAGAGAAGGTGGGTGGTGTTATGTATGTCTCCTTACAGTTGCATAGGATAACGGGGCTGGTGTGCCGGTGGGGGGCAGGGCACCAACAGAAGTGGCGAAGGAACTCCAACCATGGCGCCCAGAAAGCGAAAGAGAGACGCGAAAAGGGGTGGGATACAGACACACGCGACGAACCGATGCACGCACACGTGGCAACGCCGTGTGTGTGACTCCACGCGAGGTGTGCCGTCTCGAACCGTTACAAGAGAAGACGAAGATGAAAACAACGAAAAAGAATGGGTAAAGTGAGATCGAGGAGAGAGAGGAGAGCCAGGCATCGGAAAGGAGGGGGTGTGAGGGGGGAGCGTAGAGGTCCTTTTCTTTCCTCCTTTTTTTCTGCTATCTTCTCTTTCACGGCCCTCGGTCCTTCCCTCTTCCTTTCCTGCTCCTCCCCCGAGCCGCGAGGCTGTTGAACGACGAGCATCTCCACCGCTGCCTGCCTGAGTCTCCCACATTTTTATCTTTTACGGTTTATGTTTTCACGCGATCGTCACTGGCGTCTTCGAACTTTGGATCGTCTCGTGTTTTTGTGTGGCCCCCACCCTTCTCTGTTTTCCCTGTGTGTGCCCCCTTGTTTTTGGTGGCGGTTTCATTGCTTTTTCTATGGAAAGGGCGAAACACACACACACACACACACACACACACACACACACGCATGCAAGAGGCGAAGCACTGAAGAACAGAACGCCCGAAAAGAGCAAAATTGAGAGAGAAGCAGTGATTTCATGTACGCGAAAAGAAAAAGTGAGCAGACGGATGCAAGGGAGGCTATGCGGCAGGCCTGCACACACGTTTCTTGACGAGACAGAACCGCGGTAGAGCAAGCGCAGACCCCTCCCCCCCCCCTACACACACACACACGTGAAACTGAACAGGCCTCAACGTCTGTGTGTGTGTGTGTGTCTGCTGCTGTTGCTGCTGCTGCCCTTTCTCCCTCCTCTCCGACTTCGCTGCGAGTACTGTGGCAATACTCGGCGCCATTATCTGGAGGTACAGTTTCACTTTGTGTCGTTGTTTGTCTGGCCTGCCCTCGCAGACCACACGTTACAAAAAAAAACGTTTTCTCGCTCTTCTTTCCGTCCAGGAGTGCGCTCAGATAGTGGAAGAGGTGAAGGGCCCTCCCTCCCTCCGCTCCCCCACCACCACAAACGAAAAGAGCAAGGTGCGCCGCCATGCATGCTCTCTCCTTCAGCGTCTCCCCGGTGCCCCCAAAGACACACACACACACACACACACCTCCTTGTCCTTTTTTCACTCCTTATACCCGCCCCTCGCGCCAAACACACCAATGCAGCCGCGCATCTCATCAACCGTCCGCAAAGCACCTCGACCCCCCTCCTCCCTCCCCTCAAGGAAAAACAGGAGACAAGGGCACCACGAGTTTCGCAAGGAAACACAGAAAAGGACAGCCCACCAGAGACACGAGTAAGACCGAACTGTCATCACGAGCCTTCTGAGAAGTTGTGCTCATCAAACTTGCGGCTCCCTTTTTCATTGTTGGTGGCCTCCTCCTTCTTACCACTCACCTCTCCGTCTTTCTGTCAGTGTGTGTACAATCGTGCATCTCCAAATAGACTCTTCCACCGCCCCCCACCCCTCTCCCTCCTGTAGTCCGCTTCCGAGTCAGTTGGGATCTGAGTTGCCTGGCTTTCGTTTCCGCATCCGTCTATCGCGTCTTCCTCCGCCATCTCTCTCGCTGTGTATCCCTCGCAAGCACGTAGGAGCGCCGGGCAGCAGCAGGAAAACCACATCCACATACCGCACTTATCATCGCGATGCAGCTGGGTGGGCCAGCAGCGTCACACCACGTGGGTGGTGCTCGCCATTGTCGTCTTGTCGTTCTGTCCGTTGCGGTGTTGCTTGTCGTGCTCTTCAGTCACGGTGTCGAGCACGCTCAAGGGTTCGCGTTCGTTCCGGTAGTCAACACCTTCGCAAGGCCCGAGGGAAGCGGCCACAAGATTGAGAGCCGCTTCGTCTGTCAGGAGCGTGGCGGCTACATTGCTGGTGAACCGACGGCCGCGGCGCACACCGCTGTCATCGAGGCGGCGCGCGGTGCCGGTGCTGGCACGGAGTGGTACGCGTACCTTGGGGCCAGCACGGACGCCAGTCCGGCTAGCGAGTGTCCTCCACCCCTCACCGAGCATATCCCCGGCTCCGGCGCCGGCTCGTCCTTCAGCTGCTACTGGCGCTGGAACCAAGGCCGCTGGACCGAGACAGACGATAACCCGGCGCTGCCGCTGCACATCAGCAACGCCGGCGTTACTTTCTATATCGGCAACTACTTCGGGGAGCCGACGTCGCCGTCAGTGGATGTGTACGGTGTGCAGGGCGGCTTCCCGTCATGGTTCAATGCCACCGCCCCCAAGAAGTCTCAGTTGCGGCCGAGCTCTATGTTTGGCCGGGACCTCCTTGCTGTCGGAAACGGTGACACATCCACGTGGTCCGACAACAAGGCCTCGGGCGGCTACACCTACGCCGGATTCCTCTTTAGCAGCATCTACAATTCCAGCAGGTGGAAGGAAGAGTCGCAGAGGGCAAGCCAGGCGTTCTTCTGGGCTGTGTGCCAGACACAAGGTCCCAGCCGTGTGATGTACGAGCTCAACGACACTTCGAGCAGCGTGCAGAACAACTGGTGGGCCATCTTCTTCTCCGTGCTCATGGTACTGTGCCTCGTCGTCTTCATTGTGACGGCGTGCTGCCAGGACAACGAAGGCATGGACGAGCCGCCGGAGGATGCGCCGGAGTGGGCGCAGGAGGAGGCGAATCAGGCCACGTGCACAAAGTCCTTTGTGTCTACACGCTCTTTCGTGCAGCAGTGCAGCCAACACGCCTCAGGCGACGACGACGAGGATATGGAAAACTGGGTGCAGGAGTTCGACACGAGGCAAGGCAGTATGTGCGGCGCCAGCCACGGTGCGGCGAATCAGATGCCACCGAATCAGTACCCCAACCCCTTCTCGAACCCCAGCAGCGCCGACACCGAAGGCGTCCACCGCTTGTGCCATGGTGACAAGAAAACTACAGGCCATTGGATGTAAACGCGGGATGGCAACGTCCCCAAGGCAGCAACGACACGCCTGGGAACAGCTGCGTGCGTGGGTTCCTTAGGGAAACGGAGGACATTCATGTGATTGCCTATTCCATGGCTGTGTGGCACACGTGCCTCACCTCCTTCCTTAGCTTCGCACGCGACTTCTCTCGGCGGCATGCGCCTCTCGCTGTTTTCGGGTTCTCGCCTGGTGCGTGTGGTTGTCTTTTGTGGTGATCTACAGAGGTACTTCGTTACCAGCTGTGCGAGGAGAGAGGGCGCCGTCACCGTCGGCGGTGGCGGCGGTGGCGGCGGCGGGGGGGGTAAGTCGTTATGTTGATTTCACTCGTGAATATATATATGTATATGTGTGTGGGCCACAGCCACACGTACGCAGGCGTTCTTCGCCCGTGCAGAGGTGATCCTGGCGTTTGTGTGCGTGTGTCTCTCTCTCTCGACATATATATATATATAGCGTTCTCTACCTTCGTTTTTGTTTTTATGTTTTAAATTTTTTTTCTTATTTTCCACTTCGCGCCTAAAAAGGGAGCCTCCACGGTCGGCTGGTTGTTTTGCATTCTTCTTCCCTCTGTGCGAGCGCATGGCCTGCACACGGGCGTGTGCGCTCCTTTCTGGCGGTGGCAGCTCGGCACCTCCGCTGTTCGCGTTCGCTCTGCCTCTGCCCCACGTCGTTGCTTCATCTGCTGCTTATCCCCCCCCCCCTTCCTCCCGCCCTCCCCCTCTCTCTCGCTCGCTTGTGCGGAGTTTGCGGACGAGGCAGCAACACAGCGATGAACTGCAAAGCAGGGCGAGGAGGGAAGGAGGGAGGGCGCAGGCGCACAAACGTAGATACACAACACCCCGCATTCTTTTCACGCTTGCTTCCTCTCCTCACGCACACGCACAGACACACACGTTCTCTTTCTTCAGACTGTGCAGACGCTCCTTCCCAGCACACGCCCCTCACGCTCACTACGGATGGCTGTCACGCCGACGCGTTGGCAGAGGAAAGCAGATGGCGGCATTCGTACTGCTTTCCTCTCCGTCGTACACGTAGTGGACACGCTTGCGTGAGAGGGCGTCGGGGAAAGGAAAGGAGGCGCAGCAGCGGCGAAGGCTCTGGCGGGCAAAGGATCCATGTGTCTTACCCTATGTGTATACCTTTGTGTCTCTGTACGAATGTGTGTGGGCCCTTTTATGCCGCAGCTACTCATGCGATCCGCTCTCTCTCTCTCTCTCACCGCCAGAACTGTAGTGAGTTTGCCTCCCATCGCTCGCCCTCGTGTCGGTATGCAGGTGTGTGGCTCTCCTTACTTCGAGAACTGGAACCATTGCTGCCGTGTCTCTTCCTTCTTGCTCGTGCGCTGACTCTCTATGTAAACATCTCAACGATTGCCCTCAGCATGTGCGTTTTCTTATCGTGCGTGGCCTCACGGGCGTCTCTCGCTACGTGTGTGTGCGCGCATGTGTGTATGTGTATGTTCCTTCTATACTCTGGCGTTCTTTTTCTTCTTACTTGGTCTTTGTGTTTGTGCGGGTGGAAGGGGGGGGGAGCAGCTGGGTGTGCACATGTGTATGACTCTTCTGGTAATTGTTATGCCCCTCCCCCCTCCTCCCTTCCTCCCCCACCCTTCTTCCATATGCCCTTCCTTTTCCCGGTGCCGCCTGTGGCGACTCCACAGCCCCATCCTTCTTTTGGGGGTCGTCTTTCTCTTCTTTACCATCTTCGCAGCCACTGTCGTTTTCGGTGCACGCACACACGCCATGTGAGAGAAAGAGAGGTGGTACTCCTTTCTTTGTTGTTGAGGGTGAGTGGGTGGGAGATGATGAGGGGACGGGCACACGCCCACACCCCTCCCTTCTGGATCAGATGGATGCCCCCGATGGCGACGCTCTTGCTCCCCCCTCAAGTGTGGAAATGTTTTCGCGTGCTTGTTCTTTCACATGTCTCTTTAGCCCGTTTTCATTTTTTTTAATGACAGTCTCGGTGTTGCATCCCTTCCAAATATTTGAGACATCCACACATGACGGCCTGCCCCCTCCCCCGCTCCCTTCCCAGTCCATCTCCGGCTTCGCCTTCGCGCGTGCGTGGAGAAGTAGAGAGACAGAACAGCAATGCACGTCCACACATACGCACACACACAGCCCTTGCCTTCGGTTTTCCTCTCTCGCCTCATCTTCTTGTCTGTGTTTCGTGTGTGTGTGTGTGTTTCGTTGGCTCTCTTCACGATACTGAGGGCCAGGCAAGCACAGCCCGCGAAAGGGACTAAAAAACACAACAAAACACGGCGAGTGGAGGCGTCGAGGCGGGCGATGGACGTCCAGTGGCACAGCGAAAAATGAGGGATGGGTAGGATGGGCAGACGGGCATGGACATGCCGTAATGTTCTGCAGGCCTCCTTGTCTCTCTCACTCTCCTGCTCCTCGCCTTCGCCTTCTCCCATGGAAAACCGGCGCTCAGCGGAAAGGAGGTGGGGGTGAGGTGCACAAGCCTGCTGGCGAGCAAAAAGAAAAAAGGATCGTGTCACAGCACCCCCACCCCGCCCTTGCAGTCTCGCTGCCGCGTTCTCTCTCCCTGTGGGACGACGGCATGGCAACGCAGAAAAGAGGGGGAGAGGGGCGTGTGTTTGAGACGGAGACAAAGACACGAGTGCAAGCATCATTGTGCCTTTGTCTGCTCTTCCTCCTCCTCTCACCCCCTACGCATACACATGCGCGTGTGCGCAGCTCTCCTTGATGTGTGTGTGTGTGTGTGTGTGTGTGCTTCGCTCTATCTTCATTGCCCTCATCCTTCCCTCGCGCATCTTTCGTGTTCGTGCTCCCTCATTTGTTCTGCGGTGGTGCGTGGGCCGGTGTGGCTGCGTCACGAAGGCTGCAACAACAACAGCAGCCGTTGCTGCTGCCGCTCCCCTCGCTGTTACTGCGTGTGTTAGGTGTTGCGGCGTCTCTCTCTCTCTCTCTACTCCATTCCGTCGGACCTCCTTGTTGCTCTTTTTTATTCACTTTTTCTGTGAATCTAGCACTCCACCTCTTGTACTGTTTCTTGTCGTCCCTTCCTGTCGGCTGTGACCGCAGCACGCGCGTAGTGTGGTCCTTGGCGGCGGAGTAGAACATCCTCAACTCGAAGTGACTCTTCGTCGCTGCGGATACGTATAGGCCGCTTCCCTACGGTATTTTCCGGTGCCTTACTTCTTAGTTCCATTGAATAGCCCCCCTCCCCCTTCCTCTTGGAAGTATGCTGCGCACGTCTCTCGTTGCACGCCGCGCTGCCGCTGAGGCTACCGGGGCACCGGTCTCGTACAGGCATCGAGAGAAGATTCGTCTCTACCGTAGCTTGCTGAAAGGAGCCCACAGCTTTCCAATGCGCTCGCGCCGCGACGTCATTACCGAGGAGGTGCGGAGTACCTTCCGAGACCCGAACAACGAGATACTAAGCGAGAAGGACATTGACTACCGACTCGTTCTCGGATGGGAGCGGGCCAAGTCGATCAAGACGTACGCGGAGAACATGCACTGGTTTCACTCGCGCGATGAGGTGACGAAGGAGATGATGTACTTCTCCGAAGAGCGAGACCGCAAGAAGGCGGCAGAGATGCGCCGCTTCAACCAGGTCGGCGACATCCGCTGCAAAACCGAGGAGGTGACGGATTTCAAGTCGACCTACTACAACGTCCACCCCGATTACCACTCCAAAATTGGCCAGAAGCCGCTGACTCACTCGCGGGACGTGTGGCGTGCACGCGGGCAGTACGGCTCGGACGTGGGTGGGCCGCGGCAGAAGTTTTTCGTGCGTCGCTTCAAGGCCATGTTTCCTCAAGGCTGGTGAGTGGGTCAACGAGCCGAAGTTGGGTGAGGCTGAGAGAGAGAGGGAGGGGGGCAGTGGCGAGGAGGTGGCGAGTTGAGTGTTGGGTCAGGGAAGGGGAGAGGGTGGCAGGCGACGCGTTAGCTCGTGCTGCTAGTTCTTGCTGAATATGCAGTAGCTGGGGGTGGAGGGCATGCATCGAGTGGCGCACACGTCATGGGTGTGTTCATTGCGTTGCTTCAACCCTCCCCGCCCCCTGAGCCCCACTCCACGGGCACCCAACGCACACTCCCTCTTGTTCGCTACTCTCGTTTCGTTGTTGTTTTGTTTCCTTCGTACTGCTATCTGCTGCATCCCTCTCTCTCTCTTCGTGCGTGTGTCTGCGGATGCCTGCGTCTTTCCCTCCCTCGAGCCCCGTACCCGCGTACGTGCCTGGGTTTGAATGTGGTGAGGGTAGACGCTCTTTTACAGCGCATTGACTGGTGATGATTCGGCCCTCGCTGTCTGTCTCGCTGTTCCTCTCCACCCTCCTCCTGAGAGCAGTGCGCCAAGCGCGTCAAAGACAAGTAACAACAACAGGCACAGTGCGTGCACGTGTGGAGTGGGGTCTCTGTGTCTGCCTATAGGGGTTTTCTCCGGCAGACAGACGGGCTCGTCGCATTGGTCAACGGCCTCCTACCTTTGTCTCGTCACGCCCGATACACATGCCTACGTGCGGTGCGGCCAATCCCCTGCGTCTCCGCTATTTCTGGTTGTAGCCAGCCCTGTTCTTTCACCGTCTCAACTTTATTCTGGTCACCTCCCTTCCTCTCTTACACGTGTCCTGCTCCAGATGGCTTCCTCTGTTTTTTTTTTTTTACACCCTACCACCCCCACCCCCCCCACACACACACCATTCCTTCTCTCTCGCGTGTGGCTCCTGCCTAGAGTGCACGGTTCACCGGACCAACGCTTACGTTAGACGCACACGCGCTTATACGGTCGTTCGCACTTCCTTGTTGGAGGAGGAGGAGGAGGAAGAGGAGGAGAGGGGGGAAGAGAAAACACAAAGGAGGTTGAGTCGGTGTGAACACGTTGCACACTCGGTGCCCACCCCACCCCACCCCACCCCCTCATAACTAGACGGTGGCTTGGCATTTGGCGTAGACGTTGTCGGCGATTGGCGCGGGCCCTCCCTCCCATCCCTCCCTCCCATCCCCCGTAGCGCCCCCTTACGCCTCTCCCCTCCCCCTCTCTGCCATAGAGCGGTCTCTTGTGCGTAACGCCTTTCTTGTTGTTTCTTTTTCTTCGTTGTTGCTGTTGTTGTTGTTGTTGTTGTTATGCTCGTGCTCTCTCTCTCTCTCTCAGAGAGTCGCTGCGTCTTTCTCTTCACAAATCTTTCTGTCGACACCTCCCACCCACCCACCCCCTTCCTCTTTCCCTCCCTCCCGCTTAGCGGCGTTCGTTGAGGACGCCAGTGTGCAAGCGGCCAGCTACACCGGCGTCGCCGTTGCCCACCACACGGCGTCCTCGGGCTCTCTAACGATGTCCTTTGCAGCTTCTGGAGTCGAGTTGGTTGGCGCGGTCCCTGTGACGGACGGCGTCAGAGCCCTCGCGACGATCTCGGCGAGCACGCGCAGACACGTTCACCTCACCGACTGTGACGCTTCGACCACTGATAGTGTTGGTGGCGACGCGGGTGGTGCGGGCGGCTGCTCAGTCCGACAAGCACCTTCTTCGCACTCGGTAATGAGCGAATCTGTTGTTGCCGGCACGTCCATGGCGCGTGACAGCCACACTTGCTCTGGTCGCATCGGCATGCGAGCCGATTCGGCGGCGGCGACCACCATGGCCGAGGCGGTCGACAGATGCTTGACAGCTGCTCAAAACAGCGAGCGCGACGAAGAAGGCTGCCGTAACAGCGGCAGCCCTTACCGCGAATGTCTTGTAACACCGACAAGAACAGCCGCGGCAAAGGCGCGCCAGCATCCGGTGACGGTGGCCGCTCCGCAGGCACGTCCGACCTTCACCACGTCTCTAGCATCCTCGCCTCGCTCGGCGAAGATGGAAAGCTCAAGCCGCGGCATCGACAAGCTTCCACAGCAACGCCAGCAACCGGTTTCTCCAGGGAGCCCTTCCTCGCACGCTCTCTCGTCTACCGCCGTGCCTGTGCAGCACCTTTACCGCGTGCCTTCAGCCTTCTACGCGCACAACAGCGTCACGTCGTCGGCGGTGCTGTCGGCCGCACGCAGCCACCGTGGGCGTGGCGACACATTCACAGGCCTGGCCTCCCCTCGTATCTTCGCCGAGGACAGCACGCACAAGCAGGTGCGGCTGCCACCGGAAGTGAGTTGCTCCCCAAGCGGCATGGATACGCTGGAGGAACGTGCTCGTCGCGCAGCGGAGCTGCATGCAAGTTGTGGTATCCGTGAGGAGGCCGAGACCGTGCTGCCCTGGTCAACGGGGAATCGCTCGGGTAAGGCAGGATGGTCCCTAGTGCCGGTGTCATCATCGCTGCTGACGGTACAGGTGGCCCGCGGGCACCGCATCTCTCGCCATCCATCCGGACTGGGCGCGGAGGAAAGGTCGCCATTAGATGTCGCGAGCGTCCGATTAGTTCCCGGGTCAAAGCGATGGCGCCGGCCCGAGCGCATGGGGAGCTCGGCGGATGTGCGGTTGGACCAGCGCCTCAGCTGCACAAGCAGCCATGACGGTGGCGGTGGCGCGG
The DNA here is from genome assembly GCF_000002725.2 of Leishmania major strain Friedlin. Lineage (NCBI taxonomy): Eukaryota > Euglenozoa > Kinetoplastea > Trypanosomatida > Trypanosomatidae > Leishmania > Leishmania major. The sequence continues at coordinate 448,670 of NC_007254.2, read as the reverse complement.
CCGTGCCGATGCGGTGTCTAACATCGCCGTCCGCGTCATCTTCGTCATCGGTGGCGTTGGCGTCTCCACAGTCGCCGGCGACGGCTCTCGTTTCCGCGACGGCGCCAGCACGTGGTATCAGCGCTACCCGGCTACCGGCTCCATCGCCGCCGTTCAACGCGCTCCTCGCTGCCTTTGGCCCTGCACAGTCTGGGATAGCTGCGTTGACAGCCGGTGTCATCGATCCGCCTCTGACAACTCCCACTGTGCCTCCCACACGACCGCCTGCGTGGTTGCGGCCGTGGCTGTCCCACGCCCTCTCGCGCACTATGGCTGCTCATCTCGAGCGCGATGCAGACACCGTCACCGCGGCTGCTAGCTCTGCGGCTACCTCTACCCAGGGCCTAGATTCATTTCCTCCTGTAGCGCAAGCGACTACCGCTACGGCGTCGGCGGCCTCCGGGTCAGCGCAGCCGCGCACGCTACGGTCCGCGCTGCTGCTTATCTTCGATGGACTAGAACGATTTGAGGCGGACCTGGCCGAGGTATTGTTGGGCGGACCGAAGACGCACGGCTCGTCCAATTTTTTTCAGGGCGTAGATGTTCGTGACTGTCGCGCCTCCTTTGCATTTTCCCCGTCTCCGCCTGCAGGAGCGGCTGCCTCCGGCGTATTCGATGGACTTGTCGAGCAGCTGCGCCGTCTCACGCGACAGTGGTGCGAAGTGCTCTCCCAGTGGCCATGCGAAGCAGCAACGCTCGGTTATGTGGAGTGGTGGATGGTTCACCCGGCTTGGACCGATCTTGTGACGTGTGACGCCGCCATTCCCGCTACCTTGAGCGCGTCTTCGGCGACGCCAGCGACGACGGATCGAAAGACGACGGCTGGGCGGCGGACTGAGACCAGCCATGATGGTGAACGACAGCCGCCTCAACCGCAGCCCCAAGAGTCTGCCGTTGTTCTGCAAGGCATCCTCGCGGCTGCTGTGACAGAAGGCATGCGCACGTTGCTGGATGCGTTGGTGGACGCGTTTGTGCGCGCCGTCAGTGAGCTGCTCCACAGCACTGCTGTCCTTGGTCCGCCACGAAGCGCGTCACAAACTACCTCTTGCCCCGATTTACAGGCGGAAGTCGCTGCCGCTGGATTCGCTAAGGCACAGCACACCTGCCTGGCGCTCCTCCACCTTCTTACGTCTCTCTACGTGAGCCCACCCCGAGTTCTCCAGCAGCTTCGGACGCTGGTGCAAGCTGACGTCTGTTGCGGCACCGCGGTGACGGGCGCGGCTGCGAACAGTGATGGGAAAACGACGACACGGCATGAAGATGAAGGCTCGCCAGCGTCGCCGAGTAGTCTCTCCACTGCCACTGCTGCGGTTGTTGCCGGTGAGGATCGCCAACACCAGCCGCACCCGCACCCGCATCCGTCACCTTCGTCTTTGTCAACGCCGCGTGGTGGGCCTCCTGGCTCGCCGTCCGTGTCACGAGTGGGCGTCAGTGCACTGGACACTTCGCAGTTGCGGTCACGGGCGTGCCAGCTACACTACCAGCTCCTCTACGCTGTATGCCGTCTCTGCAACGAATTGCCCATGCTCTGGCAGCCACAGGACGACACTCGAGATGCTGAGGGGGACGAGGAGAGCAACGGTGTGCGCGCCAGCAGCGCCGCCTACATGCACCTTTCGCCCCGTCGTCGACACCACGGTGAATGCGAGAGGGTAAAGCTCACCTTGTTTTCGACGGCGGCGCGGTTGGCGGCCACTGTATCAGCTCTGCTCCTCCACGTGCAGCTGCCGATGAAGGGAGACTTGCTGTGTGTCGCGAGTCGCCTGGCACAGTGGCGTGCGACGCTGCTCCGGTCATCGTGCATGAGCGAGCGCGAGTATGCGGCGGCGATGGGTCACCTCTGCGCGCTCATGGCACAGGCCACGTGATTTTCAGTGATGTCGCTCGACGTAATCGATTCACCTTGTAGAAGACATGATCGAAGTGTGATGCGAAGTCGAATGTAGAGGAGTGACGGGGTAGAGCGGGTACACTATCGAAAAGAGGAGTAGAAGGCAAAGATGGTGCATGGCATGATGTAAAGTCTGTGCGGAGAGGGAGGAGGCTGCACGTGGCAGTGACGCAGTGGCCGACACCACCCCCTCCCTCCACCAGGAGCCCTCATGCGCGCACATGCACACTCACAATACAAGCACGCGCACAGGAACAGAGGCGCTGTGGATGTTGCGATAGACAATCTAGCTATGTGTTGGCCCTTCCCCTCTCCTTCCCGTCTCTCTTCCTGCCCTGGCACCAGCCCCCAAGGGGTTGTGTGTCTGGACGTGTTGTTGGTTGATAAATGGCTAAGTGTACGTGTGTATATCTACACGCGTCACGAGTGTGCCGTAGCCCTCTGCGTTTTGTATCTCCCCCTCCCTCTTTAATGATGCCTGAGAGAGGGGCTGTGTATAAGAGAGAGGGGAGACTCGGGAGAGGAGAGGGAGTGGTGTGCGCTGGAGGAGGACGACTCTGACAGCTTCTCCTCGTAGCGCCCCGCTCGTCTCCTTTTCGTTTTCCTCTCTCCATCCTTCTCTTTTTCTTTCTCTCGCTCCAACCCAAGCCGCAGCCACGCCCCTGCCCCTCTCTGCCCCCCCCCCTCCTCCTCCTCCCCACAGTCTGCATATAGTTGCCACTTACACGGTGCTCTTGCACTCCCCTCTCGCCCCCCTCCCCTTCTCAATGACAACGAATGGGTGGTAGCGGCGTCTAACTTTACAAGAGAAGGAAACAGGAGCGCATCAGGCCAACGCCCCAACACAACCGCGACGCGTGGAATCCTTGCCTTCGTCTTTGTGGTGCAGGTGCACGTGTTGGATCTCTCAGAGAGGCAGGTGGCGAGCAGGTTTTGGGACGTGAAGCAAAAGTGGCGCAGCAAGCGCGTGCGTTAACGGGCGAGCACTGAAGGGCGGGGAACGTGAGCCACGGAGGTAAGGAGGAGGAGGGAGGGGGGAGGGGGTACGTCCGTTATGGCATGCGCGCGCGTGGCCGTCTTCTCCCTCGACTCCTCCGCACAAACATACAAAGTTCTCGATTTCTCGTTTCGCTCGGGCACACCAATGATGTTATGTCTAGCCACCTTTGTTCTCTATGCCATCTTGACCACCACCCACATCCCACACCCCCTTCCTCCTCCTCCTCCTCCTCCTCTCTCTCTCTATGCGCATGGCTTTCCTGTGTGTGTGTGTGTGTGTGCGTGTACATGCATACAACGTATCACACGGGTCTTTCGACCTACCAGTGCAGCATCCTTCAGCCTCCTCCGTCGCCGTCCCTTTCCACACACACATTTCTCTGTGTATACTGCGTTCTCGCCCCATCATCGCCTCCCTGCATCATGGTCGACACATCTTCGTCTGCCCCAGCCTCAGCCTCACCAGCCATCACCACCTCTGCCGCCGCGACAACGCCGGTGGTGATCCTTGTGGTGGGCATGGCCGGCACTGGCAAAACCACGCTGGTGCATCGCATGCAGCACTACGCCCACACGAACGGCATCCGCTCGTACTTCATCAATCTCGACCCCGCCGTGACTCACACCCCGTACAACGTGAACATCGACATCCGTGACAGCGTGCGGTATGGGGAGGTCATGAAGAACTACCGGCTGGGCCCGAACGGCGCCATCATGACGTCGCTGAACCTCTTCGCCACAAAGATTCACCAGGTCGTGTCGCTGCTGGAGAAGAAGGAGGAGATGCTGGACTGGATCATCGTGGACACACCTGGCCAGATCGAGGTGTTCACGTGGTCCGCCTCAGGGCAGCTCATGGCGGACTCCTTTGGCGCTGTGTTTCCCACGGTGCTTCTCTTTGTCGCCGACACGGTGCGTTGTGTGAGCAGCCCGCAAACCTTCGTGTCCACCATGTTGTACTCGAGCGGCATCATGCTCAAGCAGCAGGTGCCCCTCGTCGTGGTGTTCAACAAAACCGACGTGGTGTCTGCAGACTCGGTGATTGCGTGGATGCGAGACAACGACGCGCTCGACGAGGCCGTGACCAACCCCCACCGCAGCAATCGGAGCAGGCGCGCCGTCTCCGGAGAGCCCGGCGATGGCGAGGATGCCGACTGGCGGGGCGAGGGCACGCGCATCGGGGCGGCCGCGCTCGGCTCCCAGGATGCGTTGCTCGCCAACCAGGGGAGCGGCTACGCGGGGACGCTGGCGCAGTCTATGTCTCTGTTTCTGCATGAGTTCTACGAAGACTTACCATACGCGGCAGTATCGGCGGCGTCGGGTGCGGGCATGAGCGAGCTCGCAGCCTCCATTGAGCGGGGCAAGCAACAGGCACTGGAGGCAAAGGCAGAGCGGAGTGCGCACTGAAGAACTCTTCTGAGGTGGTGTGTCGTTCTCGACGTGCCATGCGCATGAGGCTGCCCTCCCCGCTCCCCCTGGCAATGCCGCCTTGTTGCATTTCTTGTCTTGTATATGTGTGTGCGTGTGTGCTTCCTGTCGGTACAGAACAAGGTAGCGCGTGTAGCCACCGCGTCATGTCAATACCAGTGCACGGTGGCTACACAGCGCATCGGCCCATCACCTCTCTTATGCGCGCGTGTGCGTGTATGTGCAGGAGGTAGGCCTGAGGGGCACGAGGGGTATCTGGGGAAGTTACGAGGCAGAGAAGCGACGTGTGCGTGGTAGTGCTTGCGCATCTCGTGCTCTACACATCATCGTACACAGAGGCACAGGTACGGTCAACCTTTTCTTCTCCGTCGACAACGCGATTGGCGTTTGAGGGGCCAGTCCTGAAGTGGTGCTCCGTAACATTACAAGAGTAACGAAATCGAAGCGACGGCAACAACGGCACGCGAGGGAGAGAGGGGCACACCTGCACACACATCTTCTCCTGTGCAGGGGTGCGGGCATGTCTCTTAGAAAAGCACACGCCAACACACGTGAGAGACGCGCAGAACGAGCAAGGCTGGAATACTTATAACGGAACGCGTGAGAGACTTTGCTTCGCTGCTTCTTTCGCTGTGCCCTCGTACTCCCTCGCAACGCTCATGCCCTCGGTCTTGCCTTTCCACACCCTTTCCCCTGTCTCTCAGTTTCACCACTGTCGGAGCGTGCTTCCCTCCCTCTTCGTGGCGCGCATACATGTCGTTCCCGCCCTCATCCCCCATCCTCGCCAAAAAACCCACAGCCACACTCGTATCTACATGCGCGAGAACTCGCTCTGAGCACGCAGGAAACAAGCAGCGCCCCCGCCCCCTCCCCCCCCCCCAAACACACATCAAAAACACAACGAAGTGAACGGCGACAACATGCGGGCCTCATTCCGACCCCCTTCTTAGAAGCGTGGCTGACCCGGTATGGTGCCCGCCATGACGCTGGAAAGTCTGTGCATGGTATCGGCATCGTGCCAGAACGGCTTCTCCTACACGCCGCCGCCTCCCTCGTATTGAGGACACAAGAGCTGGCTTGCTCTCATCATGTTCAGTGCTCACAATGCTCCTCGTGGTGGTGTGCATCGCCTTACCGTGTGTGATGGAAAGGCTGCAATCACTCCTGCGACGAGCGCGAGGTGCTTGCCAAGCGGGGGAGGGGGGACGGCATGCTGCGCGTGATGCGCATCTCCCACCGAGTGTCGTCGGATAAGAAAGCTGAGGTCTCCGCGAGGATGGCATGCCTGCGGTGCAAACAGTGCCGCCTACGCACCAGCTACGCAGAGTCGTTCCGCGACGGCGTATCGAGCTTGAAGGATAGCGGCGATAGCCTCCCGTAAGCTCGACAACGAACCCTCGCCAGACAAGTACACAAAACCGGCGGTATGCTTGCACCAGCTGCTGCTGCTGCATCCCATGTGCAATATGGACCTGCAAAACCGAAGGAAGAACCCAGAAAGCCGAGTAAGCTTTCTAGCTCCATCCAGCCGATAAACAACACCGTGCACGGGTGCGCTACACGGTGCAGTCGTGAGTATGTTGAGGCGGTACATGCCTTTGCGTTGGCGGATGCTTCGGCGGTCCGCGCGTCTGCTCTACAGGAGATGCCGCCGTGTCTCTGTCACACAGCACCGTCTTCCTTGTGTTGTTGGCATGTGGCTGAGAAGCAACACGCTCTTTGATTCATGGTCCTTATCCATTTTGTGTGCGGGAGTGCTCTTGAAGGATGGGGGAGGCGGACTCGCCACGCGTCTCCACAATTGTTCCCGCCGTAGCTTCGTTCCTGCACCCCCTCCTCCCTCCCCACCCCTTCTTTTATTCCCACGCATGATTGCTCTCGAGGTCATCGAGAGGATGAGGGGATGGCCGTGGTGTGGAAAAGAGGAGGGGGAGTGAGAGGGCCCACTGAGCAGCCGACGTGTACGACGGGGAGGAAAGGGGGCGGTAGAGCGTTGAGAGGGGTTTTCGGACAGGTGTGTGCGTGTGTGCATCTTTTCCCTTGGCTGCAGGGAAGTGGTCGAGTGAGTGGAGTGGGGTCTCTGTGCTGCGTCTCTGTCTGCGGACGTCTTTTCCGTGCTCCTTGGCTTGCTTGCGCACATGCCGCCTCGCGTGTGTGCGTGTGTGTGTGTCTCACTCTCACGTAGGGGTGCCTTGGCGTCTCTTTGGTCACCGCCACCACCACGCGCCGACCCACCCCTCCTCTCCACGCATCTCTCCTCATTCTGCCCTTCCACCGTATGCTGTTTCTGCATGTCTCTCTCGCCAGCGCAACTTGTGTGCTATTCGATATCGATGTTGCTACTCCCACTGCTGAAGTGAACTCGAGACCTCATCTGCCATACAGCCCGCACAAAGCCCAACAGGTGCATACGCGTACACATGGATACACAGTGCAACGAGGTGCCCTCCTCACAGGACTCCAGGGTCCACCGGTGACGCTTGCGGCCGTCCACCTCCATCTGTCATTCTGAGGGTCCTTTTAGCATCTCCCTGAGCTACGCAGCGCTTGCACGCGAGTGCGTATATATGTGTTGCTGGACATGCTGCCGCGACGGGTCGCCCTTGCTTGCGTTGGACTCTCCTCTCTCTCTCTCTGTTTTCTGCTCCTCTCCATGCGCGGCTCTCTCCTCCCTGTGCTTCTCTCTCCGAGGGCGGTCTGCTTCCGTGTCTTCGGGGCGATGGTGGTCGTGGTGGGTGGCTTCAACAAACATCTGCGAAGAAGCACGCGGATGGAGAGCGTACCCGCTAAGCCGGCCGCTGTGCAGCCATCGACACTCGGCTCATCATGCGACTGCGTAGCACCAGCGGTCTCGCTGCCTTCACTGTTTTTCCTCTTTCCGCAGTGTTGCGCGCAGGCAGCACGGCGCCTATTGCATGACTGCACGTACTTCGCAGCTGGGCCGCGGCGCGGCGCTCGTGCACAGCCGACGCCAACATCATCGCTGTCGTCCCCCGCGCCGTCGCAGCCGCTTAAGCTGTGGCTGACATGCGCCACCGCAGCAGTTGCGGGCACCTGCGGTGCGATCGTCGGTGCACGCCTGAGTCCGTGGCTGAGCCGCCGCGCAGCTCGCTTGTACACTCAGCGCGAGGCCAAGTACCGCAATCCGCTGTGGCTGCTGCCTTCTCCCGCAGCAGCTCCATGGCCGGGGTCGTGGTGGTGGCGGAGGCTCTGGCGCACTTCAACGCATCGATCCGTGAGCGAGACGCGGCGGCTCGACTACGGGCATGCCGCGGAGTGGCTGGCTGCCTGCACAGGCTGTCGCTGGCTCCCACAGCGCCTCTCACGGCCCACGCTGCTGAAGCTCTACTCCCCTGCGCGCCACTCACGGCAGAGCAGTGCCGATCGCAACACCGCCGCCGAAGTCCAGTGGGGCACGCGCATGGTAAACAAAGGCACGCACCCTCTCGCAAAGCGCTCCGCCGTCGCCGCCGCGTCGAAGGGCTCTACGACCTCCCTTGCCGCCTCGGCACTCTTCTCCATCGTGCACTTCACACGAGCACCTCTGCATCAGTGGCAACCGCTGCCGCAGCACGCGGTAGACGTCTTCGTCTCCGCTACTTGCCAGAACACCGAGAACCGGCGTTCTGCGACGCTGGCGGCTGCGTCGCCGCTTCTATGTCTGCCGCGCCAGGGGTTTGCACTGTTGTACGATCCCGTCGCCCGTCTTCCTGTGTGGTGCGGGTACTATCTCACCCGCGAAACAGTCGACCGCGCACGGCGACAGAACCGCTGCATCACCTTCTTCACAGACCGCTCACTTAAGAAGACAACGCGACGAGTGCCGGCGGAGCTAAAGGCACGCGGACACGATCGCGGTCATCTCGCCCCGCATGCATCCGTCGCCGCGAGTCCACAGGCGGCCATCGAGGCGGCTCTGCTGTCGAATGTGCTGCTGCAACACCGCCAGATCAACCGAGGCGTGTGGCGCTGGCTGGAAGCGGCGACGAGGGCGTACGTGCGGCATTTGCCGCTTGCCGATGTGCCGCACGCCGTGGCGATGCAGCAGCACCGCGTGAGAAGGGAACGCTCGACTGGCGCTGTGGGCGCAGGGGCTGCGCCCCCTTCCGAAGCCGCAACCTCCACGCAGGCGGGCCCAACCCCTGCACCTCCGCGCCACGGCGCTGGTTGTAAGAGACGCCGTGGACGTCCGCCGAAATCGGCGTCACCGCTGTTTGCCTCACCAGCTCGCTGCAGCTCCACCTGTGGTCAGGCAGCGAAGAGGAGCAGTCGCGGCGGCTCACGCCGAGGCTTACCGCGGGACAGTGAGCTCATTGCCCGCCTGCTCGCCGCACCGGGCGTCGGAAGCGGGACTGGCTCGCACTTGAGACTCCAAGGAGATGGTGTTTGGGGATGCGTGGCACGAACGCTTCGATGTTGTCGGGAGTGGTGGCGGTGGTGGTGGCCGCACTGCAGCGGTGCAGCCTTTCATCGCCAGCGTGAGCGCGAGGTCGCTGTCAATGTAGGGCCGCTTTACTACAAGCAGACGAATGATGTAGGGCAGGGCAGCTGGCGGGGCAGCGGCACGGCGACAGGGAGGACGCCCGCCATCGCTGCAGCATCATCGGATGCCGTCGCACTGCCTCTTTTGTGCTGCTCTAGGTCGCGGCAGGCCATCCAACGGCGAGGGCCTGGCAACGCAGCCTCGCCTCCGACACGGCCATCGCCGCCACCGCCGCCGCCGCCGCAGCAGTCGCTCTTGATCCCTGACGCCTTCTTCTTCTCCCTGTGGAACGTGCACACTCACGAGCATGTGCACCTGATCGTACCGAACCATCCCGACGCAGCTTCGATACGAGCGTTCACTGCGGTCGTGGCGCCCAGGCGTTCGACAGCAGCGGGAGCAGCGGCGTCGAGATGGCCATCAGACGATTTGGAGACGGCCCTCCGATCTCTCGTCGTGTCTACAGTAGAGCTGGAGCAACTGTTCGCCGAGTCGTTGGTGGAGCTGCGCTCACGATGCGTGTCGGCCGGCGTGACGGATGCGACCAGTCGCGACAGCATGAGGAACATCAATCGCGCCGCTTCGTCGGTAGCGCTGCGGACGCACTTTAGCCTCTTCCCAGTCTATCGACAGCGATGGATGTGGCGGCACTGCGGCAGTGGTGGTGGCAGTCGCTGAGGCGTCGCTCGTGCGTGTGCGCGTGCGCACACTCACCTTGTGGTGGACGGGACGTCGGGCGGTGCCGGCGCCACTCGACTCCGTTGGAGGCGAGCTCGATCCCCTCGCTCCGCTGTCCCGCCCACTCATCCTGCGGTTGTCTTGTCTTCTTTCTCGCCGTCTGCGGTGGACGGGAGAGTCGCCAGCGCCCTCTCGTTTCTTCGGTTGCTCCTGCTAGTTGTCGTTATCTCTTTTTTTGTTGTTTTGCGTAGATGCAAGCGTGTAGATGCACAGATCCGCCATCACACGAGCGCGCATCACCCCACGCATCTCTCTCACGCACAGAGCTGTGTGGAGCGCTGCGCGTGTGTGCGTGTGTGTGTGTGTGTTCTTAATATCCCTCTGTTGTATACCTTTGTGATGTCCTCACGCGTGGGTGTTCGGCCTCCACGTCTCCTCCTTTCTCGCCGCTCCGTCGGCCGAGCATGTGCGAGATTGGTAGAGAGAGAGAGACGACGAGAGCAGATGCGTGGTGTCTCTCATTCTTCGTGTACATGTGCGTGTGTGTGTGTGTGTCGCCCACCTCCTACTTTCCCTCTACCCCCTCTACCCCCGCTCACCCCTCACCACAACGCTCATCGACTCCCCTCCCTCCCTTGACGCTCCCCCTCCCCTACGACTTCGCCGTGCGCCCTTGCCTACCCCGCTCCCCCTCCCTCTCTTGTTTGCTCGCCTTCTTTTCGGTGTTGTGCCTCCGCTTGGGGTTGTGGGGAGACTCCTCATGTCCTGACATGCCCTGCTGCCGCCGCCGCCGCCGCACTTCTTTCTGTGTGCCTCTGTGCAAGTACCCCTTCTCTCGTCCTCCCTCTCCTTCTGTACGTGTCACTAGAACGAATAATAATAAAAAAAAAAAACTGCTCTCTCGCGCGTTTTCCACCCTTCATCGGTGCCTCCTCCACCCCCTGTCTCTTTCCCGCCTCAGTGTCCAAGCTATTACCCACTCACCGAGGCCCAGCTCCCCTCCCTCACGGAACGCCCTGTCGCTGCGTCCTCGCAGACGCATCGGAGCCTCTGTTGCTGGTGCAGGTAAGCAGTCGTCAGAGTCAATCGTGCCGATGCTGTCGCCTGCGGAAAGGAAGTGCTACCGCCCGCCGCCGCGGCGGCTCTGGCGCTGTAGGCGTTCTCTATAGGCTGTGCGTGGACCTCTCTCGCTCTCTGCTGCTGCGTCACTGGCAGAACCCCCTCCCTCACGGAGCGTCATGCCTCTCTCCAAGTCTTGCCACTTTCCTTTTTCTACTCTCTCTTCCACTCATCTCTGGTAATGCAATGCTGTGCGTCTCACCGTCCCTCTCGCCACTTTCCTGCCTCCCCCCTCCAGACAAGCACGTCGGCTCCACGTGAACGCCCTGTACTCCCTCCCACGAGTCACCCCAGCCACTACTGCTCACCCTCCGGAAGGCAAGAACAACGCCCCCTCCCCCTCTGCCACCGCACATAAATACGTACACGCAGACACACACACACACACACACACACATACATATATATATATATGTATGTATGTGTGTGTGTGTGTGTGTGATTCTCTGCGTTCCTGCTTGCGTATGCGTAGTTATGTGCAGGTGACGTCGACAATAGCAGCCGCGTCACAGAATAGGGCACGTTTTCTCTCCCCCACGACTTTCACGCGTCTCCATGACCGACTTCAAGGGCAGCGGGGCCACGCTTCCGGGCTGTGATGCGTACCTCGGCCGAAAAGAGTATGTGGTGTCAAAGTATGGCACGCTGTGCATGGAGCCGGCAGCGGAGCAGAACCGACTGCTTTATACAATGCCGACGATGAAGAGCTGGTCGAGGGACTTGTGGTATGTCTGGCTTATCATTGGCAGCATTGTCGTCTTGTGCGGCATGGGGTGTGCCTTTCAGAGTTTTCGATGGTACCGCCGCATTAAGCACCGCCACGAGCGGGGAGAGCGGTGCAGGCGCACGAGCGGCATGCTCTTCTTGAGCTCCCTGTATCACAAGAGGATTACGTCCGCGTCGCAACGGCGCTCCGAGACCTGCCCCTCCCCCCGCCTCTCCGAGTCGCCCGCCACGCGCGACGACGAGGCGGACGACTCACGATGAGAGAGAACCCGTCGCGCAGCGAAGAAGAACGCGCACGTATTGCGAGTGAGCTGAATCTGCTCCGTGCTTCACGCTCGCTCACTACGCCCTCCCTTCTTGATGCAGTCTTGATGTGGTTTTCGCACTTCGTCTGTGTGTGTGTGTGTGTAATTCTCTTTTTCACTTCGTTGCTCTACATCGTTTTTTAAACTCTCTCTGTCTCTGTCGCTGGCGTACGCGCATGTGTTACGGGGGATACACCAACAACGAGCTGACGACGCAGCGAGAGGGGCAGAGAGGAGCCGAGTGCGCGGGATACGGCTACTTTGCATCAGCGACACTGGCTGCTGTAACACGACCACCATCACTTTCCGTCTGTCTGCGCCCCCTACCCTGCGAATCCCGACTCGCCCGTTGTTATGTTGTTTGTTTTATCTGCGCGTTAGACATTTCCTCATTCTACTGGCCGTTCCTTTGCGAAGAAAAATGATATGTATATTGTTGCCCCTCTTCCTTTCCTTTTCATCACTCGCGTTTCGAGAATCGCCGACGCGTGTGCCTCTGCGCTGATGTCTCTTTATCTCTACCTCTGCATGTGTGCATCTGTATCCCCGGGCCGTTTTTTTTTTGTTCTCGCATTGCTGCCCCCTCCCCTTGACCTCACTACTCACCCTGCTGCTGCCTTGTCTCCGTGGTCCACCACCGCCAAAACGCAGGACCTCTCATCGATGGCGATCTGCCTTTACCATTTTCGATTTTATTTGGGGAAGAGGTAGGGTTTCTGTTAGGCGTGTGTCGCAGCTCTCGACTGCGTCGTGAGGGCCACTCATCTTGTCTGTGTGGGTGTCTTGCACGCTGTCTGTGTTTGCGCGCCTGTGTGACTCCGCTGTTCTGCTTCTATAGGTATTACGTGTGCGTAGAGAGACACACCTACACACACGCACGTGTATCTTTCTCCCTTTGTGAATTCGGACCTCTGTGCTTGCATGTTTGTACAGGTGTGTGCCATCAAACATGTCTTCCGTCTCTTACTTCCGTTGCCCCTTCTCATTCTCCTTTCGTTCCGCTTGATATGTGAGCATGGGATCGTCTCTTCAATTCTGCTCAGCGCTTGCGAGATCGGGACTCTCTCGTCCCTCGCCCGCACACTCCCTCCTTTTCTCCATCGTCCCTCTTTCCGCTTCCTCCCTTGCACGTACACGCGCGCAACAGCGAGGAGCCCATTGTTGTGTGCGTTTCTGTCCGCCCTCGCTTCGCCTTTTTTGGTCTCCTTGCGCCTGCCTGGCCCCCACCTCTAAGACCAGCACCCCTTCTTCTCCTGTGCCTCTCTCCTGCACCCCTCCCCCTCCCCAGTAGTGCACGGCCACCGCAACTCGCATGCATGCTGCACACAAACTGAGCGCGTGCACGGGGACAGGATGGTGTTCCGTGCGCTTCCCCGTCGCCTCCTTCCACCCACTCGATCTAGCTGTTCTCCTTTCCTTTGTTTCTCGCTCTCTGTCCTCTCCACGTCCTCATCGTCTGTGTATACCCCTCTTCCCTGCTCCGCCCCGACGCCCACAAGTGCGCGTCCACACATATCCACACATATTTTCAGCGTTCAACGGTGTTTGTTGCCTCGATGTCTCCCCTCGTCGTCTGCCTTGCACCGGTGGCGCGCATCTTGTCGCTTTGCGTTTGTCGATGGCTCTGCCCCCTCCCGCGCCGACATCACCCCGACCAGCACGCCGCTGTCGTTGCGCAAGCGCGTCCGTCTGCGTGGTTGTTAGCCTGGGAATGGAAGGGGGGCGGGCGCGAGCGAACGAAAATGGCGTCAGCCGACGCGTTGACGTTATCGAACAAAACACCGACAGGAGGAGGGAGACCGTGGCGAAGCGAAGCCTTCTGTGTGCGTGGCACCCGGAGAAGGACAGCTGCGCGCGCTCGTCGTACAGTCGAGGACCTCGTGCATCGACATTTTGGTTCTCCTCGAAGCCGAGAGAAGCTACAGCGGTCTGCGCACCTCCGGCCTCTACGCTTCGCCTTGCGCGAAGGCGCTGCAAGGGTCCTTTCTTCTTTTGCCGGGTGCGTATGTTCCGTATAGAGGGTGCAGATGGCACGGCGTCACGTCGGCTTCCTTACCACGGTGGCCCTCCCCGCAGCGCCTCGCACCCGCCGGGCGATACACGGCCCCGCCACCCTCGCGGCTTCACCCCCTTCACTTTTTGCCTGTGGACGCCTCCCCGCTTTGCGTGTTCGTTGTGGTGGCGGTGCTTTCTGTGCCCATGCACACACTCGCCTCTCTTCGATTTGTTTTTTTTTGTTTTTTCGGGGGGAGGGGGGGGGTTGGTGGTGGTGGTGGTGGTGATGATGCTGGGAAACGAGGAGAGTTGTGGGCACACCGCTGTCGACGAGCGCGCACTCCTTCATCGCGGCCTCTCGCGTCACCCTCGTCAGGCTCTTCTCATTCCACTTCTTCTCTCGCCCCAGCGCTCTCACGACAGCCCTCAACGTGACTTCTTTTATCATTCGGTCTCATCATTGTCTGCTCCGTCGCTTCGTTTTCTTCCAGCTAGCCTCCCTCAGCCACGGCCCCTCCCCCTCCCCCTACCTCCCTCGTGGCACGGAAGACACCGGTGCAGAAGAAGGGCGAGCGCGAGATCGCGAAGCGCAGTGTGGTGGAAATCGAAGAAAGAGATATCGAGTCAGCAGAGCCGACAGCCGGGGCGCACAACGGAGCTCCCTTCCTAATCCTCTTGGCTGGCTACCGAGTACAGCAGCAGCAGCAGCATGTCGCTCGAGCAACAATGGCAGCGGCAGCAACTGCTGCCGGTCCTTCCCGGTGCAGTGGATTCGCTCAGTGCTGACAAACTTCTGCTCGTGCCGCCCCGTAATGGGGATGTGGTAGCGGCAGTGCCCCGCGTCGTGGAGCTGTCGATTATGGATGACGCCATTCGCTACGCTCTTCAGCGGATCCTTTTATATGGCGTACCCATAGCGGCGAACATGGTGATCCGTGACCTAGACTACGAGCTCGGTGGAAGTCTACAGCCGCTGAACGAGAGCTGGCCGCAGGCGTACAAGTGGGCCGTGGTGCTCATTATTGTCTTCTCCATTATCTGTTTCGCAGTGGTGGGCCTGGTGCTTGCCTACATCGTTTTTGAGCGTCGCCGTGAAACCCAGGATAAGTTAAAGAGGAAGGGCCACAGCAAATCCGACGACGACGCATACTCCCACAGTGAGCATGATGCAGGATCCTTGCCGCAGGGTGACAGCTATGCGGTGGAGGAGAGTAGCGACTCCTCCTACGATAGTTTCGATGACGAAGAAGAAGGGGACGAGTGGAGTAGCAGCAGTGACGAGGTTTGACGAGCACCATCGACATCTGAAAGGTGCCCGCGTGCCTGCGAGTATGTGCGGAGGACGTTGCAGTGAAGCATCTACACACACATATACACACATACACACCGACACCGACAGGCGGACCTGCATGGCTCTCCTGCTCTCTTCCCACATGTCTGCGTTTCTCGCTCGGTACTTTCCCCGCTTGGGGCTGCGCTCTGCTCCCCCACCCCCGTCCCCACCTCTCCTTCCCCTCCTGCTGTGCTGGTGTTGTTGTCGCTGCCTTCGTCGTGCGACACTGCCGGTTTTGATCGCCTCGCGGATCTTTGTGTGTGTGGTGTGTGTGTGTGTGTGTGTGTGTGTGTGTGTGCCTCGCCTTCTCCATTTTCCGATTGTGCTGGCCGTCAAACGCGTGACATGGAACTAGACCCATTCACCGATCCACCGGCAGACCCCAATGTCCCACAGTGTCCCCTTCCTTTTCCTGCTGCTGCTTCTGCTGCTGCCCCCACCCACTCCCATGGGCTACCCCCGGCGCAGATGCAAGCACACCTTTTTATTTTTGATATACATCTGCTTCTGTCCTCATTCTCTCGTCTTGTGTAATGTGCTCATCTCTCTATCTGTATGTGTCTAGGCGTATCAATCATAGTCGATCGTCGAGCCCCTCCTGACTGCCGCCGCCGCCGCCGCTGCCGCCCCACCCCACCCCCTCCTCCTCCTCCTCCTCCTCCTCTCTCCCTCCAGTCTCTCTCGCCCGCTCTCTGCCGCAGCGCATCTTTCCTTGCTGTCTTGTCCTTTACGCGGGTGTTGCTGTGCCCTGGAGCCGATATGTGCCGCTGCAAGCATGCGCTTGTTTGTGCGGAAGGGAACGGCTGTCACGGGTGCTCGCGACGCAGCCCTACCTTCGCTCCTTTCACTTTCTTTGTCCCGTTCTCTTTTCGGATGGTTCCTCAGCTGTATCCTTCGTGCGCATGTTTTTGTACGCATGCGCGCGTCGCTTGGCTTCGCGGATGGGTGTTGTCGCCTTCTCCTTGTGTCTCCCTATCTCCCCCCCCCTCCCCCCTCCTCGCAAATCACAGCCCAGCGGCTGTGTTGAAAATGGAGAGACGCTGCTGCAGATATCCGCGCCAGGGAAAGAGGAACAAGAAAAAATTATGACGCGCCGTGATAGTGATGGTTGCAGTTGTTACTAGTAATGCGCAGGCCGTGGCAGCAGCGGCACACGCACTCCTGCTCTTCTTCCACCACTATTGTCTCCCTTCCTTGCTCCTCTCCCTCTCTCTGTGCTTCCAGCGCTAGCCGTCACTGGTGAAGCGGGCTGCAGGAGCTGGTAGCCTGACAGAGATGTGTACACACGCATGCGCTGTGTGTGCGCGTGTGCCATACCGCATGTACCTGCTAGCGATGACGATGTGTACTTCTGAAGGTGACGTGCGCACAGGCGGTGTGTGCCTTGAAGCCCCGTGTATGTGTTCCAACACCCCCGCTCTCTCCTGAAAGCACCTGCCCTCCCCCTCTTTCTTCCCTCCTCGTTCTCGTCATTCCTACACGCACAGTCCCCTCATCACCCGCGCCCGTTACACGAGCGTTGCCGTGCAACGGCGAATGCATGGTCAGCGTCGGTGTTTTTTTTTTTCTTCTCGCCGTCTTGCCAGGCACGCGTGTGCCAAAACCCTGCGCGCGTGCGCAACGGAACTCATAAGGCGAGGGCCATCACCGCTGCTCAAGCCCAGTCATGTTGGCGTGTGTCTTTCTGTGAATTGTGCACCGACGCGTTTTCGATACTCCTTATTATCGGCGGCGCACCTTTCGCGCACCTGCGCCAGCACTTCGGCACGCACCCACACCCACGCAGCTTAGCCCTCGTACCGAGCGAAGCAAAGATAGGGAACCCACGCTCACGCGCGCGTGAGCGTGCAGTGCACGGTGCAGAGCAGCGTCACAGGGCGAGAGGGATATATAGGGATGACACACCACTGCTCATTTTTTCCCGCCTCTCGCCTCCCTGACCGTGCCACGGACGACAGCTGCTGCTGCTCCGCTCACTGCCGCATGCTTCCGTTGCCCTCTACTCTCCGCAGTGTCTCTTCTCCGCTGCTGATTCGTCGGACCGCTTTCTGCATGCTCAACGAGGGCGCGCTATGTGTGTGTGTGTGTGTGTGTGCTTCTTCCTCTGCTGCCTCCTCCTCGCCGGTGTGCTCTGGCAACTCGCTCTTTATATTTCGTGTCGCTCTACCTCCTATGCAGTCTCATCCTCCAGCTCCCACTCCCACTCCTTCATCCTTCGCAACGCAGCTCTGTGAAGTGCAACACACTCGTCCTCACGACCGTCCAGGCACGCACCTGAATAATCTGCAAGTGCAACGGAAAGAAGCGGCAACGCCAGTCCGACAGAGCGCGAACCACCACCGCCACACACGCACACACTTCGGCAAGAGAGCGAAAATGTCCGGACTTGAGAAAAAGGATATAATCTCCACCCCGGTCCCGTTCCCGACGATCCCCATCCACGCAGTGCCGCGCAGCAAGCGTTCGTGGGTGCAGAACAACTGGTGGGTGCTGCTCACGATTGAGTGTCTCGTCCTATTCGCCGCCTTCGCGGCCCTGCTGGCCTACTACCTGTTCTACGTCCGTACCCCGGGGAAGCGTCTGCTCGAGGACAAGGTGGGCAAGGACGGCCTTAGCCATTACAGCAGTGAGTTCAGCAGCCGCTCTAGCAGCGCCGAGTTGAAGGAGAGCAGAGCCTCCAAGTGCAGCACCACTACGAAGCGCAGCTTCGCGGAGAATGCGGCTGGTGGCACGGCTGACAGTAGTAAGTCGCACAGGTCAATGCCTGAGGTGGTGTCCGCACAGAGCCAGCATAGCAAGACCACGGGCAGCCACAAGCGAGACTAATTGGGGGTACAGGCAGCAACGTGGCCGATGAGAGGAGGAACGAGGATGCGCTAACTGGGGAAAGACGGTGTGGAGTTGGTCAACTCGGCTGCACACCGGGACCATGTGTGCTCCGCCATGTCGGCGAACCTTGATACTGCGACACGGTGCACATGCGCATCCCAAAGCAAGGGGAGGACAAGAGATAGTCTGAAGGGCTGTCGTGAGTGCGAGTGTGTGTGTGTGTGTGTGTGTGGATGGGCGTGTTGATGGTCATGTCCTGTCTGTATCTCTTTCCTGTCTTTGCAGTGTCCTGATTTTCCTTTGTTTTGTTTTACTGCTTTCCGTCCTTCCCGTCCTCCTCCGTCGCGGCGCCATCGTCATCATCGAGGTGTGCGCAGAGATGTGTAACGCTATCCTCCCTTCGTGTCTGTGTACACTTGTCTATGTTCTCGTATACGTGTATGCATGTGTGTGTGTGTGTGTGTGTGTGTGTGTGCATCCCTGCGTGGGCGCCCTACAGCTGCTACTTGCACTGGCATCTCCTCATTCCTTTATGTTATTTTTTGTTGTTCTATCCCCACCCCTTCCTTCCCCCGAAAGGAGGCGGGGATGGCGTACACTTCTCTACTCCGCCCATCGCCCTCTGGTCGATCCTACTTGCTTTTCTCTCATGCATCTCTTTCTGTCTTCATCATCTTCCCCCTCCCCTCTTCCCCTCTCTGTCTCTCCCTCCGGCGGTACCCTCTCCCCGATCCACTCCCGGCGCTCGACAGGGAATGCTTGTTGCGGTGCCTGTCTGTCCCCGAGACGTGCGCGACGGCAGCGACAACGCACTCAGACTGCGGTGAAGGCTCGCCTTGGGCAGCGAGTGCAGACGTCAGCCGAGGGCCCTCTGCTCTGCTGTCTCATCCTGCCTTCAACCCCACCACCTCCTCCCCTCCCCTCCCCTCCCCGTCTCCCTCCATTGGCTCATCCGTGAGCCCCTGGTGCCATGCACCAAAAAAAGAGAAAAACACGTCACACACGCACACTTCGCCCTTGTCCGCTCCACGGATCTTCCGCTAAAGTTACCGTTGACCGCCTCTCGAGCGTCATGTCGCACCTCGAGACGTGCATGCACCTCGACACACAGCCCGCTCTCCACACGCGCAAGCTGTGCTCGTGTAACGCGGTGCTGGCGCTGGGTAGAACAGATGCCGTAACCACGGACACACCTGTCTCTGACACGTCGCTCTTCGGGGTCATTCTGTTGAACAGCCCAGCGAACACAGAGGAGGACTTCGCCTCTTACATCCGCTTCTTTGAGCGCCACCGTGGCCGCGTCACGCCGGCGTCCTGGGCGAGGGAAGGCGAAGAGGAAGCCGACGCCACCCCCGTCAGCAGAGCGCCCCAAGAGCACTGCCCCTACTTCATCTGTGCGGACGGCGCGTACGCTGCGTTGAAGAAGTACTGCACACAGCACGACATCAGTATCGCGGGCAGCGGCAGTGGCAGCGGCACCGCGGAGCAGGGCGCCTTCATAGCTTCGCGCTTGTGCGATGCTCTCATCGGGGACTTGGATAGCCTCCCCGCTACGCACGCCATGCTCCTCGCTGACGCTGGTGACGCAGAAATCGTGCTTGCGGCTGCGGCTGATGCAGAGCCGCCTCGCCGCCGTGATGATGGCCAGGGCACCAATAGTGGCGACAAGCGCCTCGTGTTCCATGATAACGTGAACTCGATTCCCGTGACGCTGCTGGAGAAGGTCCGGCGGCGGCGGGATGCCTACCGGCACCGCGAGGTGTCCGCGTCGTCAGCAACGCCAGCCGAGCCGTTTGTTCTGCTGCCCGTAGCGTGCCAGATGTCGACGGACTTTACGAAGTGTGTGGCGCTGCTGCAGCGTCTGCGGGCACTTGACGTGGGGATGCCGGATTCGCTGAACGGGGTGGACCCCCTGCAGGGCTTCGATCAAGAGGCTCCGCTTGCGGCGCAGTCGCCCGACGTCACTTCCCTTGCATCCGATTGCGTGGCCCTTCTCCCCGAGGCATTGTCCACCGCCGAGATGCAGGCGGGGGAGGATCGGCAGGAGGCTGACCGCTGCCGATGCCTTCTCGAGTCGGTAACGCCATCGGCACCATTCACCACCAAGCAGCCTGCTCAAGGCCTGGAGACGCGCGTCCTGCCCAACATTGCCGTCCTCGGTGCACTTGGCGGTCGCATCGATCACGAGTTCGGTGTTGTCTGCTGCCTGCTATGCTACGCGCGAGTCTTTCATATCATGGTCATAAACAAGTACAACGTGTTGTTTGCATGCTGGCCAGACGGGGTTACGCAGCTCGTCCTACCGCCGTTGTGGTCGTCTTCAGGCCCCGCGACGAGGGAGACGGCAGTGCCGTACATGTGCGGCATTATCCCTTTCGGCTTCGTGCGCGAAATGGAGACGGCCGGGCTTCGCTGGAATGTGGTGAAAGGCCGCCCCGAGGTGTACGACGGCTACACGCAGACGAACAGTTACCGCCTCGCTTTCGACGGACTTGTCTCGGCTTGCAACATTGTGACATCCCCGGTCGTGACGATCGATGTACGGCCGCTGCACTGCGCGCTGGGGCCGTGCTGTCCAGGCTCAGTAGCTCCCATGAAGTGCAGTTGCGACCCGGATGCGCCCTCCATTAATCCGCCCACCCTGTTCACGCTAGGGTTGCCCGGGGTATGCCCTGACTATCCCGCAGATGCGCCGGCGTCCTTGTGAGGACAGCGAGAGCGGAAGGCAGGAGACGATGGCGGGTGGGCGAAGGGCAACGAGAGGCGGAATGTAACTGACGGCGTTCCGAGTGATGATGGCAGATGGCACCTGCGTGCAGTGCTTCCTCGTGTTTTAGGCTTTTCGAGCACGCCGGCTCAACGATACGAACACGGTAGTCGTCTGTGCGTTGACGAATGACTGGCAATGCGTTGTGGGTTCGCCGGTCTACCGCCCACGACTCGCCACGCCCTCCCCACCCTCGACTTCTTTTGTTTCGCCCATGTTGTACGTGAGCGGACATTTATCGGCGCTCACGAAGTCACCCGCCCCGCCCCGCCTCGCCTGTGCCCTCGGACGTTTTTTTTTTCGTTTCGCCCGCCGTGTGCTCGTGCTTGGGCGTGTTCCTCTTCCCTTCCCATCCGCGACGTGTATTCGGTGATCGAACGTCTCCGCGCGTGGGAAGACGTGCGCAAGAAGACACCGTTAGCATTACGCTAGCGAAGCGCGCGAAGCAAAAAAAAGAAAACCGAACGCAGCGCAACCCCAAGAGTCCCTGAGGCATCGTGACGGGCTGGATGCAGGCTGGGTCTGCGGATGGGGCCTCGAGCGGACGTGGGGCTGGGGGTGCTGTATGCAGGCGCCCAGCTCGGGAGACTGAAGATGAGGCCACATTTGTACCCCGTTTGGCGAGTGCGAAGATTCGCTTGCAAAATAAAATGGTGTAGAAAGAGAGAACGGGGTAGAATGAGGTGGGGTGGGGGAGCAGGCACGCACACACCTTACCGAGTGTAGTCTTCCGGCTATCCCCGACCTCTCTTCCGTTCTCTCTCTGCTCTGGGCGTTCCACTTTTTCCTTTTTTACTCTGTGAGTATGTCTGTGTGTGTGTGTGTGTGTGTGTGAGTATGTCTGTGTGTGTGTGTGTGTGAGTATGTCTGTGTGTGTGTGAGTGTGTGTGTGTGAGTATGTGTGTACTGCACCCGTAACCGTTGATCAGCTTGTGATCCCGAGTACACGTATGTGTCTCCTCCTCTCTTTATCATTTTCACCTGGTTTGTTTTGTTTCATCGTGTGACCCGCGCCGCTCGCGGGCAAACATAGCTGCTATATTGGTCTACGTGCATGGACTTTACATGTGTGCCTCCCTTTCTTATCGAAGCCCGTCCCTCTGCATCTGTCTCCCGCGAATATAGATGACGGCTTGCATTTCCATCATCTGCGCACCACAACGAAGAGACGCGCCGTAACGTGGCAACAACATCTATACACAGACACATATATACGTTGTGTATAACAGAAACGCGGCCTTCAACAGTAATGTGTGCTCTTCCAACTATGGAACACGCGCACACCCCCACACATGCGCTGCCGCTACAAGAGGCGGGGACTGACAACGCGCAACGCCTTGTACTGTTGTCGGGTGTTCATCATCACCACCCCTTCTGCCATGGCATCTCATCGCAGTCGCAATAAGAATATTATGCTGCGTCATTGATACCTTAACCACCTTTCTTCGAACCCCTACCTCGCTCTTCACGTACCTCCTTGCTGCTCTTCTGCGCGCGCCTCCCCCCCCCCTGCCACACACACGCACACGTGCGCGCGTAACACACGCTTCGGCCCGACTTGCGCTGCACATAAGAAAGAGGAACGCAACTCCTTCTTCTCACTTCTCGGTTGAGTTTGACGCCCCCGCAACGCTCTTCCCGCAAAGATGGCCAAGAAGCACCTCAAGCGCTTGTATGCGCCCAAGGACTGGATGCTGAGCAAGCTGACCGGCGTGTTCGCGCCGCGTCCGCGTCCGGGTCCGCACAAGCTGCGCGAGTGCCTGCCGCTGCTGGTGATCATCCGCAACCGGCTGAAGTACGCGCTGAACGCGCGCGAGGGTGAGATGATCCTGCGCCAGGGTCTGGTGCACGTGGACAACCACCCGCGCCGCGACGGCAAGTATCCCGCCGGTTTCATGGACGTGGTCGAGATCCCGAAGACGGGCGACCGCTTCCGCCTGATGTACGACGTCAAGGGCCGCTTCGCGTTGGTGAACCTGTCCGAGGCGGAGGCGCAGATCAAGCTGATGAAGGTTGTGAACCTGTACACGGCCACCGGCCGCGTGCCGGTCGCTGTGACGCACGACGGCCACCGCATCCGCTACCCGGACCCGCACACCTCCATTGGTGACACCATCGTGTACAACGTCAAGGAGAAGAAGTGCGTGGACCTGATCAAGAACCGCCAGGGCAAGGCCGTGATCGTGACCGGTGGCGCCAACCGCGGCCGCATCGGCGAGATCGTGAAGGTGGAGTGCCACCCCGGTGCGTTCAACATTGCGCACCTGAAGGACGCGTCCGGCGCCGAGTTCGCCACCCGCGCCGCGAACATCTTCGTGATCGGCAAGGACCTGAACAACCTGCAGGTAACGGTGCCGAAGCAGCAGGGCCTGCGCATGAACGTGATCCAGGAGCGCGAGGAGCGCCTGATCGCGGCGGAGGCCCGCAAGAACGCGCCGGCTCGTGGTGCCCGCAGGGCCCGCAAGTGAGGAGGCGATTACACGCATGCGTGTTTGTGTGCGATGTGTGTGACGCCGTGCGCGCAACTTCATGGTTATCGGTGCCCACAGAGCTTTAATCGCCGTGGATGTCACGCACGCCGCCGCGGAGGACTGCGAGTGGGAAAGGCAATGAAAACGGAAAGGAGGTGCGTGCGCGTGTGTGGATCATCGTGTACACGCGTGGATGTGTCTTTGAAGGATGGAGACAGCGCGAGGGTGGCAGTGTGGGAGGGAGGGGGTTGGGGAAGCAGAGGGAGTGCGGAGGTGTGGTGGTAGCGCCACTGTCAGGGGTTGCCGGTTGGAGAGGGAGCAACTCGCTTCGTGTCCGGCGTGGGTGCATTGATTTGGACGACGAGGAATGCTGCTTATGAGTGACGAGAGAGGAAGAGGGAGGGGTGCGTTGGTTTGTGTGCCCGCCCGTCTGCGCGCAGGGAGAAGGGACGGGGGGGGGGTTCGCTGGAGATGGAAGGGGCAGGGCCGAGCACCGAAGGGAGTGGCCATACTATCGGAAAGGAGAAGAGAGGGGGGCGTAGGATGCACTTCGCAGCTGCGTTGGAAGGGACACACGCACACGCAAGCCTGTATGGTAATGGAGGCACGTGTTGCAGTTCTCCTCTCTCCGCAGGTACACCTCGCTGCCCCTCTCCCTCTTTTTGTTGTTTGGTCGGACCTGTCTTCCTGCTCCTCCGTCCCTCTCCCGAGCAATGTGCGCTTGCACCGCAGCTGTTGCGCCCCACCCTCCCCCAAGCGTTCTGTGGCGCTGTCCCGCTTCATTTTGCGCCGTCGCAAGTTCTCTCGTCACACTCACCCTCCCCTTTTGCGCTGCCTTCTCCGCTCGCGCGTGACGTTCTTTCAAGGTCATGGACCCGCCCCATCCACCGCTTACTGCACTGCACATCATTGCCCCCCCCCACACACACACAAACACTTACCCGTGCTGTCTGCAGCTCCCTCGCTTGCGTTTAGTTCGAGCACGCGCACGCCCTCTTTTGTTGTCTTGCTCGTAAGCCGACGGTTCGGCACGAGCGGCATTCCCAAGACCGCTTCCCCCTTCCCGCTTCCCACCCCCTCCTCCTCCTCCTCCTCCTTCCTCTCCCTCATGGCTTGGGGGTGTGGCGTAGGAGGGAGGGGGGTCTGTGCGTGTGTGTGGGGGTGGGGGTGGGGGTGGGTGCGGGGGTGTCGGCGTCGTCCTCCTTCGTCTCTTCGTTCTTTTTTCCTTTCCTCATTTTACGCGACCAAGCCAACGACGCCAAACAGACAAACCTGCAACGCAACCCAGCACAGCACAGCACCCACCACAGTGGCAGCAGCAGCAGCAGCAGCGACGGCGGCGAGACGAATCCCTCTGTCTCTGTCGCTCCCTCTCCCACACGCGTATATATACATATAGGGATAGTGACACGCCGAGGCCGCTGGTGCGCGGCAACGACAGTTCAGGCGGGTGGATGGTACCGCTTACGTGGAAAACGAAACCGAAGGACAACGAGGGTCGGGAGCGAAGTATTGGTATGGGAAGCTGGGGTGGGGAAGGGGGACGCAAAGAAGGCGGAGGGGAGGGGGGGGTGCTGGTTGCCTCGCCTTCTCCTGTTCTCCGCCCCCGTCCCTTCTCCTCTTGCTCGCTTTCTATATCGCCTTCTGGTACGCTGCATTGTCACTTCCGCACGCGTATATATACGTATTATTATTGTTATTTACATGCTCTTACCCGCGTGTGTGCTGCTGCTGGTGTTGGTGCCCATCTTCTCTTACTCGGCCTTCTCGACCCCGTCCTCTTCTCCCCTCTTCCTTCTGTGTCCCTCGCTCTCCTCCTTACAGAACATCAGTAGAACACGTTCTTCCCGCAAAGATGGCCAAGAAGCACCTCAAGCGCTTGTATGCGCCCAAGGACTGGATGCTGAGCAAGCTGACCGGCGTGTTCGCGCCGCGTCCGCGTCCGGGTCCGCACAAGCTGCGCGAGTGCCTGCCGCTGCTGGTGATCATCCGCAACCGGCTGAAGTACGCGCTGAACGCGCGCGAGGGTGAGATGATCCTGCGCCAGGGTCTGGTGCACGTGGACAACCACCCGCGCCGCGACGGCAAGTATCCCGCCGGTTTCATGGACGTGGTCGAGATCCCGAAGACGGGCGACCGCTTCCGCCTGATGTACGACGTCAAGGGCCGCTTCGCGTTGGTGAACCTGTCCGAGGCGGAGGCGCAGATCAAGCTGATGAAGGTTGTGAACCTGTACACGGCCACCGGCCGCGTGCCGGTCGCTGTGACGCACGACGGCCACCGCATCCGCTACCCGGACCCGCACACCTCCATTGGTGACACCATCGTGTACAACGTCAAGGAGAAGAAGTGCGTGGACCTGATCAAGAACCGCCAGGGCAAGGCCGTGATCGTGACCGGTGGCGCCAACCGCGGCCGCATCGGCGAGATCGTGAAGGTGGAGTGCCACCCCGGTGCGTTCAACATTGCGCACCTGAAGGACGCGTCCGGCGCCGAGTTCGCCACCCGCGCCGCGAACATCTTCGTGATCGGCAAGGACCTGAACAACCTGCAGGTAACGGTGCCGAAGCAGCAGGGCCTGCGCATGAACGTGATCCAGGAGCGCGAGGAGCGCCTGATCGCGGCGGAGGCCCGCAAGAACGCGCCGGCTCGTGGTGCCCGCAGGGCCCGCAAGTGAGGAGGCGATTACACGCATGCGTGTTTGTGGCTCTGAAGCGACTTGGCGGGTCGGCTGTGAGGGTTTGAGAGGAGGTGTGTGATGCGTGTGAAGTCCTTCTCCGTTCTCAGCTCTCTCTGTGCTGTAGCTGTGCCTTTCCCCAGATCGCTTTACCGCATTTGCATACATCTGTGTAGTCGCATGTGCGTGTTTCTGTCTCTCGGTGGGTCTCCCTCTCCCTCCCTTTCTGCCTCTCTCTCTGAGTGGGTGTGCATGCGTCGCGCGCGACGGGCTCCGCTTTAGTGATTCTCTCGTGTTCTACGGCTGTTTTTCTTTCTCAGTTTAGCTGTTTTCGTTCATTATTTCCTCACGACCAACGCGCCAAGAGAGAAAGACGACAGGAGTGTATCGTCCACACACACACACACACACACACACACACCTCCCCTACCGGCGAGGACAGCGGCGAAGGGATAATGACGCTGAGGATGGACGCTTGCGTGCATGCTCCTGGTCCCCCTCTTCCTCCTCCTTCTCTTCACGCCTCCACTGGCACAGTGCCCCGCTGCCTCCAGCATCGACTCCTGCACGCATGTGATGTTTGGTGCGCGTGTGCGTGTTTGAGCGTGGCGGTGGCTGTGGCCAGGCAAACGAAAGGGAGGCGGCGGGCAGAGCGTAGGAGAATCGCGACACAAGCATGTTCCCCTTAGACTCGTGGGCTCGCGGCGTGGCCGGGCCTGTGTGGAGAGGGGGTGGGGCACTTCTGCCTTCATCTTTCCTTTCTCGCCCGCGCCTCATACACCGTCTCCATGTCTGTGTTTCACCCTGACCGATTTCGTTATCCCTCCCTCTCTCTCGTCTCTTGCTCGGGTGTTTTTCGCGTGTGTCGGTGCGCGGATCGGTGCTACCACCGCGCGTATTCGCCGTCCCCGCCTCTTCCGCTGCACACCACGCATCCCCCACCCACCCACCCACCCACCCACCCACTTCGAACCGGCCCCACTCCCCCACCCCTTCTTTCCATTTGGTGTACTCACCGCTGTCCTCTTCAGTCATTTTCCTTCTTTTCGCACAAGAAGTCGGCTTCCGTGTTCCCCCGCCCCCGCCCCTTCTCCGTCTTTCGCTCATTTCTGTAGCCCTCGCGTGTATCCCGCGCCTTCACGCCCCCTTCTCGTTTTGCTTCCCAAATCCCTCTGTCTCGTTGATCGTAGAAAGAGCGACGAAGAATTACGTGAGCGCGCGCACGCACACACACCTACATACACGCACAGTCTCCTCGCATCTTCACTAAGCCGCAGAGACGTGTGCATCAGCAGCCCTCCACACCCATCTCGCCCCTCCCCTCTTTTCTTCTCGGAGAAGACGTGAAGGCTATACTGGAGACACCAGTGGGAAGAGCACGCAACCGAAAAGAGGCGGACGACGACGAAGCGATTCAGGCGCACATAGTCCTAAGAAGCAACCACCACCACCACCCCTTCCCTCCCCCAAGGATACTGCAGAAGTCGAAGTCCATCACGGACCAGTCGTGCTTTACGTCTTCTTGTTGTTGAAGCTCTACAAGGAAAGCAGCTTTCCTCCTCGCCCCAGCACAGCACGATGATCCTCAACTTCTCCTCCCTGGCGGAGCTGTACGTGTATACCACGTGCGTGCTCCTCGGTGTTTCGATGCTCATGCCGCTAAATGCCCTCGCATCGGCACCGGCGTACATGCTCGACTACTACAAGTACGCGACCCGAGACCCGAATGCGAAGCCGAACAGCCCCATTTTCTGGAATCACATTCTCACCTTCTACAACGTGGCGTCGGTGGTGACGCAGGCATTGGTTGGCCCAACGGTGCTGACCCCGTGGGCGCGCAAGCTCTCCCTCTCCTTCCGCTTCTTCATGGCCCTGACGCTCATGATGGTGGAGGTGTTCGTAATTCTGGTCATTCCCGCCGGGGGCGTGTCGCAGGTTGGTGCCATGGTCGCCTTCTTCATCGTGACCATTGCGGCCGGCGTGGGCAAGTCCTACCTGGAGGCGACGTGCTACGCGCTGGTGGGTACGATGCCGCCGAAGTTCATGTCCGCCATCATGTTCGGCTGCGGCTTCTCTGGTGTGCTTTCCTCGACGCTGCAGTGCATCATCAAGGCGTCCATGGAGGACACGTACGACTCGGTGCTCCGCCAGGCGTACCTCTACTTCAGCCTCGCCCTCGGCTTCATGGCTGTTGCGCTCGCCATGGCGCTCTCGCTGCGCTTTAACTCCTACGCGCAGGAGCACGTCGGTGAGTACCGTGCCATCAAGCGGGCCAATGAAGCCGCGAAGGGCCTGAACGCCGAGGAGACTAACAAAGCCGCCCGGGAGGAAATGAACGGCGCCCTCAGTAGCAGCAGCAAGCGTCAACCCTTTAGCACCAATCCGGTGGCTCAGGGCAGTGAGATCTACGGCGATCTCATCGACGAGGAGGCTGAGAAGGCGCGCTGCAAGGCCGAGGGCGCGGGTGGCTCTGACGAGCTGAGCGAGTGTGACGAGGTGCGCGCGGTGGGCCGCCAGGCTGGCGACACCTGCAGCGACAGCAACTCTGACGACCGCAACCTGACCACGTCGGAGCAGCTTCAGCGCACGCGCGCGTGGCCCGTGGCGAAGTTCATCTGGCCTCTCATGGCTAGCTGCTTCTGCAACTTCTTTGTTTCGCTGCTCATCCTGCCGTCCCTCATCATTCCGGTCGACCGCACGGACAGGTGGTTTGCAACCATCGCGATTCTGCTGTACAACTGCGGTGATGCGACCGGCCGCTGGCTATCCTCAGTGAAGCTCCTGTGGCCCTCGCACTTGGTGCTCTTCATCAGCATCGGGTGCCGCTTCATCTTCATTCCGCTGACCTTCTTGTGCATCTTCAAGTACATCCCTGGCCACGCGGCCCCGCACGTGCTCTTCGCGCTGCTCGGTCTCACGAACGGCTTCTTTGGTGCGATTTCGATGGTATTCGGCCCGATCGACACACGCCTGCGCACGGAGGGCCAGCGCGTGATGGCGGGCCAGCTGATGGGCGTCTCGCTCCTCGCTGGTGCGTCGCTGTCCGCCTTGCTGGCGATGGCAATCGTGCCCTTCCTGCCCTAAGCACAATGCAAACAAAAGAAGCGCGGGCACGAGGCAGCGGCGGCAGCAGCAGCGGCAGGCTCGAGGTCAAGGGAGCGAGAGCGTGTGTGTAAGTGTGAAAGCGACACAGGAAAAAAAAGATGACGACGGCCTTCGCACACACTGTCGTTTACTCTCTCGATCTCTCTGACTCCATCCGTCGGCTCCCACCGCGTCTTCGTTGCATCGCCTTTTCGTCTTGCTGGTGCACCTGTTCTGTCTGTCTCTGTGTGTATGTGTGCCTTGTCATAGGTGTTTCTGTCTTCTGCTGGTCCTTTTCATTCCCTTTTCCTTGCGTGCCCGCTTGCTCGTTTTCCTTTCCGTCTCCCGCTCTCGCTCTCACGTTCACATCCACGCCAGCACCACTACCACCACCACCGCCCCCCTCCTCCTCCTCCTCACCTGTTGTCATGCTGGGCAGAGTAAGGGGGAGAGGTGTCTGTGTGTGTGTGTGTGTGTGTGCTCGTCGCACTCGCAGGAGAAGTAGTAGACGGAGAGGACAAGGAGCGAAGCCAAAACCAGAGGAAGCACCGAGGAGACGCGCAGACCACCAAAGGATACGTAATGGTGCCATGCACGAACACACGAAAGAATTCGTATATATATATATATATATATATTTATGCTATATATGTATACACGGCAACAACGTTGATCGAGTAACACACACACACACACAGAGACAGACAGACAAAGCCTCTTTCCCCCCCCCCATACTCTCTCCCTCTCTCTCTATCCCTTCCCCTCCTTCTTTCTTTTTTTTTTGTGTGTGTTTTTTTCGTTGCTGATTTATGCTTTCCATTGTCTTCCGCATTAAGTTGACCTCTCTTCGTTGTTCATTTTTTCATGTGTGTTTGCTTGTGTTTTCTCTTGTCTTTCATTTTTTTTTGCTCTCGTGTCGTTGTACTCCCCCTTCCTCTCCCCCCTCCCCTCCTTGTCGTTTTCCTGTTGGTTTTTCAGGCTTCCATCATGTGGTCGCCTTTCTCTCCTGGACGTGTTGCACCCCTGTCTCTCTCTCTCTCTCTCTCCCCCCTCTCTTTTGTTTTTTTTCGTTTTTTTTTGTTGTGGTCCTCTCTGGACAGCGGACAAGAAGGAGGAGGAGACGTGCGTGTGTGTGTGTCTCCATCCATCCAACCATCCATCTATCCCGGCGCTGGTGGACAGCGACGGAACACAACGACGACAGCGACATAGCAAAACCAAAGCCAGCAAGCAACAGCAAAAAGAAACGCAGGCCGTCTGCAAAGTGTGTGACAAAAAAGAGAGTGAGTTCTCCAGCTCCTCCCCTCCCCTCCCCACCCCCCACACACTGTCTTCTCCGCCTCGCGAGAAGGGGCCCGTCGACAGAGGAAGAAGAGGAAAAGTGAAGATTAAAGTGGATGCGGGTTGTGGTGGGGTCTAGAGAGAGAACGAGACGTGGCGAAAGAAAAAAGAAAACAGCCACCAAAGTAAAACGTGTGGAAGCTCTTGCAAGTGGAAGAAAATGGGTGAGGAGCTGCGTTTGTCCTACTCCCCCCCCCCTCCCCTACTCCCCGCACGAAAAGAAAACAATAATGTAAGAGAGGAAGATGAAGAGGTAGAAACAGCAGCCAGAGGACCGCTCCTCTCCCTCTCCCACTCACACACACACACACACACACACACACTGAAGACACGCAAAAGAACTAAGCGGAGATCATCCGTCTTCGAGTGTGTATAGCTTGTCTCTTATTTTAGTAGTAAAGAGAAAGGAGTGGTGGTTTGTCAAAATAGAAAACAGAAAAAGAAAACAACAGGAATGCGAGCACGAGTGCATCCACCATCCTGCACCACGTTGAGCGCGCGCACGCGCGTGTTCAGATTAATTTTCTACGGTTGAACCCTTTTTGTTTTGCTTTCCAAACTCTCACACACATGCACTGGCCTTGCTTTGTGCGTGTTGATTGGTGTACTCGACTCATATTCGCCGATCGTCCTTCTTTTTTTTTTGTGAGGGGTGCGCGTGTGTGTGCGTGTGTTCACGCATGCTTCTTCCTGCCCTTCCTTTCGTACGTATCTTTCTCATCTTTCAACACCACCGCCACCCCTTTTCCTCCTCCTCCTATCTACCTAAAGTCGACCCTCGATTTTTTGTTGTTTTGCTGTCCTAATTTTGAGTTTGTGCGGCACGTGTTTCTTTTTTTTTGTTAAGTGTCCCCTGACTTTGAAGCACGCCGTGTTGATTGTAATCGACTGTTTTCTATGCCTTGTTTTTGTTGTTGTTGCCGCCCCCATCTCCCCTCTATTATCACCTCTCCCCTCCCCCCTTCCACCCCTCCCTCCCAAGAGAATCGGGGTTGACTTGTTCAAGGTAACCCCAACGGACGAGAAAGAGAGCGAGAGCACACTCTTACACAATGCACAGTGGCAGCAGCAGCAGCACACGTACACACACGGACACAACGAGAGTGGGATCAGCGGAATAGAGAAGGGAGGCGAGAAGGCGCTGAGATGAAGGAAAACAACAGAAGACACTTTTTCTTCACCTCTTCTTGCCCACTTGCCCCTCCCCATATCGCATCTCTCTCTCTCTCTCTCTCTCTGTGGTCTTACGGCTACTACCAATAGATCATGCCGCTGTTAGTATGTGTGCGCCTCAGTCGAACTGTGATAAGCTTCCCCTCCCCCTCAGACACCCTGTTCTCCTTGGTTGCCTGTCTCTGCGTCCTTTCTCTCCGTCTGCTCGCGCACCTTAACCTTCCCCTCTTGCCATCAAACGATATTTTCACTTTTTTGTGGGTTTCCCGCTCCACTTCGCTTGCTCACACTTTACTTTCTTCACCGCCCGGCGCTTGCGTGCTGTTCTGATCTCTGCTTTTCTTGTGCTATGCATTTCTATATATATATATATACTTTCGTGTATGTTTATATTTTTTTTTGGTTTGTGTGTGTGTGTGTGTGGGTGTGTGTCTGTGTGGCAAATCCTCCCACCCAGCACACACACGCACACAACCTACACCCCGCGTACGGGTGGCCGAAGTGTCGCCCTTCTCCGGCCACCACCACCTCCTCCTGTTCTCTCTCTCTCTCTCTTCTCTTTCTTTGATGGCGTGTTTCCGTTTTGTTTTTTCCGGCCTCTTTCGACTCCCCCTCTCCTCTTCCTCTCCTCCCCCCCCCGACGTTTTCCCTCCAAGAGCAAAAAAAATTACACCCATACACGCACATACACACACAAAAAAGTCACACACAAGTATTTCATCGCATTTTCTGCTGGTGTGGGTGTGTGTGTCTGTGTCTGTGTCTGTGTGTGTGTGTGTCTGTGTCTGTGTCTGTGTGTCTGTGTGTTTTAAGAAACCGCTTCGTCGTGGTTTTGTGTGGGCTTTGGCCTCCCCTTTTTTCTTCGTGGTTGCCGTTTTCGTTTCCCGCTCGGTTGTCTCGCGCTCGCTCCTGCACGGAGACTCACACAGCCCGCCCTCTTCCCTCTCCGAGTTCACTGGCGTCTCTCTTCCTCACCTCCTCGCGATGTGTATGTATGCATCCATATCTATGTATGTGTTTTGTTGTGGGTGTGCGGCTCTCTTGTGTCTGGGCGATGAGAGAGAGGGGCAAGCGACGGTGATCTCTCCCCCTCTTTCTTCCAACCACTTCACGGCGCACACAATGCTCACAACGCACGCGGAGACGACGAAGACGATGCTTGCATGGAGGCTCGGAGACGAAACAACAACAACGAAAGTGGCCACGGTGTGTTGCTGGTATGTGCAGAGGGTGGAGTGCCGGAACTGAACGAAACAAAACAAAACAGAAAAAAAGGGCGGCAACGCCGACTTCCACACGACACATATATATATATATATATATATATATCGTATGTCTATCTGTGTGTGTGTGTGTGTGTGTGTATGTGTGTGTGTGTGTGTGTGTGTGTATGTGTGTCGTGTGTTGTGTAGAAGCCTTCGCACAAAAAAAACACGCACACCCATGGGCAACAGAGGCTTGCTGGGTAGGATGTACCAAAAAAAAAAATAAAGTGCAAGGCTCGTGCGTGCACGAGCGGAAAGTCTTTAATTGCTTAAGTCTACATAGATGGATTCATCTATGATTCCTCCCATCATATCCAATGAAAAGGCAACAAGGAGAGCATGAGCAGCTATGGGATTTCATACGCATCGCCACCGCGGACGAAGGACCGTACAGAGAAGGTGAGGAGTCGCGAGGGAATTGCTGCATGATCTCCTCCTCTTATCACACCTCTCCGCGCATGTCACCCGCAACGGCGTCATCGGTGTGATTTGTGGTGGCAGTGCGCACCTGCCGCGCGCGCACACACGCACACGCTGCCCCCTCCCCCCTCCTCCTCCTCTTCCTCTATCTCTCGGACCTCATCGCCTCAACGCTTTCGTTCTCGTCATCCTCCTGTGTTGTTCTTCTTTTTTTTTTGCCGTTGCTGCGGTTGTCTGTGCGGCCATGCACACGCGTGCGTCATGCGCCGTTGACGACGCAACGGTACCAATACTCGACACTTGACAAGCATGAAAAGCAGAAAGGACTCCGAGGGAAAGAGAACGGCGGCCCTGTCTCGCTCTTGCGTCTCTCTCTCTCTGTTCCTTCGCACCGCCAGCTTACCTGCGGCTCTTCTTTACCCCTTGTCGTGTTTATTCGCATCGCTGACGATGCTGCGCATAACCCCCAGCAGGTACGCCAGCAAGGTGACGGCCGGTAATGCCAAGAATCAGGCCGGATCGCCGCGGCAGAAGGCTAAGCTCTTTCACGTCATCCCTGGCACCCCTGTCACGCCGGTGGAGAAGCTGAAAGAGCAGCGCCGCCGCTTCGGCCAGGACCGGTACTCGCGGCAACCCGAGTACAGGCCAGGGCGCAACGTCCGCATGGACCCCAACACCTTCACCCTATATGCGACGACGAAAGGTGTCATGACCATCCGCACCTCGCGCATCAACCCTTCATACAAGTGGCTCGACGTGGAGCCGGACATTCAGAAGGTTTACCGCAGTCGATGCATGCGCGCCGCCCTTCAGGCCCGCGGAAAGGCCTCCATGATGGTAGCGGGCAACGTGCATTACCGTGCTGAGCTGGATCATGTGACGGAGCCGCACTGGCGCGAGCGCGTGATGAGGGTGCCGAAGGCAACGGAGCGCTTCCAGGACCCCAACTACTTTACTCGTGGACTGGTGCCCTCCCTCCGCCCGCTTAGCCGCTACTCGTACGAGTGAAGCGTCTCTGGTTCAGTGACGCAGGGGCGCAGCGTGTGCACGTGCACCTTCTGACGGTGACCGAGCCGATGGAGGCAAGGAAAGGTCATTGGCAAGATCCCTGGCTCAAAGGCTGCGCTGTTCACCCTCCCTCTCAGCTCTCTGCCGCCAACAACAAAAAAGGGGGTCTGCCTTCGCCTTCGCGCCTCCTTTGATGTGTCTGTGTGAAGGGAGGAGGAGGGGTGATGGCGAGATCATCGCCCCTCCTCGGCTACAATGAACAGGAAGCGAAACATACGCGACATCAGACGTACATCGAAAACAAAAAAGAAGACGGTACCAAATATATATATATATATAAGATGACCAAGCCACCGAGCATCACCTGATCAACCGCGCGCGCGCACACACACGCACACACGGGAAGGCGAGCAACCGGTACGGACCTCGTGCATTGGTGGCGACAAGAAGCGCCTCCTCTTCATCTTCTTCTGGTGGTGGCGGTGGTGGTGGTGGTAGAGGGGGGAGTCTGGCGAGGGAGGAGAGGAGGGGCGCCCGTTCCGTATCTCCACGGCTGCTTGGCGAATCGGTGTGTGGATGCTTTTAACATGTATGTGCGTGGTGGGTGTGTGGGTGCATGTCGCTGCTTTCTCTTTTCCACTCCGTCCTCGCTTTCTCTTTCTCTCTGGCTGACGGCACGGCTGCGTGCACGACGGCGAAGGCACGAGCGACGCGCCATCGTCAGCCGCCCGCACAACATGCATGCCTGTGCAGACACCTCCTCCCTGCTCCGCCTCTCCATCTGGTGCGACGGATCATAAAATCACCAGCGCCTCTACGCACACACGCCTTCGCTTTTGTAACGTTCTTCAGACGATTGATTCCCCGCTGATGACGTGGAGACGCCTCCGTGTGTGGTATTGGTGTCCAGCGCCCCCACTATTTGTGGGGAAGCCAGTCAGCCCCCTTGTCGCTGCCCATGCCGATCCGCTTCTGGCCGTGACAGAGTCCAGTGCCTGCGACGCAAGGGCGGCCTGTACGATGCATCGCTGTGCATGGCGGCGGTGAGGCCCCTGGATGGCGTGGCGTCGGAGCAACCTGCGACCGTGAACACGCCTGTGTCATCCACATGATGCGCGAGATGTCATCGCGACTCAAGCGTGTCCCACCCCCGGCCCTCACCGTGCCCACCGCTGGTGTGAGGAGGCCCGAGTGCCGCCCCGACGGGGCGGGTGCACCGCATGGCGGCCGGCACAGTGGGAGCGGCTGTGAGGCGACCTGCGCGGCGGATGAATGGGTGGGTGGGCACCCTTTGGGGTTGGGGCCGTGCTCCGATGACGGAGTTGACGCACTGCTCTACCGGCGTGTGTGTCGGCTGCTGCTGCTGCTTCGCACCACGCAGTCGGGGGGCTGTGACAGGGTCGAACGTAAAGGCCCGTGGAGTGCGTGTTCATACGGCAGTGCAGTTTACACGCGTCGTATCTGTCTATATCTACATGCGTAGACGCACGGCATACACATACATATACATCTACGTGCATACCTATGCGCACACGCGCAGGTGCACACGTGGCACATTTGGTTCGTGAAATGTAGCTTTTGTTTGTTGTTTGGAACTTTCGCTGAAGAGCCGCAGAGGGCATTCCTCCCTCGTAGAGCTCGCTTGTCCTCCCTCCTCTCTCCGTCTCTCTCGCCCCTTCGCTCGGAGCTGTCACTGCAGAGCTGATCCTCTCAGCATCCGGCCCACAGGCATATCTCCCTTTCACCTCTGCCGTTGAAAAGGGGTGCCGATTTCGTATCTAAGGCGGCAGCGAGCTTATCTCGCACCCCCTCCTCACCTCGCGTGATGACCTTCGATGTGGACGTTTCTCCCTCTTCAGCCTCATCGACTCCTCACGTCTCTCTCCCTCTTCGCTAAATGCCTTCACGCCCCGCAAACACGTGCAGCGCTGCAGAGTTCAGGCTCGGAAAGCAGTCGGCAACGTCACTGCCACCACCCTACCCCAAACACACGGTCACATCTGGAACAGCTCACCAGAGCTTCTTCACCTCCTCACTCTTTCTTACACTTACCCCTATATACACCAGTCTCCCTACTTCCCTCTGGCACCCCCGCACCCTCCTTTCCGCGTCGCACCATTCCTTTCCCCTGTGTCTCGCCTCTCTGTCGAACACCCGCACGTGCGTCGTTCCTTTCCCTCCTTGTCCCTCACATTTTCTTGTGCCTGCTTCGGAAAAGAAGCACCACCACCACCACCACCTCCCCCCTTCCCCCTCCCCCTTCTTTGAGCGGAGATGCCCGTTCGTCGCTACGGTGGGCGCTACAACAGCTCCTCGCCCGGCGTGTCGAATGCGCTGAACCCGAGCCGCACCGCCGGTTGGCCACTATCGCCGTCGCCGGCAACGGGCTCGAAGCCCGCGTCCACGCACCATGATCCTGTCCCACAGGAGGCCTACTACGTAAAGGATGAAGCGGACGCTCGGCATCAGCAGCAGGCCCCCCTCCGGGAGCCAAGCGTCGAGGTTGAGGTGGAGATAATAGACGACGAGCCGCCGCGTGGTTCGCAGAAGCCGTTGAGCGTGGCGCCGTGTACCGCGAACGCCAACAACAGCAGCGGCGGCTCGAAATGCAACGCCATAACGGCGTCTCGCTACACCTTTTACACCAATGCGTACCAGAAAAGTGTGTATGAGGCGTTGCGCTCGCTGCGGCCTCTGCCGGAGCTGCAAGAGCCGCGTCGCGTCAAGGAGTACGCGGAGACCTCGCTCAAGGACTCGCTCTACCGCATCGTCGAGGCACACGACGTGATTATGGTGGCCGGCGCCTTTTTCGGTGACGAGGGCAAGGGCAAGACCGTGGATGCGGTGGCCCGCCACCCGCTCTGTACGTGCATCGCGCGCGTGAACAGCGGCGAGAACGCCGGCCACACCGTCTACGACAAGGCCGGCCGCAAGTTCGTCTTCAACCTCGCACCGTCCGGGCTGCTGTTGCCTGGCAAGAGAAACTACATTGGACCCGAGTGTGTCATGGACCCCGTCAGCTTCATGGAGAAGGAGGTTATTCAGCTGATCGACGCCGGTATCGACTACCGCGACCGCCTCTTCATCGGCAACGTATGCATTGTAACGCCGTACCACAAGCTTCTGGACCTGCTGGGCTCAGCAGCGAACTCGTCAACGCTGAAGGGCATGGCGCCCGTTCACGGCAGCAAAGTGATGAAGCGCGGCATCCGCCTGGACCACATCTTCAACGACGACGAGACGCTGCGCAAGCGGCTTGAGAAGGACATGGACACGTACTTTGGTCTGCTCAAGGTGAAGAACCTCTCGGACGCCGACGTGGTGCGCCTCTGCCGCGAAGAGAACAGCGACGGCGTTGTGCGTGTGCCAGACTACGTCATTGCATTCGCGCAGGCGGAGGACAAGGTCGAGTTTCTCGTGAAGCTGTATCGCGACCGTGTGCGGCACAACCCGGGCTTCCCCGCTCGCTGCGATGTCACCTACGAGCTGCATGCGGCGTTGCTGCGCGGCGAGAAGGTGTTGCTCGAGGGCCCGCAGTCGTACTGGCTTAGCAACGCGCGCACAAAGTTCTGGGAGAGCACGACGTCCGCAGACACCACGGCGGCTGGATTGCTGGCGGCCTCGCAGCTGAACTTCCAGAAGTTCAAGTCTGTCGTGCTGAACGTGCACAAGGCGCCGGGGTCCAGCCGGGTTGGCATTGGCGCCTGCCCCAGCAGCTTCGTCCCGCAGGACTACTTCAGTGCCCAGAACATCAAGACGCTGCGCGACTTGCCGTCGGCGACGTGTGCCCACTTTGAGGCTGTGCAGCGCACGCTCTTCCGCGACGGCTTCCCGCACAGCAACGACAAGGCGAGGCACAACGGCATCATGGCCCCGGTAGAGTACTCGGACGAGACGGGCACGTACAATATTGGCGTCGCCATGGCCATCGCCTCGGCACAGCACCACGGCGAATGCGGCGCCGTCACGAAGAAGCCGCGCGTGTGTGGCTTCTTCGACTGCGTCCTGCATCACGAGGTGAACAACATCCAAGGTCCGTACCTCACCATCTCCGCCCTCGACCGCGGGGACGAGTACGATAAGGTCGGCGTGACCATCGCCTACGTCTACTACAGCCCAGAGGGCAAGCAGGTAGACGTGAATGGGCACGTGTACAAGAACGGCGACATCATCCGCGCCGGCGATCCGGTGCCGAGCGAGCCCGCACTCTACCACTGCCATCCGATTGTAAAGTTGATCGACGGCTGGCGCGACAACCCGATTGCCGCGGCGAAGCGCCGCCGCAACGCACCGCTGCCGCGCGGCGTGTGCGAGCTTCTTTCCGCCATCGAGTACTTCACCAACTGCAAAATCCTCTCGATCGGCAACGGGCCGAACGGAGACGACATCATCTACCTCCGGCAGTAACGCCGCTTGATTCTGTGCCGCCGCCCGGGCTCTGCAACCGAGTTAGGGGCCTGGGCACGGGTAGCGGCGATCTAGGAGCGCTGCCGGTCACGGCGGGACGTAGCCAGCGGCAGCCTCGCAAAGGGGAGCGGCCATCCAGAAGCAATAGAGACCGAGGGAGTAGTATCCATCGAAGGCAGCCGCTAAAGACGACGATCCCTGCGCTGGTGCACCTCACGGCAGGTTCTCCAACACAGACGGACACACAAACACACACACATGCCGACAGACAAGATGAAGTTTTATACGTGCTTGTGCGTGAATGCGAAAGACTCCTCTGCAAGGAAAGAAATGGCAAAACTGCACTAGCGCTCACAATCCACCGCCACCACCATCGCTGCAGGTATCCCTCTTGCGGCCCCCTCTACATGACCCTCTTCCCCCTTCTTCTCTCTCCTATGCACTTCGATTTCACGCACACCTCTCTACCTGAATAAAGAAATGTGTATGCGTGTGGGTGTGTGCGTGCTGCAGCAGCCTCTATCGTTTCCCTCGCCTCTTCCTCCCGTCTACGCGAAAGAGGTCGAGTCCTTGAAGAGTGCCGTTGTAACCTCTACACATGCACACTGGTCACTCTAGCTCTCATGTATGTGTGTGTGTGTGTGTGTGTGTGTGTGTCTGTCTGGTGCGTCTGTAAGTGCTCCGAATGGGTAGAGGGAGAGGGGGGGGACGGTGCGTGGAAGGCAGCGAAGAAGGCCGCCAGCAGAACAAAACCCTGAAGTGATGTGCGCCAACCGTTAAACGTAACTGTGTGGGGTGAGAAGAACCGAAAAAACGCAAGGATAGCGACGAGGTGCTGCACGCTTCAGAAGCGTGGCAACGAGCAGGTTGGCGGACGAGGCTTGTTGTAGAAAGCAGCCGTAGCAGAAGGACAGGATAACACTATCCCTCCCCCTTTCACTCTCTCCTCGCCTTTCTCAACGACAGTGTCAATGCGCGCTTCACTGAGAGCTGTAGCAGCCCGAGGAGGAGGGCGGTGGTGGTGGACAGCGAATCAAGAGAGCGAGCGAGGGAGAGGAAGTGTGTGTAGAGGGAGGGGGAGGGGGCGGTGGCGGGTTGAGTATGCCACCGCCCCTTCGCAGAATGAACTAGAAAACGCAACAGGGCGGACGGCAAGAGCACATGTGTAGTGTGCGCCTTGGACGCGCTTGTGTGTGTGTGTGTGTGTGTGGGCGTGTAACGTAGTAACCGTACCCCATTTCTTTTGTTGTTGTTCCTTCGTTGTTGTTTAGCTGCGATGGATAACGTCGTTGTGCACGAACCGCTGTGTGTTTCGTGTGTTCGCTGTTACTTCTGGTCGTTTGCTCTCCATCTCTCGCGGTGCTCGTGGTGTGTGTGCGTGTGTGTGTGTGTGTGCATATGTCTTTTTCCGCACCCCCTCCCCTTCTCTTGGCCACCACGCGCCCTCTCTCCTGCTGCGAGCGCCGCAACCACTCGTTTATCTGCGTCTAGCGTGTCAAGTGAGATGTTCTCCAGTAGGATTGCTCGCCCGTGCTCCCAAGGTGGCAAAATTCGAAAGCGACGACACGCGCACTCACGCACAAAATGTTAGGGGTGGAGGGCGTCTGTCCGAAAGAGCGGGAGAGAGAGAGAGAGAGGGAGGGAGCCTCAGCACTACAATACGGCAGCCCTATGGTGTTTGCAAGCTGCGTGGTGGAGGAGGAGGAGGGGGGGAGGTTGCTGCTGCAGAAGGTGTGCGCTGACCCGCGCTCCACTATGGCAGCTCACCCCCTGCATACATGCATGCCTACACAAAAATGTCGCTCTGACGATCCCTCGCGTTGTTGTCTTGGGTCGGTACGGATGTGCAATGGGGCTGCGTGGCGCCGCCCTTCTGCCGAGGCTGCTGAGCATGGAAGTCGTAACCTACCGGTGATACACACACAGACACCTTTTTTCGTTCGTAACTCCGTCGTCGTCGTCCTCACGGCAGCCGCCGCTGCCGCCGCCCCTGTGGCCCTGCCATGTACGCTTAACAAGCAAGCAGCCCACGCGATGTACAAAGGAGAGGAAGAGAAGAACGTATGATGCATAAAAAAAACGCGCAGGCGTCCACACTGAAGTACTTGCAGAAAGCGGGGGGGGGGGGGGGGCGGAGCAGCGATTGGGATGTGTCATCGGCTGCTCTTCCCTACACACTCGCCCCCCCCTCCCTCCCTCCCTCCCTCCCTCTCTTACACGGGCTGCGATGGCGTTGATGCTGTGCTGAGGAGGAGGACGGCAACGGCGACTTTATTGTGCATCCGTGAATTCGGTGATGAGAAGATGGCATGGTGGAAGCCGCCTTCGTCGCTTCCAGATATCCAACGCCTCTCTTCCTCTCTGAGCATGCCTGTGTCTGTCTGTGTGTATGTGTGTGTCTGTCTGTCTGTCTGTCTGTGGACGAGGCCGACGTGTTAATGCCGGTCGACGCACAACCGAGTGCTCCGCCCTCAAATGACCCGTGTAGCTTTTTCGCTGGCTCCTCCTCCCTCCTTCTTCGTCGCCACCTCGGCTGCCCGCGTGCCCTCTGCGGCATCGCCGTAACACTACGCAGAACCCCGTGGTGAAGCGTTCATCATCGTCATCATTCATCACCAAGCCCTGCCCCGCCCTCCTTTCTCTCAATCCACCATGGCGGACTACGAGCCCGAGGACAACCTCGAACAGAACAGCACCCTAAGCAGTGAAAGCATCCAAGAGGATATAAGCAGCTTATTGCGCACAAAACTAGCGGGCGAACAGTGGAACCCCGCCAAGGTAGATGGCTGGGTAGAGGACATTGTGAACTCGATCCTGACAGAGCTCGCGGAGCTCAAGAAACCGTACAAGTACATTGTCACGTGCGTCTTCATGCAGCGCACCGGTGCCGCGCTTTCTGTCGGGTTCATTAGCCTCTGGGACAATACAAAGGACGGCATGGTGCATGTCCCGTTCGAGAACGATTCGTTTCACTGCTTGGTGACGGTGTACTTCTTGAAGAACGACTAGGCTGCGTCGGCGTCGACGTCGCCGCCATGCAGCGGGGGAACACAGGAGAGTTGGCGGTAGTGCGGCAGAAGGTGTAAGGGTGCAGCAAAGTGAAATGGGCGAACAGAAGGAGGGAGGAGACTGGCAGGGGAGGGTGTTGGCGCACGGCGGGCGTGCATTCTGTGCGCGTTGAGCACGCATGTTACGCACTGTTCTCATTGTTGTTTTCTCTTTTCGTACTCTCTTCCCCTCCAGTCACCGCCACCGCCACCGCCGACCTCCTTACCGCTCCCTCCTCGCCGCTCGCTCGTGATGCCCTCCCTCCTTGGTGTCGCTGTCGGTGTACTTGTGCATGTGCGTCTGTCTTGTGTCGTGTCTGTATGCTGGCGTTGTCGTCGATGTAAACCAGAAGCTGCGAGAAAGGGAGGAGTGGTGTGTGGGAAGACAGAGGCTCCAACATCAAAGAAGGAACGAAAACAACGCGCACCCCTCCCCCGCTTCTCTCCTCCCCCTCTCCTCCGATGAGCTGTGACATCCTTGTTTGGTGCCCACGCAGCAAGAAGGGCGATGGGGCGGTGTGTGTGTGTGTGTGTGGAGGGGGGAGGAGGAGGAGGAGGAGGAGGAGGAGGAGAGAGGGGGTGGAGGGGATCGATCGACTGCTCCTCGCGTGCTTTTGCGTACCTGTGCGTCATGTATCTGAGAGTATCCCAGCAGTACGGGATGAGCCATAGAGCCAACACAATAAAGCGCCTCGCACGCCTCTTCGTCGCCTCACCGGCACATTCCACAAGCTGAGCGCCGCTTCATCCCATCCACTCCCCCCCCTCTCTAACCCCATTCTACGGCCTGCCACACTCCCTCCTCGCAAGTGCTGGCGAAGGTCTCTGCGGGCTCGCCTGTGGTGGTGCGAGCAGTGCTTAAGTGCCCGTGCGGTCCACGTTGGTATGGGTGTGCATCCACTGCTACGCGGCGGCATCCTCCTCATCGCGCTCCGCAGGCTGTGCCCGCGCGCTGTGTTAAGCAATTCTTCTCTTATCCCTCCCCTCGCTCACGCGATCTGACCGCCCCCACTCTATCCCTCCCTTTTGTTTTGGTTTCTTTTGGGGGACGGGCAGGCTTGCGTGTGCCCATCATACCGCTACCGCTACCCCCCTTCCCTTTCCCCCCTCTCTCTCAAGCACAGAGAGAAAGAGAGACACAGGAACAAGAGTCTGTGCGGCGCAGACGCGTTGTACCGGGAGCTCTTGCACAATTTGGGGGGGCTAGTCTCTGCGTGCGTGTGTGTGTGTGTGTGTGTGTGTGTGTGTGTGTGTCGGCTCACAGTTGTCACATGAATGCAGCGCACAGCAGTCGTGCAGTGCTGCTGTGGTGCTCATGCTGCTGCCGCTCGCCGTTCTCGCCTCCTTTGGTGTGCACAGCGGGCAGCGTTGGAGCACAGGCGTCGGCAGGCGGCGGAGTGGTACCGTACGCCCTGCGCTAAGAATCTTTCTCGGTCAGTCCTGCCATGTCGTCGGCATGGCACCAAGGGTATGACTGGCGGCGTATCGAATGGGGCCATGACCTTGAAGCTACCGATATCCGCGATCACCGCTGCGACTCGCTGCTATTCCTCCGGGCTGCACGATGGAGAGGGGTGGCGGCGTAGCAGCAGCGGCAGTGGCCACGCTGACCGCATCCTCGGCGACGTGGCAAAGCGACTATCAGACAGGCAGGATGGGAGGGAAGCCGCAGACGCAGACGGCGCGGCGGCACGGGGCAGCGTAAATTTTCGTCCTTTCCAGGACGCGG
Source organism: Leishmania major strain Friedlin (assembly GCF_000002725.2). Classification (NCBI taxonomy): domain Eukaryota; phylum Euglenozoa; class Kinetoplastea; order Trypanosomatida; family Trypanosomatidae; genus Leishmania; species Leishmania major. The sequence continues at coordinate 405,456 of NC_007254.2, read as the reverse complement.
GATGGGATGCGCCACCTTCGTCATCGAGCGCCTTCTCGGCCACGGCGTCGCCTGACCCGCCGCCACCGCAGTCGGACCCTACCGCAGCAAGCGAGCGCGCTGCTCTCGATCAGCGACGCCGGCTCTTCGCGCAATGTAGCAAGCTGGCGGACGTCGTGCAAGAGGAGCTGCGCGCCGAGGTGGCGCGGGACATGCAGGACGGCGTGGCGGCCGTGCCACCGCTTGCGCCGAGTGGGTGGCGCGTTTTGCACACAACTGGCTCGAGCTACTTCACCATGTCGCGCCTGAAGAAGGGCTTCTACGTGGACAGCCGATCCGGCGGCAGGAGGGCGAACGATGATGGCGACTCACCACTGGCCGCGTCAGACACGGTGCCGCGGTACCGCAGCGTACACGATCTTGTCACAGGCGGTGGACGTCCACCGCGCTCGGCCAAACGTGACGACGCCACAGCGGAGAGGGAGATGTGGGTGCTGCACCGGGGCCGCTACACGGCAGCGCAGGACGGACAAGCTGCGCCGCAGCGGAATAGTCCGGCGGGCGATGAGGGTGACAGTCGTCAGCACGGCGGCAGTCGCCGTAGAGATGCCGTGCGCTACGCCCGCTCCGACATGCACATCACCCTCTTCGCTCCGTTCCGCAGCCTCGACTTGACGCTGTACAACCCACGCGTCGGAATCTGCGAGTGGACGCTGTTCGACGTCTTGATCCGCAAAGAGCGACCGAAAGCTGCGACGGTGGCGGCGTCGTCACGTTCGTCGCCGCTGCTGTCGGCGACGCTGGAAGGACAGCAGGAAGTGTGGGACGAGGGGCGCTGCATGTTTTTGCGCCTTGCGTATGCGAATGGCGAGCTGCGCGTGCGCTCATTGCAGTTTGTGTCGCACAAGCTGGCGCGTGCGCTGGAGGAGCACGCCGTCTTCGGCAAAGGCGAGCCGCTCTATCTGGAGATGCTGCGCCGCGTGCCCATGGACGTTTCTTTCCACAAGCCATCGCAGCGGCGGGGCGGCAGCTCTTTGGAAAGGAAGGCCCAACCATCCACAGTGAGCGCCGCCTCGCCAGTGAACGTCTTCGACGCACCGGAGCCGACCCCGGCCACGCCAGCGGCCGCGGCTCCACGGACGGCGTCGTCCTTTAACTCAGCCCGCGTGCTGACCTCGCAGTTCGATCGCAGCGGCGAGTACGCACGGACGTTTGCCTACGCCGGCCCCTACATGACGGAGCTGTCCAAGGAGCTGCGCGAGGCGCTGAGCGAGTACATCATGATGGACGTCGGCATCACCAACGAGGTGGCCGAGTACGTGTGTCAGATGCAGTTCTTTTTGGAGCAGGAGGAGTACGTTGGCTGGTTGGCGCAGTGGGGGCAACTTGCCGCAACGCTGAAGCAGACACTCTGACACACGCGCAGCGCGATGAAAGAGAGAAAAGGACGCCGCGTGCCCCTGCCAGCAGCGTAAAGCCACGATCGCCCATTTCTTCTTCTGCTGCGTATACGCCTCTGCGTGTGTGTGTGTGCGTGCGTGTGTGCGTGTGTTTGCGACGAAGCGTGCACACACACACACACACACGCACGCACAGACATACATGCGCACGCTAAACCGAGTAACAAGACGAAGCGAAGAAACGGAACAGAAAAGGACATGCCGCAGTTGTCGCTGATTAGGTGGGAGAGGGAGAGGAGAGGGCGAGATGACAAGAATGGCTGAGGAGAAGTGGTAACGAACACTGGTCGAGTGTCTCCGATGGCACTGGCAAGGGCATGAGAAAGCGAGTTCAGACCAGCAGCGGCGGAGGAGCTGCTGTGTCCATGCAGCTGCCACCCTTCCCCTCCCCCTCCCTCTCCTCCCGCTGCTTCTCGTCGCTACACGCACGGGTGTCTTCGTGCGTGGATGCACGTAGCATACATGATACCTCAACGCTTTGCTCGCTTCTAGCTGTACTCCCCCTCTCCGTCGCACACCACGCCCTGCCAACGCCAGCGCCGTTACATGCACGCTTGACTAGATTTCCCCCTTTCTCACTCGCTCTTTTTCAAGTGGACGCTTCTTCTCCCTCGACCGCAGAAGCAGACGTGCGCTTCTCTCCGTCATCCCGCTGGCTACGTCTCTCTCTCCCCCCCTCCTATCCCACCCTTTCGCTGCCTCATCCCTCTTTCGTTCCTCTGCCCACACGCGCGCACAGCGGCGCCACAATGCAGAAACTCTCAGAGACAGTGCAGAAGGAGCTGAAGGAGATTTTCGACCTCATCGACTCCGACCAATCCGGCGTCATCTCGCTCCAGGAGCTGCGCAAGCTCATGGCAGCTCTGCACCTGAAACCAACCGAGCAGGAGCTAGAAGAGGTGTTTGAGGAGACATGCAGCTTGCCGTCCATCACGAAGGCGAGTGCCGGGTCCCCTTCGACGTCGTCCTTCCCGCTGCCGCCCTCCTTCATCGCCGCTGCCGCACCCCATGACGGTAGCGTCGTGAACAACTCCCACAGCGATATCAATGCGTCCTCCGAAGTGACGGCCGCGGCAGCGTCTGCGCGCACGGTGACTTTCCCGCAGTTTGCCACCATGATGGCGCGCCGCGTGGAGTCCGAGTACACCGCCAAGCAGCTGCGCAACGCCTTCCAGCTCTTCGAGTCCCCTGACATGCCAGAAGGTTTCGTGTCAACTAGTGTCCTGGCCCACGCCCTGGCGACGTACGGGTCGAAGAAACTCGATAAGGAAGAGATCGATCGCCTCATCGCGGCCATCGACCCGAACAATACGGGCCGAGTGAACTACTACGAGTTCGTGGATACCGTGACGGCGTGATGTTGACGGTCACGGTGACGATGAAAACGATGTCAGCGGTATGTGAGGTGCACGGGGGGCGGGAGGGGGCAGCCCTCCCCTCTACCGGTCTCCACCGTCCCTTTCTCTTTTCTTTGGTCCCTCTCATGATGGCTTCCCTCTCCCGTCAGCCTTTGCGTCTTCTTCGTGAGCTCACTGACGTGCGCACGTGACGAGAGACGGAGGTGACGACAGTTTTCCTTGGTTCGGTCTTTGCTTCGCTGTGGCGAGTGTCATGCGCGCAGGTGCACGGCGCTTCGTTGTGCGGTCCACACGAGGATTGGCATACACAGGCGCGCACGGGCGCCCTTATGGATGTACAGGTCGAGCCGCGCAGGACCTTCCACGCGCGCGAGCGCGTCACCTCCTCCGCAAATGCTCTGGAACGCAATGACGCGATGGAAAGGCAACACTTCTCAGCAACAACGAAAAGAAACGAAAGACGACGCACATCACCGGATGACATCCCCCGCTGCGTCTCTCTCTCTCTCTCGCTCGCTCTTGGTCTGCAAGCGTACCGCGTGCGCGCACACGTGTGCGCGTGCCGAGTGTCCGTGAGCGCGGCTCAAGCCTGCGCTCTTGCTGCACACCAACTCTGCCCCCCCCTCCCCCTTCTCCTCTCTTCTCCACCGCCTTGTTCTAGGAGGGCTGTGCATCCGCGTCTGCGTTGCGAGGACACGGATCCGAGTGCGCGCACGTCAGGCCACATCCGCCGGTTCCTCCGCTTGTCGAAGAGAAAACGAAAATGCCGCCGACAGATCCGCGCGAGTGGGCGAAGAAGGTGCGTGCCAAGACGCCGCAGCTGCTCGAGGTGGGCAAGCCGGTGCCCAAGGCTGTGCTCAGTTTTGGTGGCTGTGGATTCCTCGTCACGTACGCACTTGGGGTGGCGCTTTACCTGCAGCAAGAGAAGAAGGTGCTCCTGGCCAACAGCTTCCTGCTGGGCGCGGGGTCTGGAGTACTGCCGGCGGTGGCGCTGGCGTGCGGGCCGCAAGCCGTAAATCTCGAGCGCGTCCGCGACTTCGTTGTGAACAACAGGTTCATTGTCACGGACGAAGATAAGCGGATCGAGACGATGGCAGCCGGCATCAATCAACTCCTTCCAAAGAACGCCGTCGACTTGGTGAAGGGCCGCCTCGCCTTGACGATCGGCTTTTCAAACAAGGACCCGGGATACATGACACAGGCCAAGGAGAACGTCTACTTTGGTCACCACATTGCGGCGTGGACCGACTTTGAGGACCTGGCACAAAACATCATCGCGGCGACCGCGCCAAACACGCAGAAGCCGTGTGTGTTTCGGGGCGCGGACAACGTGCTGCGCGGCACGATGATGTCGCTCAGTAGCGAGCTCGACCAGTACTGTCGGCACGTTTACATCCACGGCTACGCTGGCTACCGCTACAACAAGAACCAAGCACGGCACAACATCATGTTTGGTCGCCACGGGTACGTTGGCAACACCCATTTTTCCTTTCCCAAGCAGGTACTTTTGGCCTTCGCTCCGCTGGTGGGCGGTGACGTGCGCAAGGATGAACTGCTCGAGGCGTACGACGTGGGCTACAACGATGCACGTCGCTACGAGCGGTGGGAGGAGGATCCGTACTACTTCGCCAAGGCAGATCGGTCGCCGAGCGACGACTTCAACTTCCGCAATCTGCGCGCCAACCTCTTCGGCGGCAAGAGCGCGTCTGAGCGGTTTGAACTGTGATGGGGCGGATGAAAGGCAATCAGCGGTGGACATGCGTGTGCGTGAAGAGGGGGCTAGCATGTGCTACTCCTCGCCTCTTTCCTCCTCTTCGTGGACCTATGGGCATTGTTGGCTGATTATGTCTCCCTCTATGTGTGTCGGTGTGTGTGTGTGTCTGTCTGTCTGTCTATGTCTGCCGTGCATGCGTTGCAGTACGTGCCACGTGGAGGTAGTGTTTTTGTGTGTTTGTTTGTTTGTTGTTTTCGGAGGTGTTTGCTTGCTTCTGAGTCACATCTTCGGGGTTTGGGCTGTATTATCTGCGGCGAGAGACCCGAAGGAACGGGGGAGGGGGAGGGGGAGGGGGAGGGGGAGGGGGAGGGGGAAGGCACGAAAAAGAGCCACCTCGCTTACTTGCGTACTTTGCCCTGCGCCTCCACGCACATGTCTGCGCTTCCCCGGTTTAGTCACAGGCCCCTTCCCCGTCTCCATCATTTTTTCTTTCACCTTCGCTGCTGCCTTCCTCCTCCTCCTCCTCCTCCTCTGGGTCTCTCTCTTTCTGGATCTGCATGCACAGGCGTGCACACGTACCACCAAGCAAGGACACCTCAGCTGCCCCGTCTTCTTTTCCCCCTCCCCTCTTCCCCTCTCTGTCTCTCCCTCCGGCGGTACCCTCTCCCCGATCCACTCCCGGCGCTCGACAGGGAATGCTTGTTGCGGTGCCTGTCCGTCCCCGAGACGTGCGCGACGGCAGCGACAACGCACTCAGACTGCGGTGAAGGCTCGCCTTGGGCAGCGAGTGCAGACGTCAGTCGAGGGCCCTCTGCTCTGCTGTCTCATCCTGCCTTCAACCCCACCACCTCCTCCCCTCCCCTCCCCGTCTCCCTCCATTGGCTCGTCCGTGCCATTGCGGTTCGCTCACGTTGCCACTCCAATTTCGTGCTTGCGCCTTCTCCGTACGGTTGTGAGTGTGTCGGAATCAATCCCACCTCATCCAACCTCGGCCCACGTCCCCGCCCAGGCAAGGCAGGACAGCTGTGGAAGGGTGGGTGTCCGGGCAGTCTTGTGCGCACCAAACCGAAAGCGTATGCACACTGTGCCGCCATACCACCACCTTGGGGTGTACGGGTCAGTGTTAAGCGGCACGGTCGTACGCACCTCTCTGTACTTTGGATCCCCGGACCATGCGTGCGCGCCGCTGGTGGCACGGCCCTTACTCGCTCCTCTACACCTTGAACCTCCTCTTGTCTCTCTCTCTCTCTCCCTCTCACGCTGGCGGAGGAAAGGAAGTGTCGACGACACACACATACACACATCCCTCCACAATGCAACGGGGGGCCAACGTGCGTCCGATTAAACTGGCGGAGAAGGTGTTCAGCACCAAGACGGTGTGCCCAACGGCGGCGAGTCAGCTGTACGTAGCCCACGGTCTCCTCGGCAATTCGGGCAACTGGGCAACCGCCTCGCGCCACCTTGTCGAGCACTCTGCTCTCAAAGACAAGCTCCGTCGCGCGATCGCGGTGGACATGCGCAACCACGGCAGCAGTACGCACAGCAGTGACCACACGAACGCGGCACTTGCCTCCGATCTCGAAGCGCTGGTGCTGCGCGAACAGCAGGAGCTGGACCGCGCGTTTTGTGACCCATCCTCGTGCACGACACGGAACGCGATCTTGATTGGGCACAGCATGGGTGGCTTGACGGTGATGGGCGCGCTGTTGCGACGCGCCAACGAGCATCATCTGCTGACCTCGTTGGTTGATCACTGCGACGACGTGGGCTCGACGTCGTCATACGGAGCGTGGCCGGCGGAGCACCGTCGTCAGTGCATCGCTGGAATGCGTGCCGTGAACGAGGAGTTCGGCTTCGCTTCCTCGCAGCCCATCGCGGAAGTGCTCTTCAATAACTGTCGTGCGTCCTCCTCACTATCAACGGGCAGCGGTAATGCTTCCCGTATCCCGCTGCTGGGTCGCGTCGCTGGTGCGATCATTGTGGACGTGACACCAACAATGCGGCTGGGTGAACAGCGCAGCTGCGCTGACAACGTCAAGGAGACGCTCGAGCGCATGACGCAGGTGCGGCTGGACGAAATTCACAGCTACAAGGACGCAACGGCAGAGCTGATCCGGGTCGGCATGGCTGACGAGGAAATGCGTGCTTTCGTGGCAACGAACATCGCGCTTGATCCCAAGGACAAGTCGAAGCCGGCGCAGTGGAAATGCAATCTGCCGGTCCTCGCCGGCGACTACGGCAGCTTCCAGCCATCCATCACTAGCTGGTTTACGTCGTCGGCAACGACGATGGGGCCGGCGTCCTCGGCTGCCGCGCCGCGGCTGTGCACACTTCCTGTCATGTTCGTCTTTGGTGGTGAGTCGCCTTACAACGAGCCGGATCACCGCCAGCACATTTCGCGCTTCTTCTCCAACGCAACGCAGGTGGAGGTGGCCGGCGCCGGTCACTTTGTGCATTACGAGAAGCCGAAGGAGTTCACCGACGCCGTGGCGCCGTTCATCGCCTCCCTCATCTCACAGCCATGAAGCGCAAGAGAGTCGTCTTGGAATTCTCGGGGTGGGGAGGTGAGAACTGCCAAGAGGGCGCTCGACACGTTCTGCCGCCCACCTCCGACACAACCTTTCTCTTCCTCCCTTCCGCTTCTCTCAAGATGCGCGCTTGAACGTGTGCGTGTGTGTGTGTGTGCTATTGTTTGTGTCTTTACACGGCACTTCCCGTAGATGTCCGTCCTCGCAAGGTGCGGACACACACACACACACACGCGCGCGCTCGAGGCTGTTGCACAAGGAAGATGATACCGCGCTCGCAAGCGTAGGTCAGAGGCTGAAGCAAAGAAACCCACAGCAGTGGTAACGGGATACACGTGGCACGCATGCAGAGCTACACACGCGTGCACAGACAATACACACTTGTGTCTCTGCACGTCGCACTCGTGCGGACGTGTCTGCATGTGTTTGCGTGCCCGTGTGTGTGCTCGCCGATCTGGCAGTGCCATCGCTCCGAATCATCGGATTCTGCCTTATGTGGACTTATCCGTTCATCTCGTCTCCAGCCAGAGAGAGGTACAACGGAGGCTCTGCCGGTGTGTGCATCTTCTTCGTCGGTCGGTTGGTGCCCCGCCCTCTCCGTCTCCATCTCGCCCCCCCCCTGCCGTCCCTCACCCAACCTCCTCTGAAAACGCCCGCCTTCCCCCACTCCCTCTCTATCTTTATTGTATCCAATCACCTCATCGCTCCATCAATTATGGCAGCAATCCCCCGCCAACTCTCTCCCTCGCATACACGCACACACCGCTCGCCGCTCACACAGGGTCGAAGCACCCCAAGCACTCGTCTTGCAGTGCTTTACTGTTCTGTTAGCCGTTCTCACAACACCACCGCCGTCCTCTTCTCTCCGTTCTCTGCGACTTTATTGATTCAGTGAGCGCGGCGGCCGTGACAAGGAGCGAACTCCTCGCCCCCCCCCCACACACACACCACCACTTCTCGCCCTGCTGCACCAGCGCATCTCAGCAGCTCCCCCTCGCATATGCCTGCTGTGGCGTTGCCGGTGCTGCTTTGAACGCGTATCGCACTCGCACTGCAGATCTCGCGCTGTTCCCATACACACCCTCCACTCACCTCCCTGCCTCCTCATACGCCGAGACACACACCAGTGTGACTACGCAGTCATGGACAGCGAAACGGAGTCGTCAAGCAAGCTGCAGAGGCAGCTCTTGGAGCTGTTGCGCCCTTCGGGGCGCTGCACGACGCTGCGCGTCTCGCAAATCGCCTCTATCCTCGGCGTCGAGGGCGAGAAGCAGTATCAGCATCTTCTTGACCTGCTTGCGCGCAGTGAGTTTGCCCTTTACGACGCGGAGCAGCAGACCGTGCGGTCGCTGCTGGCGCCAAAGGATAACCTCGAAGACGACGATGAGGCAGCGCTGCTGGCGCTGAGTGACGTGGACGTAGTTGGCGGTGGCGTTCGCGGCGGTCGTGTTGGATCAACACCACTTAGTGCTGGGTACCGTCAGCATCGATCAAACAGCCGCCACAGCTACCGCGGCGGCGGTGGCAACGCCGCCGCGAGTGGCTACCGGTCGGACTCCGGCCTCGCTACTGCAAACTGCAGCGTCGCTCTCTTGTCACGCCGCCGCGCGGGTGGAACGTGGACCAAGCCCGGCCAGCGCGGCCTGGAGGACGCGGCGAGCTACCCGGGCCCCGTCGGCCGTGTCGGCTACATCTGCGTCGCGGACGAGTTGCACCTGGGCAAGCTGGAGGCGTACTACCGCGCGCAAGGTTACTACACAAAGTTCGACTTCGATGTCCTGCACGTGCGCTTCGCGCATCCATCCTTCGTGAACGTCGAGGCGGGCGCAGGCGACAGAGCGAACGCGCCGGCCGGACAACGCGACCGCCAACGCTCGCGTCACGCACCGGCGGCCCAGCGCAGCGGCGATTTAGTCGTGCACGGCGAGGATACCGGCAGCAGCCCGCCACCGCCCCCGCTTCTCGAACGGGGGACCGCCGCAGCTGCCGCCCAGCGCTTCGGCGAGTCGACCTCCGCCTCCTCTCAGGGCTACGGTGCGTTGGGGAGCAACACGAGGAGTAAGGCAGCCGTAAACAGCACCCTCGCGCAGGTTGGTGAAGGAGGTGAAGCTGCCGCGGCGACGCCGAACTCGAGCAGCAGCGTGATGCATTACTTTGACCTCTTCGTGTTCCCTTACGGCGCCGTTGTCTGGTGGGGCTTCGACCAGCGGTACTTCAAGATTGTGGAGAACGACTACATGCTGCCACACAGCGCGATCGGCCACTGCATGACCAACCGCTACACGACGCAGCTCGTGAACGAGAACTACCCGGTGTGGTGCACCTTCCACCTCGTCGCTCGCGACACGCTGGAGGTGGACGACAACTTCAAGGCGCGTCTGCGTTTCGACCACTTCGTCATCCCGTACAGGCGCGGTGAGTTGGCAACGGGTAGCGTGCTGATGCTGTGCGCCTCGCACGCCCTCGCACAGTCTGCCAAGATCGACTACATCGAGCTGCAGGTGCAGGGGCTGGCTGACAGCTGCTCGCCGCTGCCGCGCGAGCTGCGGGAGAAGGGCGCCGTCAGCATCACGGAACGGCGTCTGCTGCAGTTGCGCGGTGAGGTGCTGTCGTACCGACTCATGCTGAAGAGCGGCTCCGACTTGCTGGATGAGCCGGACTTCTTCTGGGAGAACTCGTATCTGAAGCCGGTCTTTCAAGCAACTAAAGAGGAGTACGAGGTCAGCGAGCGGGTTGAGGCGCTGGACAACAAGCTGGATGCGGCAAACGAGATCTTGTCTATGTTGGCCGAGGACTTCTCGCAACGGCATGGCGCGCGACTGGAGTGGATTGTGATTTGGCTGGTCTTTGTGGAGGTCGTGATAGGCGTGCTGGAGCTGCTGGTCGACGTGCGGCCGTGGTTCCAGTCGCACGCGCGGTGAAGTACAGGCGAGGGGGCGATTCGTAGGGAAGGTCCTTGGTCGAGTTGGCGAGGTCAATGTCGCCGTGGGTGTGCTACCCACAACCGAGTCGGCAGGTGTGGCTGCATGTGTGCTAATAGCCCACTAGGGCAACGTCTCATCGACGGCAGAAGCGAACTGTTTTGTGTCAACGCTTTCGTTCTCTATTTTGGTTTTCCTGCATTGTAGCTCTTTGTAGTGATACCGTGGGGCGAGGGGCACATGCCGGATTCCCGCTCCAACCGTATCGTGGGTTCTCATTCCTAGTTGATGGACGGAAGGGGCCCACGGTATCTGCCTGTGTGTGTGTGTGTTGCTGTATAGTATTTCTCGGCTCCGCTGTACAGCCGCCGCATCTGCACTGTCCTGCGTCCTGGCGGTGCTGCGTGGCCGTGAGAGAGGCAGAGACGGGGGCAGAGATGGAAGGTGTAAGGTGTGTGTGAGTGTGAGAGACCAGGGCGGCTGAGACGGGCAGCTCGTCTTCTCGCTTCCGCGCGCTCCTCCCTTCCCCCCCCCCCTCCCTGCCCTGCTTTCGATCTCTCGCGCGTGTGTGTCTCCTCGTCAGCGCCGCCGGCTTCATCTGGGAAGTGGAGGAGCAGAAGCAGTGTCAGCCGTCCTTGTCGGTATGCTACAGAAAAAAAAGGCGAAATGCCGGTCAAGCAGCACGCAGGTGATGGGATGCTGCCGGCGGATGCGGGGTGAGCTGGTGCGATGGATAAGCCGTGCAGACGCGCGTTTCCACCGTGGTGCGGCGCCACCGTGACGTGTGTGTGTGTGTGTGTGTGTGTGTGTGTGTGTGTGTGCCCTCCACGAACAAGCGCTGAAACACATCGCACCTCCTCCTCCTCCTCCTCCTGTCGCGATCATGAGAAGCGTGATGAGGCAAAGGTAGTTCATCTCTTGCCCATGCCCATCCCTTGTCTCTGTGGGTGCGGCTGCGTCGGCGCTACCCAACCGCATTTTCCTCTCCGTTATGGCGTTGCCCTCTACCACCGTGCGGCTGCTGCCCCCAAAGCCCTTGCATCGACACGAGGTACCGCTCTCAAGACGGTAGGAGTGAGTAGCACGGCGTTGCGTACTTGCGCACTCTCCCCTTCCCTCGACCTCATCCTTTTCTCTTGTTGTTGCTCTGATCCTCGCGCACGTCTGCTCGTCGGCTTCGCGGCACCGGGCCTTCTACCTCCCGATGCCTCGTGCCCCCTCGTCCCCCTCCCAGTCCCTTTCCAACAATGATCATCCCCGTGCGCTGCTTCACGTGCGGCAATGTCATTGCCGACAAGTATCTTCTCTACCTTGACCTTGTCAGCCAAGGCGTCTCCGAGGAGGACGCGATGAACGCCTTCCACCTAGAACGGTTCTGCTGCCGCCGCATGATGCTCACCCACGTGGACATGACGGACCTGCTCCTCAAGTTCAACCCGGCCGACACGAACGTGCTAGGGACTGCCTCCGTAGCGGCGGCGGCCGGGGAGGACGACGGCGCTGTCGGCATGCCGTAGCAAAGACGACGCTCAGCCGCTCATCGCGTCCGTGAAGGAATGACCTGAATTCGTCCGTGTGCGGGCAGCGCGTTCACCACAGCCTCAAGAATCGGCAAGTGTGCGTCGGTGTAGCGATCCTCTGTGCCTCTCCCTCTCTCTCGTATTGTTGTGCCTACGTGTGTGTGTATGTGTGTGTGTGTATGTGTGTGTTACACAGAGAAGACGGTCCCTGATGTCCATTCGATGGTGGCCAACTCGATGGAGGCGCGAAAAAAAGGGAGCTCGAGGGTTGGTGTGCGCGGAGGAGGAGGGGTGGTTGAGCACAAGCACATAGGCACAGAAACAGTGATGGCAAGGCGTGGGCAGTGACAGAGAAGTGAGCGGAGTCGATGTTCCTCCGACTAGTCAAAGCCATCCCTCCCCCCCCCACACACACACACACGCACCTCTGTCTGCTGTCGCCCCTCTCTTGTGCCGCCCCTTTCCTTTCCCCTCTTTCTACCTCTGCACTGTTTCACCCCCCTCTTCCTCGCCGCCTCCCCGCGCACGCCATGACGCATGAACTCGCAAGCATACTCATCCACACACACCCACACGCACATCCCTTCTCTCTCTCTCCCTGCCTGTCCCACTCTTGCTTGCATGCTCGGCTCCGTTGGGCGCCCCTCCCCATTTCCCGCCCGACCATTACTGGAGTATGCGCTCCGTGGGTGCATGGACGCACATACTGGAGTGTCCGCGCAAAACGCTAAACTTTTCGTTTCTGGGAAAGGACTGTCCCTCCCTCCCTCCCCCGCTCTCTCCCTCTCTTCCTCTCCCTCGCTGCTCTGACGCTCCTCGGCCTTCCGCCATCGATCTGGGCAAAAAGAAAGGGGGTGTGCGTGTATCGCGGTACACGTCTGAGGCGCCGACTCGCCCCTCTCCCAACGCCACTTTGCCCCCTTTTCCTTCGCAGACCACACCTGAGGAGGTGTAGCGAGACTCGTGGCGACAACTTTTCAAGAGTTGTCATTGACAATGCCGAGGCCACAGGGCACGGTTGCTGCCGCGGCGGCGACGACGTCCATGTCCTCCACGCGCGCTCGCAAGGATCCGCTTCGCCGGATCGGCAACGGCAATGCTGTCGCCGGTGGTCTCGACATGACGCGCGTCGGCATCCTTAGCGACCGCGAACTTGCCTTTTTCCAACGTCTTGCCTACACCGGGTCGCAGGCGGCGGAACAGCAGCAGCGCGACGCCCGAAAGCAGGAGGAAGACCGTCGCCGCGAGCTGTCCAAGACTCGCACGGCCGGTTGGACCGACACGATCGAGGCACGCCATGACCAATTTGTCCAGGCACAGCAAGACGCCAAGGATGCCGCGGAGGCGCGTCAGAAGGTGCTCGACGAGCTCTACGCCAAGCAGCTCGAGGAGGAGCACAAAGCCGTCATTGCGCGCCAAGCGCTGGAACATCTCAAGGAAGACCCGCGCGGACGCCATCTGCGCTCGATGAACATGCTGCACGAGGCACTGAAGGCTCGCAAGGAGCAGGTGGCCTACAAGCAGATGCTCCAGCGCGAGGACGAGGCGCAGAACGCGAACGCTCAGCGCGAGTTCCAGCTGCAGCGGTGGGGCGACCAGGCCGAGGAGCTGCACAAGAAGCTCAAAGCACGCCAGCGCAACGTCGAAGAGAAGAACGCCAACTTAGAAACTGTGCTCTTCCAGATCGATCAACGACGACAGGAGCGTGCGGTGCAGCAGCAGGACCGCAAGCACATCGATCAAGAGGCTGCCGAGGAGCGTGCCGAGCAGCAGGAAGAAGCAGCGCAGCGTCGTGCTCGAGAGCTTGAGAATGGCGCCTACAACAAGGCGCACAGCCGTCCCGCGCTGACCAGGTCGGAGAAGCTGCAGACTCGTGTGGCCGAAAATGTCAAGGACGAGGCCGCGCTGCGGGCCGAGGAGGAGAAAGTCGACAGCATCAAGCGCTGGGTTATGGAACGCCAGCAGAATAAGCTGGCGGCGTTCGAAGAGCGAAAGAAGGCAGGCCTGCGGCGGTACCTTGACGAGGCAAAGCAGGAGAACCTGCCGACGTATCGCACGCAGGATGTGTTTGAGAAGGGGGAGAGCTTCCTGCAGAAGCTCTACGACGGCGACGTGAAGCAGCAGGAGAAGCAGCACGAATATCGCCTCGAGATGGAGCAGCAGCGGCTAGAGATGGAGGAGCAGAAGGCGGCGGAGGCGCGAGGTGATGTCGTCGGCAGCGGCGACGGCGCCGACGGAAGCACCTCACGACGACACGCCGCTGCCACGACTGCCGCCGGCTTTCTCAACAAGGCCGAGGAGATGGCGTACGCGGAGGAGATGCGTCGCTACCCGGAGCAGCTGAGGGCAAAGGAGGCCGAGGAGGCCGCCGCCCGTCGCGCCGAGGCGTTGCGAATCGAGCGCATTCAGAAACTGCAGGCCGCCGAGAAGCGCGAGAACGCGCGCCGCGCCGTCGAGGCTCGTCGTGAAGAGTTTCGGCAGCAGCAATCCCAGCAGGAGGCGGACGACGCGCGGTATCGGGCCTACATCGACTCCGTGGTACCGGCCGACATGGACCCGATACTGTACCGCAAAGCCACTCAGCTGCATTGAAAGCTATGCTTTAAGCGAACGTGTATATGTGTGCGTGTCTCGATGCTCCTGAGGGGCTACGGCACGGAGGTGCACTGCGTGTCTGGTCTCTAGCGTCATCAGCGTCCCTCCATCTTCTCCACTCACACATGCGCGCGCGCTCTTGTTATGCTTTCCCGTTTGTTGTTGTTGTTGTTCTTTGGAGGAGGTTACGGGAAGCCGCCGTCTATGACTTCTCCCCCGTCAGATGCGGAGACGGAGGAGGATGGTTGATGCATGTATGCGCATCAGGCGTGTGTGTGTGTGTGTGTGTTGTGTGTCTCTCTCTTCGTTGCGGCCCTCCCACGTCTGTGACTCTGGCTGTGAGTGAAGTAGCGCTCTGTTTTTGTTTCGTTGTTGGTTGTATTTCTGTTCTGCTGCCTTGAAGGCTCACATGTCGCGTACGACCTCACGTTCCGTGCACGCGCTTCCCTCGTTGTAGGCGCGCTGTCGTGTCTCAGACACGTGTCCTTAACGGCACCCGTTGATGTACACTAGAAGTACTTTGTTTGTTTGTTTTCCTTTCGATCTCTTCATCCTCTCCCTTCCTCAGTCCCGTGCTCTCTCCATCCACCCATCCATGCATTCATCCATCCTCCTCATACGCACACGGACGCCGCATGCTCGCCAAGCCTCAGCACCCAAGCACTCGTCTCCTCTGCACTCCCTGTGCGCATGCACGGACGGATGCCAAGATGGTCGGGACATTCTTTGTGTTCTTGCATGACTGTTGCGGACTGCTTTGGCACGGTGTGGAGAAGGCTGCGCACGTGTAGCGCGGTGCACGTGTGTGTGTGTGTGTGTGCTGCTGCTGCTTGGCAGATGAGCAGTGAGGAACGGGGGGCCATGGAGTAGAGCGGTGTTTTCGCGGTGGCCAGGAGGAGGAGGAGGAGGAGGGGGGTGATAGCGCACACGCATGAGCAGACACATACACACCGGTGGTGCAGAGTGCGGGGATTAGAGGTCCGCCTTCTCTCTCTCTCTATCGGTTTCTCTTCTGCTTTCGTGCAGCCCAGACAGACATCAATCAACACGCGTGCAAGCATTTCGTGGTAAACAAAGCGCTGACAGCACTGAAAAAGGGGGCCGTCGGCAATGCTGCTGACGCTGGCCTCGTGTTCGTGCGCGCTGCGTGCCTGTGCTCCTGTGTGTCGGTCCGGCATACCGGAGGTCACCATCATCACCAGATGCACAACCGACTCATTGCATAGCATGGCCCTTTCAGCCCCCTTACCCTCCCCTCTCCGTCCGTGTTGTAAAGCGCACTCGAGCATCGCCTCGCTGTCGTCCACGGTGTTTGTCGGTGTGCTCCTCCTCTACAGACCCCATCCGCCATCGTCACGGCTCCATTCGCGCCCCTTTACCTCTACCCTTCTCAATCGCATGCGACTTGGCTGCCTGCCTGCCCCAGTACACGTGTTGTCCCCGTGCCTGCATATCTCCCAGCCAGCCGACCCACCCACCCACCCACCCAACTACCCCTCCCCCTCCCCACCTTGCACCTCATCGTTTGCACCAAGACCTTCCCGTTCTCTTGCCGTCTCTCGCACGCACACACACACACACACACACGTGCGTACATCGTCGCCAGCGTTGAAGGCGCAGCTAGTGAAGAACGCAGCCATGTCCACGGCACGTCGCGATGCGCTCGTGGCGATTGAGCAGGAGAAGCAAGCCTACTGGGCCGCCGAGAAGTTGCATGAGTTCGACGCCCCAGCGCCTGGGGAGGCGCGGCCGGCGAAGTATCTGACCACGTTCCCCTTCCCGTACATGAACGGCAAGCTTCACCTCGGTCATGGCTTCTCGCTCACGAAGGCCGAGTTCGCCTCGCGCTTCCAGCGCATGATGGGCCGCCGCTCGCTCTGGCCCTTCGGCTTCCATGTCACTGGCACCCCGATCGCTGCGTGCGCGCAGAAAATCGCCAAGGAGATGCAGCAGTACGGCAACCCACCGCAGTTCCCGGCGGAGCTGCTCGAGGACAAGCCCAAGACGCCGGTAGTCAAGGAGCCTACGGAGGCGCTAGGGCAGCACAAGAGCAAGCGAGGCAAGAGCGGGCCGGCGAAGCCGCAGTGGCTCATCATGCGAAGCATGGGCATCCCCGACTCGGAGATCGCGAAGTTCGCCGATCCGCAGTACTGGCTGGACTACTTCCCGCCCATCGCGATGGAGGACTTGAAGCACTTTGGCTGCCACATCGATTGGCGCCGCGCCTTCATGACGACGGAGCGTAATCCATACTTTGACCGCTTCGTGCAGTGGCAGTTCCACATCCTGCGCCGCGAGAACCTGCTCAACTACGGCAAGCGTTACTGCGTGTACTCGCCGCGCGACGGCCAGCCGTGCGCCGACCACGACCGCGCCAGCGGTGAGGGTGTGCTGCCGCAGGAATACACGTTGGTGAAGCTCATCGTCCAGAACCCACTCTCACAGCCGTGCTTCGCCGAGCACAAGGACATCATCGGCGACCGTAGCGTCGTGCTGCCCGGCGCCACACTCCGTCCTGAGACGGTCGTCGGTCAGACAAACTGCTGGGTCAGCAACAAGTTCAACTACAAGGGGTACTACGTGCGCAACGCGAAGGGAGAAGACGAAGTCTACATCATGACGGCCCGCGCCGCGCGCAATATAGCGTACCAGAACTTCTACGTAAACGGCCAGGTCGGCACCGATCCGGAGCCGCTCTTCGAGGTGGAGGGCACAAACATGGTCGGCATACCGCTCTCCGCCCCGCTGGCGCCGTACACGACAATCTACACGCTGCCTATGGCCACCATCACGGAGGCGAAGGGTACCGGCGTCGTCATGTCTGTGCCATCCGACTCGCCGGACGACTACATCAACTTTACCCAGCTGCTGAGCAAGCCGGACTACCGCGTGAAGCTCGGCATCAAGGACGAGTGGGTGGTGCCGTTCGCGATGATTCCGATCATCGACATTCCCGAGCTGGGCACCGAGGGCGCCAAGCTCATGTGCGAGAAGCTCAAGATCAACGGCCCGAACGCGACGGAGCTGCTAGAGGAAGCGAAGAAAGTGTGCTACCAGCAGGGCTTTTACCACGGCACCATGATCACCGGCCCCTACGCCGGCGTCAAGGTGAGCGAGGCCAAGGTGAAGACGCACCGTGACATGGAGGCGGCGGACCAGTGCATCCGCTACTACGAGCCGGTGCGTCAGGTGATGAGCCGCAGCGGTGACGAGTGCGTCGTCGCGCTGTGCGACCAGTGGTACCTCGAGTACGGCAAGGATGATTGGAAGAAGGTGGTGCAGGAACACATCAAGACGATGGACATGTTCTTCCCCGGTGTGCGCAACGGCTTCGAGGAGACGCTGAACTGGCTGGCGGACTGGCCGTGCAGCCGCACCTTCGGTCTCGGCACCTACCTGCCGTGCGACGCGTCTCACACGATGATCATCGACAGCCTGTCGGACTCCACCATCTACATGGCCTACTACACGATCGACCGCTTCTTCAACGTCGGTGCCGACGGCTCGACAGATCTGTGCGGCAAGGTGGACAACCCGTACGGTCTGGCGCCAGAGATGTTCACGAACGAGGTGTTCGAGTACATCTACCACGGCGTCGGCGACGCGGCCACCGTCGCGGGTGCGGTGAGCATGCCGATCGAGTCGCTGAAGCTGATGCGCAACGAGTTCGAGTACTGGTACCCTGTCGACCTGCGCTGCTCGGGCAAGGACCTCATCCAGAACCACCTGACAATGTTCCTCTACAACCACGCAGCCATCTGGCCGGCGGACGAGAGCAAATGGCCGCGGGCAATCTTCTGCAACGGTCACATCCAGGTCGATAACGAAAAGATGGCCAAATCAAAGGGGAACTTCATCTCCTTGCGTGAGGCGATGGACATGTACGGCGCTGACGCCACGCGGCTTGCCTGCGCCGATGCTGGTGACAGCATGGACGACGCCAACTTTGTGCGCGAGACGGCGGCTGGGTTTGTGCTGAAGATGACGACGCTGCTGGAGCAGGCAAAAGAGACGGTCGAGCGCACCGACCTACGCAGCGGCGACTACAACGAGTTCGACAAAATCTTCAATAACACAATGAACACGGTCATCACCCGCACCGAGGGCTTCTACCACCGCATGCAGTTCCGCATGGTGCTCAACACAGCCTTCCACGAATTGTCCAACGAGTACAGCCAGTATAAGATGTACTGCGACGACCTCAACGTACACGCGCAGCTCGGCCGCCGCTACTACGAGGTGGTGGCGCTGATGATGATGCCACTGGCGCCGCACACGATGGAGCACCTGTGGCAGAGCATCCTCCAGCACGAGGGCTCTGTCGTCACGCAGCCGTTCCCGAAGCCGACGGCGGAGCTAGACTACTCGCTGATCGTCGCGAGCCGGGTCATGACAACCACTCTCAAGGAGATTCGCTCGCAGGTGATTAAGAACGCGAAGAAGCGCGGTCCGGTCGAGGAGGTCATCGTATACACGCGTCGCGAGTACACGGACTGGCAGCGGCAGGCGCTCGAGATACTGCATGAGCTCTACCAGGCGAACGGCAACACGTTCCCGGAGGATATGGCGAAGCAAGTTGTCGCCCGCGACCCCAAGATCATGAGCAAGGGCCTGATGGCCTTCATGTCCTTCGTCAAGGGCAACGTAGAGAAGTACGGGGTGCAGGCCATGTCGACGCAGCCCGTCATCGACGATGCCGTGATCTTGTCCAACGTCACGCACAACCTCAGCCGCCTCTCCGGCGTACCGGTGGTACGTATCCTGTCCGCCGAAGACGAGACTTACAAGGAGCACGACGCGGCGCGCCGCAAGTGCCTGCCTGGTGAGCCGTCCGTGGCGTTACCGCCGGTAGTGAAGAGCGAGTAGAGCGAAATCACGCTGGGGTGTCTACCCTCTTCCAAACACAACGCCAAGCAAACAAGGCGCGAGCGGAACAGGGGGGACGAGGAGGGGAGGACACGTGTGTGCAGAGTCAAGGTCGTATGTGCGTGTCTTGTGCGCGTGTCCCTCCAAACAGAAACGGGTGAAGTCCACTCTCTGTCTCTGTCTCTCTCTCTCTCTTGGATTTGTGACGTCGGCGCTGCACACGCGTCCTCGCCGCGTTGTTCGTTTTTCGCGTCTCTGTTGCCTGATGGATGGGTGGCTCTCCATCATCTGTGTGTGTGTGTGTGTGTGTGTGTCTGTGTCTGTGTCTGTGTCTGTGCATCTGTGGTAATGGTCTCGTCACCCTCTCACGCAACCAACCAACTAACTAACGCCTCTGATCTTCTTCCTTTGTGATGTTCTACCCTAAGGCTCATGCCCTCTCCTCTCCTCTCCTCTCCTCTCTCCTCTCTCTCACTGTGTGTGTGTGACCCGTACGCCGTACGCTCACGGCATCCCTTGTTGTTGTTGTTGTTTTGGGGGAGGGGGGCTGGACGCCGCGTAAGGCATCCGCTGCTCTTCCAGTGTGCCTGTTGTGCATTTTCTTTCAAGCGGGTGAGCGGTGCTCGGCTTTGGTCGCGGTCGATGATGCGCTCCGACCGTTATAGTCCACTGGACCCACGTCTTGTCGCCTCGTCACGGCTCCTCCTCCTTCCTCCTCCTCCGTGAGGAGCGCAAGCGCAGGGACAACGAACACGCAAGGCCACGCGGATGTGCACATGCGCTCGCACTCAAGCCGTACAGCGCACCCACACAAGAAGCAACGAACTGCCTTCCGCTAATTTCCTTTTTCCATGGTCCCCCACCCTCTTCTCCTTACTTCGTCGATGGCTGTCTCTCTCTCTCTGTATGCTCGTCCCGCTCGTGTCGTCAGCGTGAGGATTTTGTGTGTGTGTGTCTGTGGGTTGTCCCCGCTCTCCCAAGCGTCCTGGGTGGGTACCGGTGCGCGTCATGGGCGTGGACGCAGTTTGCCGTTTCAGGTTGCACCCGAAGAGGATGGAGAGCGGAAGGCTAGCGCGTAACAGTGCTCCGGCAGCGAAGCAAACACGGGAAGAAGCATGTAAGGCAAGCGTGCTGCGCTCGCGGAGGCTGTGGTGGCGGTGGCGGTGGCGGTGTGGGGGGGGGGAGATGGCACGTGTATGCGGGCGTGCGGGTGCTTTTCGTTATGGTGTGTCGCCGTATCGAGCAAGCCCACACGGAGATGAGCAGAACGTGTGAGCGAAAGAGTCAAGCGAACTCTGCGCAGTGTGCACGAGTACAGGGGTGGCGTGTGCGCAGCCTCAAACTCTCCCACCATTCGCACAAGGGAGCCGCTGAAAAGTGACAGGGTGAGTTGGCGACGGATCTTGACGCTGCGCTGCAGTCAACATGGACGTCTGCATGCACTCCCCGTATCGAGCCGCGTTTCTGCCAGCGGCTCTGCAGACGCAACACCGGCCCCCTGCCAACTCTCTCTCTCTCTCTCGATGCCCCTATTTTCATCTCTGGTTGTGTCCGCCCGCTACTGAGCAGCCTACTCTCTTCTACCACATCCGTCACCTCAGCGCAGACAACTGTACACGCGTACGTCTAGAGCAGTGCGCCTTCGGTTGCGCTCTGGTCATAGTCTGTGGACGCTCTCTCCGTCTATCTCAACCTCTACCCTCCCCCCTCCTCCTCCTCCTCCTCCTCCTTCTTTCCTCTCCTCTTTTTCTCATCGCTACGCCGCATCTACATGCAGATACACAGAGGCGTCGAGGCACACAGACACACACACACACACACACATATATATATACATATATAGGCGCTGCTCTCCTCTCCGTACCACACCCCATCCCCAGTGCACGCACACACGCACACGCACGCACACGCCATCTCACATCAGGACGCGTTTCTGACCAGGGAGGGAACCATGGGGCAGAACATGCCAAAGCCGCCGGGTGCCGGCAAACCAGAGAAGTGGGAACCTCCTGTGGCGCCGGAGATCGGCAAGCGCAAGAAGAAGCGCGGCCCCGACGCGGCCACGCGCATTCCGAAGGTCTATCCGAACCGCGCCTGCCTCCTCCGAAAGTACCGCCTTGAGCGCTGCAAGGACTACCTCCTGCTAGAGGAAGAGTTCCTGCGCACAATCAACGCCCAGCGCGACGCGCAGTCGAACCTGGAGGAGGGTGCGATGGGCCACTACGAGGCGGAGCTGAAGCGCGTCGAGGACATTCGTGGCACCCCGCTGGAGGTGGCGACGCTCGAGGAGGCAGTGGACGACTCGCACGCGATCGTCTCCATCTCTGGCACCGAGTACTACGTGCCCCTCATGTCGTTCGTAGACAAGGAGCAGTTAGAGCTGGGGTGCAGCGTGCTGCTGCATGACCGGCAGCACAGCATCGTTGGCGTGCTTAAGGACGACGTCGACCCGCTGGTGAGTGTCATGAAGGTTGACAAGGCGCCGGAGGACACGTACGCGGACATTGGTGGCCTGGAGCAGCAGATCCAGGAGATCAAGGAGGCGGTCGAGTTTCCACTCTCCCACCCAGAGCTGTACGACGAGATAGGCATCAAGCCACCGAAGGGTGTCATTCTCTACGGTGTCCCCGGCACCGGCAAGACGCTGCTGGCCAAAGCCGTCGCGAACCGCACCAGCGCCACGTTCCTGCGGGTGGTGGGATCGGAGCTGATTCAGAAGTACTCCGGCGAGGGCCCCAAGCTCGTGCGTGAGCTCTTCCGGGTTGCGGAGGAGCACTCGCCAGCGATCGTGTTCATTGATGAAATCGACGCCATCGGCACGAAGCGCTACGACACGGACAGCAGCGGCACGAAAGAGGTGCAGCGTACGATGCTGGAGCTGCTCACGCAACTGGACGGCTTCGATAGCAGCAACGACGTGAAAGTGATCATGGCAACCAACCGCATCGACACCCTCGACCCGGCTCTCATCCGCCCTGGTCGTATCGACCGCAAGATTGAGTTCCCCTTCCCAGACGAGAAGACGAAGCGCCGCATCTTCGAAATCCATACAAGCCGCATGTCACTCGCCGAAGACGTCGACATCTCCGAGTTTATCCACGCGAAGGATGAGATGAGCGGCGCGGATGTGAAGGCCATCTGCACAGAGGCCGGGCTGCTGGCCCTGCGTGAGCGCCGCATGAAGGTGTGCCAAGCCGACTTTATCAAGGGCAAGGAAAATGTGCAGTACCGCAAGGACAAGTCGACGTTTTCGCGTTTTTACCTGTGAAGACCCCCAATCCCAGGAGGAGGGAGCGCGCTCAGCCGGGGGGGAGGGGGGACGATGGAAGAAAGAGACACCACCCGACGGCGTCGCTGGCTGTTTGCTCGCGTGTGCATCTTCTCTGTGTGTCTGCCGCCTTCATCCTCCTCGCACACACGGCTCCCCCTTCCCTCGGTCTCTTCCACCGATCCTCGGGTGGGCTCACTGAAGGTGCGCATGCCTGTGCATAGGCACGAGAATCAGCGCGAGAGTGTGTGCGTGTGGGAGCGTTTCGCCCCCGTTTTGTCTTTTTTTTTCTATTGTTGTTTCGGATCTGTGCTGCCTCTGATGTGTCCGTGAAGGTGTGCTCGGCATGCCCCCTCTTTCTCTGTCCCTCACTCTCTCTCTCTCGCTCTGTGCACTCCGTTGTATGTACCTTAGCCTTCTTCGTTGTATGGATGTGGATGCGTGTGTTTTGTGGGTCTGCCGCTGTTGGTGCCGCGTGGCTTGCTCGTGTGCGGCTCCGTCTTTGAGCACGATGATGGATTCGATCGGCGGCCTGGCCACAAAAGCAACCATCATCACCGGGGGTCATTACCGTATGGGTGTGGGTGTGTGCAACGAAGCGTGTTTCCGCTGTCCGGAAAGCTGCACACGCACGTGCACTCACATGCTCTCGCAGCGCTGATGTGGAACAGCCGCGGGAGGGCGCGCACGAGTGGCCAATGCGAGCACGAATGAGAGAAGGAACGAGAAGAGTGCGAAGATGAATAGAAAAAAAGAAACGAAAATGGCGGCGATGCGCACGTGTGCGCCCGTGTTCGCAGGAGAGGTGACGGTCGGCGGAGTGGCCGCGCATGGTGCACTCCACAGAGGGCACAAACACGTTCGCAGCAGACGCCGTGCGCCACGCCCCACCCACCCTCCTCCTCCTCCTCCTCCGACACCGACACGCGGACGGTGTTCATTATCTCTCACCGGCGACGAAAGAAGGGCCGAGCGCGTATACGAAAGGAAAGCAGCGAGGCGGTTGTCGAACCGAACGCTCGAAATGTGCGCACACGCACGCATGCGCACTGAGGGGCCATAAGCGCTCCCCAGGGGGGAGACACCCATTGTAATGCATTACATGAGCGCTATCCTGATCCTCCTCCTTCTAATTCTGCTCTCCTCCCAACCCCCGATGGGCGCACATGCTTTGTTGTTGTTTTACGCACGCGCACGCGCATCAGTGTCATGCGTACAGCGCAAAGCGCACATTCTACGTTTCCGCACTCGCCTGTGTTCTTGGTGCCGTGTGTGTGTGTGTGCGTGTGTGTGTAACCCCTTCCTTACCCGCTCTCTTTTCCTTGTTCCCGTATCTGCGCGTACCAGACCAGGAGCGGAAAGGCCCTTTGCCGCCTGCCGCTCCCGCTCTCGCACATCCTTGCGTCCTGTCGCATCTCTCTATCACAAAAACAGCAAGGAGCGTGCTGGTGTGCGAGCGTCGCCATATACAGACAGAAGACCGAAGTCGCTACCCCCACGCAGTCGCAGAGCGCGGAGCCACGGCGGGAGGCGCACACAAAAACAGCAGCGAACACTTACTTGTACAAGGGCAGCAAAATTAAAATAGATTCTCATCGCGATCGCGCCAGCCTGCGTGCATCTGTTTGCGTCTCTCTCTCTCTCTCTGCTTTACCGACGCTCGCACGAGATAGTGTCGCACACTCACCGAGGCGGAGAGAGTGGGGTGCGGGGGAGACAACACAGTACGATCTCTCCCCGGCTGTTGACACGCTGATTTCCATTCTGACTGCTTGGTAAGCTAAAGGCGGGTTCCCGACGACAGCCTCCTCGATCTTCCACCTCTTTTTCCACTTTTCGCGCCCTTCATCTTCCTTTGTTGCTGTGGTTGTGGTTGTTGTGCACCACATCACCGCTTCAGTGCCTCTTCGCCATCATCCTCACTGAGGGCAACGTACGCTTCCCCCCCCCTCCCTCACCCTTTCAACAGGACTAGTACTCTGCCCCCACCGCCACCGCCACCGCCACCACGAACCCTTCTTCTTGTGCCTGTGCCTGTGCTTCTCTGCATCTGAGCTTACAACCTTCTTGATCCTATTACTCTATCATTCGCGTTCGCTTTCTCTCTTTCTCTCCCTCTTCTTTCATACTTATTTTTGGCCGGATCTCTTCATTTGTTTTTTTTTTGCTTGCGGCGGCGGCTGCTGCTGCTCCCGTCGTCATCGACATCTTCGTCTCGCTCTCGCTCTATTCCTTCCCTCCCACCTCCCCCTCTGGCGTCTCTTGTGGTCTCCTCGGCCTTTTCCTGTTCTGAACAGTGAGAGGCAGCGCGTGTGTGTCTATCGACACCTTTCATGCACACACGCGCGCACACACACACACACAGCACTTTGTGCTTTTCCTGTGCCCAAGCAAGTGTGCGCGCATGCGTGTGTACGTGTGCGTCTCCCCCCCCCCCTGCTCCCCTGTTTCTCTTTTTCCTTATATTTCCTTCCCCTCACCGAGGGCTCTCCTCTCTTGTGTCGTCTTCTTTTTCGTGTTTGACTTGGCGTGGTTGTCGTGTCTTTTACACGTCTACCTTCTCGCTCGCTGGCGAACTAGCATGCTGCTGTTGCGTGGATCGTGCAGTGCTCGGTGATCCTCGTCAACTCGCTGTTTCGTTGCCCCCCCCACCTTCCACCCTCCCGCTGTTGCATTTTTCGTTCCTCGACGGTTTTCTGCGTTGTGTCTTCGTCTCCGTGTGTCGTGCGTCTGTGCGTGGGTGGGTAGCGTTGTACCGTGCCGTGCCGTGCCTGTGGCGTACTCGTCCTGTGCACCATCGGCCGAGAGCCGCCTCAGAAAGACGGCGAAGGCGTAAGTCGACACGGGCGAGAAGCGGGCACGTTAAAGAAAGAGGGGCGTGTGAAGGACGGAGTGCTCGAAGCGCGACGCACAAGGGTGAGCGGCGGGACAACGGTCATTGTGTTTGGCGGCATTTCGCGACTGGCCGACGTGGACCTGTTCGCCTTTTCTTCCCTCTTCCCGGCGAGAGCGACGAGGGAGAGAGGGTGAGGTGGGGCGACCCGCACGTACCAGCCGAAGGAAATTGAGTTGATGCCCCTCCCCTCCCCCCTGCGACACCCTCCTGCTAGCCGACCTGTTTTCTACACACGTGTGTCTGTCTGTCTGAGTATGTGTGTGCGTGTGTGTGTGTGTGTCTTCACGTCTCTGCTGTGCATCTCTCCCTCCTCCCGCACCCCGACTCCTGCTCGTACTCTCTTGTCTTTTTCTTCGTTGGCTGCGCAGGCGGACGGTGGCATCGCGTGCCGCCTCAGGTGAGCCTCACGTACCTCTGTTTTTGTTTTTTTTTGTCGCTGTTGTTGTTTTCGAGGGGGGTGCATGTGTTAGTGTCCCCCCCCCCTCCCCCCTCCCTCCTCATCCTCCTCTGCGTCGCGCTTTCCAGTCGGTGTCGTACACACACACACACACACACACACACACACACACACCTCCCCTCCCCTCCCTTCCCTCCCCTCCCTTCCCTTCCCTCCCCTCCCTTCCCTCCCCTCCCTTCCCTTCCCTCCCCTCCCCTCCCCTCCCGCCCGCTGCTTTGTTCCCGTCGGCTGAGCTTCTCAACCGAAAAGTGGAACAAACCTGCGTTGCAGCGGCGAACAAACGACGAATACCCCCCTCCCCCTTACACGTACACACACACACACACACACACAACAGCCCCAAGGGACCTCACGCAGAGCCGTGCTCACACACGCATACGCATCTCTCTCTACATACATCTATACCTATACGTGGACATTGTACCGATTCCTTACTCGCATATTCTCGCCGCTCCTGTGTGTGTGTTGTGTGTGTGTGTGTGTGTGTATCTTGTTCACCTGCACCCTCCAACGCTGTCTGTTTCCCCTCCTCTTCCTTCATTTCTGTCTGTTCGTGTGGTGGTGACGAGTGGCTGTCGTTGTGGGACGCGCTTGCCTCCACTCTGCTGCCCCCCACACACACACACCTTCTTCTCCCTCCCACACACCTTTTTCTACCGTCACCTCTTCCTTCTCCATCCGCGTGTGTGCTGTGTGACCTTTTCGGGGGGGAATATATATATCTGTGTGTGTGTGTATATCTGCGAGGGGCGCCTTCCACGAGCTCGGCGGCCTCGTGTCTTCTTCGTGTCGTCGTTGAGCTCTTGATCGCGGCTGTCATTGCTGCCACGCGTAGAACAAAGACGAAGAGGAGGAAGTGAGGGGAGGAGAAGTGAAGCGCAATGGGCAATGCACAGACACGCGGCGGAGGCGGTGGTCGTCTACGCAACAGCAAGGAGCCGATCTTACCCGAATCAACTTCAGTGAACCCGCTGTGCCACCCCTCAAACCCCGTCAATGGCACGAGTGCCCTGCCAGTACCGTCTAGCCGGCAGCCACGGGCGCCGGCAACCTCTTCCATGCTATCACTGAGCACCTTTGGAGCACCTGAACGAGTAGAGAAGCCGCAACAGCAACCCTCCTCGCTATTTGCGGACGGTAACGCCCGAGGAGGCCGCGGACGCAACGGGGACAAGTCAACCCGCAGGGTGATGGCAACCATGGAGGAGGCAAGCAACGCACCTCACCGGTGCTCCGTTTCCCCCAGCCCCAACGCGTTGGGGCCATCGCAGTCGGCCCGTGGCACCATCGCCTCGCAAAGCCCATCGGCGACCGTGAAGCCGCGGCGGATGGCCAACAAGGCACGGGACATTATTCGCGGCATCTTCTCCCCTCGCCAAGGGGAGCTGGAGTGTGTGCTCTCCGGCTTCCTCACCCGCGAGAACTACGCCCTAATGCGGCGCTTCTGGGTACCTTTTCTGACGACGGAGCTGAGGGATAAGTGGTACATCGACGCGGTGATGCTCTCCGTGCTCGGCAGGAATCACTGGCAGTCGTGGGGTCAGCCAAAGGAGGCCGCTTGTGTCGCCCTCAGCCGGGAGGAGGTGCTGCAGTTGAACCGGAAGCGACGGGAGTGCTATGATCGGCTGCGCGAGCGCCTCGCGGTGCTGAGCGGCGCCTTGATGGAGAAGGGCGACCACCGTGGAAAGAAGGGTGATCGGGAGACGCTGCTGGCGGACAACCATTGCCACGAAGTCGCCGTGGCCGGAGTCTCTGCAGTCGAGTCGGATGGCATCTCTTGCAGCGGCAAGGTCGGCACCCACAAGAGCCCTGACGCCAGTTTGCTTGGCCGCACCAGCGCTCCTAAACCTGATCAGCATTCCGTCCCAGGCGCGACAACGACGGTGCAGCGCCAGGAGCCGCTGAGCGTGTTGCTCATGCGCCTGCAGACAACCGTGTCCACCAGCTTCGACTGCTTCGACCTCATCGCCGCGCGAATCCCCGCTGCCATCGTCTCCTCGCTGACGAATCAGTACTTCTCGAGCTCCACTCCAGTCGTGTACGAGCAGGTGGCGTACCAGGAGAAGAAGATAGGCGACCTCGATGTGCTCTCCTTCTTCGTTTCCATCGAGGCGCGGCGACAACTTCTCAATGGGCGCGTGCCGGCCGACATGAACCGCAACGCGACATCCAACATGAAGGGTCACAACAACGGTGACCCCGGCGACTTCGTTCCCTTCGCTCGCGAGGAGAAAGAGGACCCGATCCAGACCACACAGCAGCTCTACTCAGCCGTCTGCCACGCCGGGCTGGTCGTTACCACAGCGTGCTCGTCAATGGTGCTGACAGTACTTTTCCACCTCGCCGATGTGCTGCGCGAGCGGCAGGCGTTCCGTGAGAACAAGGCGAAGGCGGCGCAGCTCGGTGTCGCGCTCGAGCAGCTGATTGGCCACAAGGCTGCCCCTGTGCACGCGTACTCGGAGAAGGCAGTGGAGAAGCTTGAGGCGCTCAAGCGCGACGTCGTCACGGGCGAGATGTCGCTGACGGTGCTGGCGAAGGAGTTGGTATTGCGCTTCCGCAGCGAGAACCGCGCCAAGATAGAAAAGTTGCGGGACTGCTACCCCGATCTCTTCGCTTACCTGGAGATGGCCGCGACGCCGGAGGAGCGACAAGACTTTGATGTGATGCGGTTGCTGAGCGGGATAGCGCTGAAGCTGATGTTCCTGACCGGCGGCGGCCAGCGCAGCATCGTCGCAGATGACCGCCGCGTGCCGGCTGGAGGAAACCGGATCACAGACGACGTGGCGCTCAGCGCCATGCTCGAGGTGCCGATGCTCAACCTCATCTGCTGGATCGGGTGCATGATGGGCATGCCGATCATGTCGAGCCACGGCCTCCTCGCCCCGCAGCACCAAGGTAAGCGGCCGCTCACCCTCGTGGAGATGGACGAGTGCTGCGGCGCAATGCGCGTGCTGTTCCAGGCCGTCGGCGCCTTGCCTTGCGGCAACGCTTGCCCGCAGAATATCAAGGAGTGGTTTCCGCTCTTCCCCTTCTACGCGGTGAACTCGGAGGGCAAGCGCGTCCTCCTCTACCTTTACACCGCCCAGGTCACCGCCATCCAACGAGTGCCGCTGACGCTGCAGAAAGACATGACGCTCCTCTCCTTCGCGACGGCGTTGACGAGAGCCATAGGTGGGGGCGTGGCGGACATCTCCAACTACTTTTTCGAGCCGAACTTCACCGTGGGCCACTCCCCCTGCAACACAGACAGCAACAGCGACATGGCCAGCGAGGATGCGACGCAGCGGTCGGCGAGCGCAAGTGAACCGATGTTGCCGTCGATGAGCGGGAGCGGTGCCTCGTGGTCGGAAAGCCCGGCCTTTGAGTGTAGGACGTCCCCGAGTGTCTCCCCATCGCCGACCACAGCAGACGGCAAGGCCTGCCGAGATGAGCACCGCAGCTCCTCGGCCTCATCCGACGCGTCCTCCGCGTGTAGCACGTTGATGGAGGAGAACCTCAACATCGACGTTTACACGTGCATGAATCCGCAGATGCAGCTGTACGTGCGCTGCAGCACCGAGGCCACGACGCACCGGCACGGCGTGACGGAGTTGACGCCTTTTGTGAGCACCACCTTCTACTGTTCGACTCGTGACATTGAGGCTGACCGGCCCGATATCGCGCCGGCGATCCGCCACGCTGTGCCGAAGCTGCTGCCTAGTGAGGGCTTGTTGACGCTTCGCTGGACATCTGGAGAACCGTTGTTAACCTTCTGTCCCGGCGACCTCGTCTCCGTCATGGCAGAGCGCGTGGCCACGTCGGCGGCGGGCGGCGGTGATGCGACAAGAGTGTCTAGCTCGCAGCAGCAGGAGCAGTTGCCCACCTCCAGTGCACCCGACTTCACCAGCGCCACCCCCCGCGTGTCCGAGGGCAATGGTGCGTTGGACGCGCTGATGAGTGGAAAGGAAGGTGCGATTGGGGCCGCGGACGACAACAGCGGCAACGCGGCAGCTGCGAGGGCGCGGACGCACCTGGCCACCATTGATGAACCCGAGAAGCACAGCAGTGACACGGTCTCGTCTCTTCACAGACACGCGGGCGCCTACAACCCCGCCTTGGAGGACGACTCCATGACCATGTCCAGCGGCGACTGTGCCGTGCTGGAGACGGCGCACGCGTACCAAGGCGTCATGCACGACGTCCTCGGCCTGCATGAAAAGGTTAGCCGCCGTATTGGTGTGCAGTGGAAAGTGCTCGAGGTGCTGCCGTGCAGCCAGCTCGCTAGGCAATCGTGTCGCATGAACGGGAGCAACTCGTCGAGTGCGGTGGCGGCGGCCGGGAAGCAGGACGAGAGTGACAAGCACAACGCGTACTACAGAGAGGTGGTCCTGCATGTCACGGCGCCGGACATGCTGCTCGCAGTTCCGCTGCGCATCTTGACCATCGGCCACGAACGCGCCTCCATGAGCGCCTTCACCTTCGTCGACCCGAACGATGATACGGTGTGCTGGTCGAATCCGAACCTGATCGCCTCCATCTTGAACGGCGACAAGAGCCAGGACGGGGGCAAGAGCAGCCGTCCTGCACTCGCAGATGTCATGGCGGCGGAGGCGAATGAGCTCATGCTTCCGGCAGCAGTGGCCGCGGCAGTCAGGGGCGGCCATCCTGTTCCGAACGGACTGCCCTGCGACACAGAGGAGGCGCTGCACAGTATCTACTACTCGATCGGCGTTCTCCTCGGTAACGCCATCACGAACGGCGTGCACTTCACAGCTCCGATCGCGCCGTTGGCGTTCCTACTGATGAAGAAGGCGATAATGAGCGGTGACTACTCATTCAAGAACTTCATGTGGCTGGAGCCGGCGGATGGAAACCTGCTAAGCCCGACGCTGCTGCTGAGCTCCGCCTACGAAATTCTCAACATGACGGATCACCAGTACGTGGCCTTCCTACACATGCGCGCCCTGGGCAACCCTGACTCGCACATCTTCCCGGTCGTTCACAGTCTTGCCGACGAAATCAGAGAGGGCAAGGCATCGCTGCAGCAGCAGGAGCAGCAGCAGGAGCACTCGCAGGCATCGTCGTCGAAGCAGCAGCAGCGTCGACAAGGCTCGGAAAGTGTCAAGCTCTGCTTGCATCAGCGATCGCGCGACGCAACGAACGCCTCGACTCCGCTGGACCGCTCGCTGAACACACCCAGAACCCCGGCGAGCGTGCTTGGGTACTTGGAGTCGATCCAAGCCTACAACCGCACGGGCAGCGCATTTTACCGCAGCCACTGCGACATGAGCAACGATAGCGGTGGCGGTGGCAGCTGTGTGCACTCCTTCTTGCTTGGCGCGCACGTGCCTCTTCGGGACGCAATACAAGAGTATCGTGAGCAGGTGCAGAGGCAGCAGACAAAGGCGATGAACAGCAGTGCCCCGCCGCTGGTGCGGAATAGCCGAAGCAACGACCAGCTGCACGGGCGCTTGCCCTCGCGCCGCGAGTACATCTCGCTCTACCTCGCAAACGACCTTGCCTGGAGCCCCGTGCGCCGTGACGGCCACGGGGCGAAGAACAAGGAGTTGTGGGCGAGCATGGCTCGCGGATTCATGGCCTCCTCCCTGGCGAAGAGTCCGCTCATGACGCGCTGCTGCTCACGTGTGATACGCGAGGTGCTGTGCGTGCCGCGCACAGCGAGTTAGCGTCTTCTCTCTTTTCTGCCACAGCCACCCTCCAGCACCGCTGAGTACGTTGCGTGCACACACACACACACACTTGCACGCACACACATGCACTGGCGCACGCGGGCACGCCACCTCCTTCGTTTCGTTTTTGTGGTGGTGGTGGTTCTTTGACATCGCTCTATTCGCCTTGATGACGTTGGGGAGTGAGGGGAGGACACACCCCTCCTTACGGTCGTATCACAGTGCCCACTGCTGGTGCGGGAAGGCCTGAGTGACATCCCGAAGAGGGGCGTGCGCCGCGTGGCAGCCGGCACAATGGGTGCGGCTGTGAGGCGACCTACTCTACCGGCGTGTGTGTCTGCTGCTGCTTCGCACCACGCGGATGGTGGGGGTGGGCGAGACTTGACGCCCAAGTAGTGCTGTATGACATAGAAATGGACATGGCGGGTATCCAACATCTCCGCTCTCTCTCTCTCTCTCTCCCTCTCTCCTTCCCTCCCTCCCTCGCTCTCTTTCCGCGCAAGCGCAACGCAGCGCTCACTCCCGCATTCTCTTTCGCTGGTGATTCACTCAGTATTCCGCTGCACAGCATACGAACATGGGCCAAGGGCAGGTGCACCGAGTGTCGGCTATCCAGCCAGACGCGCGTCGTAAATGCCCGGTATCGACGGCGAAGGCCATGACCGCAGCAGCCGCAGCGCCAGCGCCGGCCGTCACACCGACCAAACCGCTGCAGTCCAGTGCGTCGGCCGTCGCACCCGCCGCAGCGCCTCTGTCGCGTCCGTACCGACTAACTTCTAAAGCTGACAACCCGCGAGACGAAAACGGCTACGCCGTAGACGGAGTGTGCACAGCGACGAAGCCGTTGCCCTCGGTACTCAGAACACCGCACAAGCCGGATGCCGACCGCTACACTGGTGGACCGACAGGAACCCCTCAGAGAGACAACGGGCATCATCACGGCAGCAACAGCGCCAGCTCCACCATCAGTTACCCAGATCACATGGATAGTAGCCGCTTACTCGTCCCCCTCACCCTCAATCTCTCTGGTATCGACAAGGTCTCTGGCGCCGACTCCGCGGGCGCGCGACACGTCTATGGCTCCACTGCCGTATCCACCGCTCAGGTGAACAAGCTCCGCGAGTCGGTGTTCTGCGAAGCCGCCAACATCGCGGGAGCGGAAGAGGTCTTGAATGCACCAGCTGGCGAGCTAGAGTGCATGGCGTCGGGCTTTCTCTCCATAAGTGACTACGTCTTTGTCGCTGAGTCGCTTAAGACGCTGTCGGTGAGGATGTTGATGGAGGTGGGCGTTAGCGACAGGGGCGCCATGAGCGGCGGTGCCAGCGCTCCTCTGCGCCGGATCGTGGTCGACCACCACCACCCCGATGCAGCGACGGCGTTGACCGCGTCGTGGGTAGTGATGCGCGACGCACTGGTGGCTCGCAAACACGGCAGTGTCCTTGACCACACAAGCGCTGTGAAGAGCCGCGATGGCGGAGCCACCATCGTCAGACGCGCCACGGGCATCAGCGGCTGTGCGTCCTCGACAACAACAGCGCTGCCTCAGCGAGATAACTGTGGCGATGCGGAGCGCGCCGCGAGTGCCTCGAAGGTGAATCGCTTGGATGACGCAGAGACGACAGACACCTGCGACGAGACCGCGCCCCACCTGTTCAATACCGAAGAGGCGGACTGGAGCGGCGACGACGACGACATAGGCAGCGTGAAGACGGGGATGGGCGTCGTCTCCCTTTCCGGGGCGTCGCTGGCGACACACACAGTGGCAGGGTGCGACGAGGGTCTCGGTAGCGAGAGCGACGAGACGACGGAGATGGACAAAACAGTGACGGAAACGGGCAAGGGCGCTGCGGCGCCGACGACGCCGCCCGCATCGCTGCCAATGGACACCGTAGCTCAAATGGCGAACCTGAGCGGCGTGTCCAGCGTCACGGGACATGTGCCAGACCTTGTCCCCTTCCCGCACCCCCCGTCGCAGCCGCTGGCGGAGTTTACCAGGGTGCCAGCGCCACCGCCGCGGCCACTCTCCATGTCGGACCTCACTGCCATCGCCGAGCAGGACGACGTGGTGGACTTTTACCTGCAGTCTTTGGCGAAGCGTGTGCGGGGAATTGAGAGCAAGCTGCGGGTGATGAATCCATCCTCGGTGCTGCGGTTCTTCTTGACCTCCACACTTTCCCGTGCAGACTCCTCTGGCATGTCGGTGCTGTTGCCCGCCACGACGTCAGTGCCGGCACGTCTACCTGGCTGCGTAGACGGCAGCTCTGCGGCGGACCCGCAAAGCAGTGGCACGTGGATCTCGGAGAAGGAAATCGTGTTGCCAGCCATGAACAGGGCGGAAGCGCAGGCGGCGCAGACCCGTGAAGACGCGCTGGCTGCCATGGGCGGTGACCTTGTCAAGCTGTTCAGCGATACAAAGAACATCACACTTCGCTACATGCTCATCTTCGCCGAGAGCATGCCGCTCGGCATCAACTCGCGACTGAACCACGACTACCTCTTACCCACTGCCGCCATCCCGGAGAACTACGTTGGATGCGGCGTTCACGCACGCCGCAAGAAAGACTTCTTTGTCTCTATGACGGAGCGCGTCGCGCTGCTGAGTGGGCACCACAGCTTTAGAACGCCCGAGGCACTGTTGCTGGGGATTAGCCAGCTGTCCAGCCTCGCGTCGCAGATGATGTCGTCCTTCGCGCTTGGTGCCGTGCTTGGTTGTGTGTCGCGGTGGCGTGAGCTGCATAAGTCAGGCCATACCACCTCGGACGAGGTAGTGGAGACGATGGAGCAGTTTGCGACGGCGTACTGCACCGGCTACAAAATCCTCATGAACGACGCGTTCCCCGCACTGCGGAAGCAGTACCCAAACCTGTTCATTGCCAGCTCCTTCGCCGTGAAGGAGGAGAGCAGTGGAGGGACACCACCGATGCTGACGGTCGCGATGTCGATGCTCATGAAGCTTCTCTTCCTCTTCGCTGGCGGACGCGAGAGCATCCGCGCCGATGACCGACGTATGATGGCGGATGCCCTACGGGAAGAGCAGCAGCGGCGGGCGGAGCGGTGCACGCCGACAGCTGCACCACACACCCCGCCTGTCTCGAGTATCAGCGGCGCTGCAATGCCGCCGGTAGCAGCTGCTACCGGCCGTCTCTCGGAGTTTGTAGCCACCACGCATCCGTGGCACGAGCGAGCCGGCAGTCCGCCACGCAACGCACCGTCCCTGCCCGTTCCCGTCGCAGTAGATGCGACGGGCGACTTTAGCCTCGTGTGCAGCGAGGGCAATGCAGGAGACGCACGCAAGCTCGGTGATGATGTGGCCCTCGCCGCTGCTCTGCAGGTGCCTTCCGCCACTCTCATCGTGGACATGGGTGCGCTGCTGATGAGCGGGCCGCTGGCAGCGCACAGGTCGACGGCGGCCTTGGTGCGCACAGCGCGGGCGGTGAGTTGCGTGTGGCGGGTTCTGTTTCAGGCCGCAGGCCTTCTGCCGTTTGGCCGTGCCTGTCCAGTGGACATGGCGAAGTGGTTGCCGCTGTTTCCTCTGTACGCCCTCAGCACAGGTGCAAAGCACGTGATGCTTTCCATACATGCCAGAGCGGCCGGACAGACGCCGCTCAATTTCGGGCCGGTGCTCCGAGAGGACGCCCTGCAGTCTGCGGTTGACTGCATCCAAGATTCGGCGCGTGTGCAGGACGAGAAGAAGCCGTCCGTGTCGGTGCTGGGCGCGACGACGAGCGAATGGAGTTTGCACCTGTCACCAACGGCGATCGAGTCGTCGCCGGCGAGCCGCAAAGGTGACATGCGCTGGCCAAGCACACTTACGCTAGGTAGCCCCGTCGTGCCAGTGATTGCCGCCGCAGAGAAGCCGGTTGCACCGGTGTCAGCGCAGCGCTCCTACCATCTCCATCCCTCCTTCGCGGTGGCGTCGGCACAGTCTTGGAGCGGCACTTTAAATGAAGACCCTTTCCACGCGAAGCCGACATTGCGAGCCACGCCAGGCATAGCCACGGAGCAGCGGCAGGACTTCTACGAGCTGTGCGCACGCCAGTCCGCGGCGCCGTTCTTGCCAGGTGTAAACATCACGAATCAGGTGCACGCCTTTCCGCTGCCCGGCGGCGTGGCGATGCTGCGGGTGGAGAAGCTTGCAGACCGCTCCCCGGCTACGGTGCAGCGTTTGAAGACGTACCATGACCGGCTAGCGCTGATCATGTCATGGCGACGTGTGTCGCTGAGCCGCTCGCACAGCTGCGCGCCAGTGACAGAGGTGGCGGCAGCGACGGCAACGGGGCAGTCAGGCAATGCCTGCACCACCACCACGGTGGTAGATGCGCCGGTGCACGAGGGCGATGAGCTCACGATTCGCTGGGGCAACCCGCCAAAAGGCCGAGCGGCCGGGACGGCGATGCGTGTGCAGGCCAGCTTCTGCAACCCGAGAGGCTTCACGAACCGGCGATCGTCCACGGCGGTGCAGAATATCTCAGCAAGCGGGACAGCGCAGACAGCGTCAGCGGTAGCCGTGTTCAGCGCGCAGGAATTAGTGGACTCGAACGAGTCCCACGCACGCGCGCACGGCAACCACTACCCCACGCTGGCAGCCGCGATACGGCGTAAGAGGCAGTCTCTGCTTTTCTTTGCGACCGCGTTCTCGAGCGCGGCCCCCCCATCTCCTCCACGCTCCCAGAAGACTTCCCGCGCAGTGTCTCTGGAGACAGTTGTCGCCGCCGTTCCTGCTGTCGAACCGACGGAGGAGTGCTTGCCTGACGTGCACGTCCCTACGCTGCAGCGCTGCCGCATTTGCCTAATCCTGGCAACAGCGAACCCCAGCGAGTTTCTCGTCGTCTTGAACACGCCAAACAGCATTGCATCCTCTGAGGCTGTGTCGCTCCGCACGCCAAGTGTCGTGGGTGTCCTCCACCACCGCCGGCACTGCGCGCCGTTCACGCGCGAGGTGAGCCGCGAGTGCGCATGGACAAACCCAGAATTCGCTCAGAACGCTAGCGCCGGCGTTCTCGCCCCCGGCGCGCCGCCGCTTTCGTGGACGCCCTCCAGGCTGTCCGAGGTCACGCCAACCATGGCGCTGCAGGTGCCCGTGTTGCTGGGCTGGCTGCTCGGGCAGTCCGCTGGAAATGAGGAAATATTCACCCTTCCTCTGCCGCCACTGGCCTTCCGCATCTTGGGCCTTGCGGTGCAGCTGGAGCTACCCATCGACGCGGTGCTACTCACCACTGCTGATATGTCCCTGCTGCACCCTGACTGGACGAGCATGAAGCTGTGCGAGCAGCTGCTGCAAGAGCTGCGAGAGCTACACTTCCGCCAAGAAACTCAGCGGGAGGAGCAGGCGGCTGTCACCTTGGCTAGCGGCGCTGAGGGCAAGCGCACCGTCGGACGCGGTATCCTAGATCACTTGTGCATCTCCGGCAGCCCCGCCGCCGCGCTGCGCCAGCACCAACGCAAGAAGGAGCTGATCGATGTCAGCCTCTCCATAATGTGGAATATCCAACGTGACGGCACGGTGGCCGGGCACGGTTTCTGGGCCGCCGTGCTGCAAG
The DNA here is from genome assembly GCF_000002725.2 of Leishmania major strain Friedlin. Taxonomy (NCBI): domain Eukaryota; phylum Euglenozoa; class Kinetoplastea; order Trypanosomatida; family Trypanosomatidae; genus Leishmania; species Leishmania major. The sequence continues at coordinate 368,685 of NC_007254.2, read as the reverse complement.
GCATGCGTCAGACACCGCTGCTCGACACCCCGCTCTTCGCGCAGTGTAGCTCTCGCACCGTACGCGAGGTGCTTTGCGGCTCTTACGACCACCTGGACGAAGACTTCACCTTCAGGAAGTCTTTTATGCTGCTTGTGGAGGACGACGCAAGGGGTGGGGGCAGCAGCGCTGCTGGAGGGGCGGCAACGCAGCTCCGCGGCGACCGTCATTTTGTGCGCAAGTCGGTGCTGCGCGTCCTTGACGAACTCACCCTCAAGGAGAAGCGTTTGCTTCTGCGCTTCATTACGGGCCACAGCCTGCGCACGCGTCGCTCGCAGATGGACACGCTGCGTCTGGTCCTGCAGTCTGGATTCGCCAGGGCACCACTGCGATGCGGCAAGGCGAAACCGCCTGGGTGTATGCCGTCTGGGTCAGGCTGGACCCACTCAAGTGGCGTGACGAAGGTAAACGCCGGCGTTGTCAGGGCAGAGACGGCGTCGTTCACGGGTGCTGATGAGGACCACTCGCACACCACGACCTCGTCGTATCTCACCGCATCTGCGGAGGCGGTCGCACGCGCATGTGTCGACGCGACGTTGCAGCTGCTGCCGGTGGCCCACCCGAGCGAGAAGACGCTGGTCTTCCCAAACTACTTCGACGCACTAATTATGGGGTCGTATCGCAAGCGAGTCCTCGGCGCTGACCTGCCCGCCTTCACCCACGCCTCCGGCACCGCCACGACGTCGGAGCCGCGGTCCTCCATGAGGGATAGCTGGGGTGCCGCCGCAGCAGCGGCGGGAGGGCACACCGTCTCATGTGCAGCAAACTCTGTCGAGAGCTGCGTGAGTGTGCCGGCGTCCGTGAATGGGAACGTCGCCGCTCCGTTCTTCGATAGCGCGGACGTGCAGCTCGCCTGGACACAACTAACGGTGGGGCAGCAAGAGACGCTGCGCCGGCGCTACCGGGAGCTGTTGCGGCACCGCGTGCGTGCCGCCCTCTACGTCTACTTGCTCTCTAACGCCGATACGGTGGAAGAGGCGTGGGAGCTAGGGGCCCAGATGGGTTTCGCCTCTCGTGCGGTGCATGGCGGTACGGCATCAGCGACGGCGGCTGAGCCCGGCGGGTGCGCAAGTCGAGAATACCATGACGACGCCGGCGGTGGCACCTTCATGCGCTGCGACGACGGGACGGTCGTGTTCGTGGAGCGCGAGACGGCCGAGAACCACGACGGCGTCGCTGGCGACGTCCACAGCTTTGGTGTCGAGGACGACCTCGATGTCGATCTTTTAGAGACGGATGACATGATGCTGGCGACCGCGAGCACGGAAATGACTGTCGACGCGGCGGCCCATGCCGCCTTGGAGGAGCGTGGCGGCGGCGGTACCGACCCGGCGACGCCGGGTAGCGCAGGCCACGCCGGGCAGCCGAAGCGGCCGTTGCTCCCCTCGGACCAGCTCCGGAGCAGCGTCGGCACAGTACACAGCGCCCTGTGGGGCGACTCGACGACGAAGGGGGACAGCCTGAACGGCTACTGCATTGCCGCCGCCTTCCGCTTCCCTGAGGACTCTGCAGACGATGTTGGTGAGGCGCAGACAGCCGCCGCTGGTGTGGAAGTTGTCTCGGGCTGCGGAGACTGTGGCATAGACCCCGAAGCAACAATATCGTCGGCGACACTGACACTGCACAACCACGGCGCGAGGGCAGACGTGGCGAGAGAGCTGGCCAGAGACGCCACACAAGCCTCCCATCCTGCGCCGCCCGCATCGTCGGGTGCCTCAGCCGAGGCCGCCAAGTGCCCCACGAGTGACGGCGAAAGTTTAGTGTTCATGGCAGTGGCGCCGCCGCGCCACCCCTCGCTGTTGAAAGCCGGCATGATCACCCCTCTATGGGAGGCGCAGATGGCCGCCGCGGCGGCGTCAGGGCGCAGCTCATCGATGGCGTTCACAGACGCAGCTGTGCAAGGCGGTGCGCACAAACCCAGCGCAGCCGTGAAGGCGGCAGGGGCGAAGACTGCGGTGCAGGCAGCGACCAACGGAGGCTCGCGCGATGCCTCCATGAAGGCTACATCCACCGCTGATGCTGCTGTCACCGCACATGGCGTTGCTGGGCTGAGCGGAGAGTCGAAGGACGCGCGTGTGCGCTCCGCGATCGATTCATACATTCGCGAGCTCTTCCCCGATGACGCACCATAGCCGTAAAAGCACCTTGCCAAGACTGAGACAGCTGCATCATACGTAGTTCTGCCTCCGCCCCTCCTCCCCCCCCCTTCCTCTCCCTCCCTCTGGTGTGTCGTTGTGGCTTCTGTCTTTTTCGGATAGAACTGCAGCTTTCCTCGGTACGCACACGTACAATCCACTCGCATAGGCTCTCGTCGGTCTGCGTTCGCGTGCGTCGCCCGATCCACCAGCTACCGCCCTTTCTTTCCAACATGCCTTGCTTGTCCGTCTTTGTCGATGCTGTACGACGCACACACACACACACACGTATATGTGTGTGTGTGCGTGTGTGTGCGGCTGTGATGGCGTCTGTGTCTCTCTCTCTCTCTGTATGTGTCGGAATCATGCATGCACACCCGTGTGTAGGTGCATATACCTAGAGAGCGCGCGAGATGCATGTGCTTGCATGCATATATGTCTACATATACATATGTATATATATATTTATTTATGCATATATATATATATATATGTAATGGCGTCGGTCAGTCTCGGTCTATTGATGTATGTAGACATTGATAAACATGTATATGCGTATGTACGTCTCTCTAATTTTTGCTGTTGTAGCAATGTATATATGCATATATATGTATTTATGTATACATATATATATATATATATATGTATGTATATGTATATACATATATATATGTATTTATGTATTTATATATATATATGTGTGTGTGTGGGGGGGGGGCGGGTGCGGCGTTTGCGAAGAGGCGCCGCTCGTGCTGCGGCATTTCTGTTTGTGTGCTGGAAAAAGGGTCATTTTTTCTTCGCTCTCTTCTCTTGATTTTTCTTCTTCATTCACGTCGTTGTTACCGGGCCACCTCTTGTCGTTTCTTCCTTCCCCTTCCCTTTCTCATACACACGGGTAAAAACACAAGTATACATATATATATACATATAAACACACTGCCCTTCTGTCTGTGTCTGTCTGTGTGTGGACCTCCTATCTCTTCCATGCGCGAAAACGTGTCTTGATTGTCTTCTTTTTGGTGTGGGCCCTCGGTTCACTTGGGCTCTCTTCTCCTTGTCAACTCCCTCCTTTTCCCTGCCCCACCCCCACCCACCCTCCCGCACTCCTTCCTCACGAAACACGCACGCACACGTATACGCGAACCTCTCATGGGGATCCGAAAGCCGTCACTAAAACGTATGCCTTTCTCTTGTAACATACATTCCTTTTCGGTTGGTGCTGTGTTCCTATACATTGTGCAGCGTTCGTCATCGGTCAAACTAAAACAACGCGAAAACGAAGGAGCGGGACGCCGGCGCAGACGGAAGACAACGTTGGACGTGGCTTCCTGTTCGTTCCACACTCCTCCTGATTCTCTTTCCCTTTCATATAGACCCCACCTAGGACACATACCCGCCTTGTCTCGTGCTGCGGTCACCCCCCTCCTCCTCCTCCTCCTCTCCCCACCCATCTCGTGTCTGCTTCGCTCGTTGTTAGCGCGTATCGTGCATCTACCTCTTCCCTCCCCTCTGTGAATCCGCCACGTGTAGGGCGGGTGGGCGCGCGCAAAACAAAGGAAGGAAGGGAAACCAAAACACGCATCCGCGGACAGGCTGCTTCTCCGCCCAAGGTCGTGCCGTCTATAATAAATTCATGTGTATCTTAAGCTGCACCGGCTCGCGTTGTCGTCGTTCGTGTGCTCTCCCCTCCTTCCCCCTCCCCCCCCCCACACACCCATTTTAGAGACGGGAGCATCTCGCTCTGCGGAGCCATTCTCCCCTTCTCTGCCCAGCTGCCTTCTCAGCGTAGTTGATCAAGTCCTTCGGAAAGCTGCATAAAAGGTAGCGCGGGCACTCATGTACTTCCTTCCCTCTCCCTCTCCCTCTCCCTCTCCCTTCCTGCTCCGGGGTCGTTGTTTTGACGGCATTGATCGAGAGAGAGAGAGAGAGAGAAGTGAGGGACCCGTTGAAGAAAAGAGGGGTTGGGGGAGGGCTGGAAGGCTGCACATGGGCGGTGTGTTGAAACTCCCGGATAACGGCTTTGAGCCCCCTTTGGGGGGGGGGGCGTGGCGTCCTCAGCGTTTTCCTATATATATACATATATATATATAGTTCTCCGACATGCATGTGTCGGGTGCGTCTGTGGCACCATGCCTGCCTCCTCCCTTTTATCGATGTGCGTGTGTGTGTGTGTGTGTTTGTGTGCATGTACTGTGTGCACCAGACCATGTATCTTCTTTACGCGTGCCTGAAACTGTAACAGGAGTGGTACCGCGCACCCTTATCCTTCTCGTCTTTCCTTTCGTCATCGTTGGTCGCTCTGTATCCCACCACCACCACCACCACCACCTCACTGCCTCGCATCATCCTCCTCTGTCAGGCACAGAGAGGTTGTCGCTCTCTGCGCTCGCTCTCCTCCTGCGCGTCTTCTCTGTTCCCCCTCCCCTGTGCCGGTAATGAAAGGCACCTTTAATTCGCGGGTGTTTAGTGTGCTTGGGGGGTGCTCCTCTGCGTTTGTTGTGGACGGCACACCTTCCGGGACTTCACACTCGACCGTAGCGACCACTCACTTGGCCAGTAATATGTAAACCAAGGAAAAGAAGAAACGGACGGTGCTCTGTCATGTATGGACAGCAACCGACGATGGCCACGCAAGAGAGAGATTTGTGTGGCTTCTGGCGAACTGAGAGTACGTATGCATGTGCGTGTGTGTGTGTGTGTGTGTGTGTGTCATCACCAAACACGAATCACGCACACACGCACTGCCACTCTTGATGCGCATCGCCCTGCTACCGCCTTGTCCCCACCACCACACACACCTCACAAACACCCGCTTCTCTCCCCGCCTGCACTGTTAGAAAACGCTACCTTTTCTTCAGATTCCTCCTCATCAAATCCACCGCCCCTCACCTCGCCACACACCACCACATCCGACGCCACCACTCCCCTCCCCCCCCCTCTCTCTCTGCCATATTACCTTGTTAAGAGAAAATGGTCGGCGTTCTCGTCATCATCGCCTTCGGCATGGCGGCCTTCTTTGCGTTCATGTTTACGCGCACGACGAAGGTGGCCATGGACCCGACCATGTTCAAGCACTTTAAGCTGATCAAGCGCACCGAGGTGACCCATGACACCTTCATCTTCCGCTTCGCCCTCGAGAACGAGACGCAGACGCTCGGACTGCCGATTGGGCAGCACATTGTGCTCCGCGCCGACTGCACGACGGCTGGCAAGACGGAGACAGTCACGCACTCCTACACACCCATCTCCAGTGACGACGAGAAGGGCTACGTAGACTTCATGATCAAGGTGTACTTTGCCGGCGTGCACCCCAGCTTCCCGCATGGCGGCCGGATGTCGCAGCACATGTATCACATGAAGCTTGGCGACAAGATAGAGATGCGTGGACCACAGGGTAAGTTTATCTACCTGGGCAACGGCACCTCGCGCATCCACAAACCGGGCAAGGGCATCGTCACGGAGAAAGTGGACGCCTATGCGGCCATTGCCGGCGGCACTGGCATCACCCCGATTCTGCAGATCATCCACGCCATTAAGAAGAATAAGGAGGACCCTACGAAGGTGTTCCTTGTGTATGGCAACCAGACGGAGCGTGACATCTTGCTGCGCAAGGAGCTGGACGAGGCGGCCGCCAACGACAGCCGCTTTCACGTATGGTACACCGTCGACCGCGAGGCGACGCCAGAGTGGAAATACGATATTGGCTACGTCCGCGAGGAGATGTTCCGCAAGCACCTGCCCGTGCCCGACATGCTCGGCAACGACAGCGTGCCGCAGAACGTCGGGATCAAGAAGGTCATGGCGCTCATGTGCGGCCCGCCGCCGATGGTCCAGATGGCGATCAAGCCGAACCTAGAGCGCATCGGCTACACTGCCGATAACATGTTCAGCTTCTAACGGCTAATGGTACCAACAGGAAGAAGGGTGCTTCAGCTGCCAGCAGGGTCGCTGCTCCCCCTTTCTTCGTGTTGGTATGTACGAGGGCGCACAAACACGTCCGGTGTGAGTGCGAATGGAAGCAGGCAACTGGTGACTCGCGGAATACGCGTGTGAGCGACAGACACACACACACACGCACGCACACACACTGCAGCCCCGCCCATGCCGATCCGCTTCTGGCCGTGACAGAGTCCAGTGCCTGCGACGCAAGGGCGGCCTGTACGATGCATCGCTGTGCATGGCGGCGGTGAGGCCCCTGGATGGCGTGGCGTCGGAGCACCCTGCAACCGTGAACACGCCTGTGTCATCCACATGATGCGCGAGATGTCATCGCGACTCAAGCGTGTCCCACCCCCGGCCCTCACCGTGCCCACCGCTGGTGTGAGGAGGCCCGAGTGCCGCCCCGACGGGGCGGGTGCACCGCATGGCGGCCGGCACAGTGGGAGCGGCTGTGAGGCGACCTGCGCAGCGGATGAATGGGTGGGTGGGCACCCTTTGGGGTTGGGGCCGTGCTCCGATGACGGAGTTGACGCACTGCTCTATCGGCGTGTGTGTCGGCTGCTGCTGCTGCTTCGCACCACGCAGTCGGGGGGCTTTTGCGAGGGCAGGGCGGAGGGTGCAAGGGGTGTTGTGTATCCGGAGAACCGGACGCGCTGTGAAGGGAAAGGCCTGCCGGTTTTAGAGCTCTGGCTCGTGCATGTGGTCGCAAGTGTGCTTTATCGTGTCGTTCGCATCTCCCTGGTCACGCCTGCCGATCTCCCGATCTATCCTTGGGTGTTCCCCCCTCCCTCTCCCTCCTTCCTTCAGTCTGTCCGGCTCGTCGTCGTCGTCGCCTGGTCAGCTGTGTGTGACTCCTGACCCGTCTCCACCGCTGTCTGTGGAACACCTCTGTAGGCGTGATGGTGGATGCGGGTGGGTGTCGTGCAGTGGCGGTGGCGGTGATGGCGTCGAAAAACTTTGCCACCTCCAGATGCTGCCGAATTTCATGTCGCAGGTGAACCCTCGCGCACAGCACACTTTCTTTTCGTGTTGTTGCATGTGTGTGTGTGTGTGTGTGTGTGTGTGCGTCTTGAGTGACAATGCAGATGATGAGGTGTGGCTTTCACCGCACCACCGCGTTTGCACGTGACAGTGTCAGCGTGCTCGTGGCTGCTGGCCCCGTGAGAGTACGAGGCGAGGAAAGGAGGCGGCAGGAGTGGCCCCCCTGATGCATATCTGACTTCCATCCACGCACGCTCCGCCCTCGCGGCCTGCACCCTCCATGGAGACAGGAGGCTCGGAGGCAGACGAGGAAGACGGCAGGCATACGCAAGTGTGAAGGAGAAATCGATGGAGCACATAAAAAAAAAGAACACGTGCGAGAGCGCCACACTGCCGACAGAGGAGAGAGGGCAGCGTGCATCCGGAGCAGTGGTGGATTATCTGGGAGCCTCAAACCCAATGACCACCAACACTCCGCCTCCCCCCTTCCCCTCCCTCTACCTGCACGCACCTTGCATTCGCTCTCCCGCGCATCGCATGACGAAGCGTGCATGCACGATGGAAGGGGAAAAGGGCGGCTGTGAATGCAGTGCGGTTGGTGCTCGCTCCGCGAAACCACGCCCCCCCCCTACCCGCTTCTCCCCGACAAACTCTTGGCTGACCGCGCCTTCGACGCGCTTGACCAAAATCCAGTCTCCCTTCCTTTTCCGCTAGTTTCTCGGTCTCCGTCTCCGACCCATAGGAATCTTCTTTTCTCTCTTTGGGCCAACGGCATCGTACACACACAAACACACTACCACCACCACCTCTCCCTCTCGAAAGGCCTTAGCGAATGGCGTCTGCAGTGGACAGCAGCACCGCCAGCTCCTACCCGCTCGGCGGCACGGTAAGCAAGGCACTGCTGATCGTCACGCCTGCCTTCGCTCGCAGGCAAGACTTTGTGCAGTACCTCAAGTATAAGCTCTACGATGCCGGCTTCATCGTTGTGCGTGAAGAGCTGCGCCTGTTAAACTCCGAAACGGCAGAGAAGATTGCGATTGAGCTGGACCGGTCGCTTGTGCCGCCTGCTGTGGTGCCTCCTGCACAGACGGTGGCTGATGGTGCGCCGACGTCACCCGGCTTTCCCACGTCACTACTGCCGGCGGCGCATGACCTGGTAGGCACGGCATATATTTTTGTCCTGGCTCGCACAAAGTGCCATGAGTTGCTGCAGTCCTTCATCAAGACACAGCTGTGCGGCAAGGACGCCGATGACCTGGACGCGTTCCGGGGGGAGCATCATGTGCAGGGTCGCAAGCTGCCCCTCTGGACGTCGCTGACGGCGAACGGAGCAAAGAAATCCGTTGCGCTGCTGTTCCCTCGCATGCTGGCCGAGGATGTGCCGACGTCGGCCGTGTCGCGGGAGTACGTGCAGGCAAATCTGAAGCAGGCGCTGGTGCCCACCTTGACGGCTCTGGCCAAGCAGAAGCCGGAGAACCCGCTGCGGTGGCTGGCGATGCAGCTACTCACGAACAACACGCAGGCCCCGCCGATGATTTCGAACCCTTCCTAGCCTGCGAGGTGTGTCTGTATATGTGATGCCGACCCATGTCTTGTCCTCCGTCTCTATCTCTCAGCCGCAGTGGCAGCGGGGCCCCGCACACTTGCCGCCCTCCGCGCGTCTTACTCACGTTCCCTTTCTTTATGTAGATCAGAAGCGCTCGTCACACGCGCACCGAACACACAAGCACCTCGCACCTCTGCGAACGCAACAGAAGGACACCGACGCCTTCCCCGCATGGAATCTCACGTGCGACTTGGCCGAGCCACACTGCCAGCGTTGTTTGCCCCCCCCCCTCCTCCTCCCCTCCAACGACAGCGAAGCGAAGAGGCGCCAGTACCCATGCCAACGCGTCACCGCTGGCCGATGGCGCTGCCGCCCGCTCGTGGGCAAGAGGGAGATGGCGTGTTTTTCATGCCTTTTCTTTTTCGGCGCTTGCGCGCAGCAGTGCACGTCGACATTCGGCGAGTGCTGTGGACGACGCGCATCTCCGCACAGCTCTACGCCTCCCACACCCCCGCTCACCGCATTGGCGCGCGAGTGAGAGGGCTGCGCATGGATGCGCGTGCTCTCTCTCTCTCTCTATATATATATATACGGTTTACTGTCTCTCTCCCTCTCCTGCTTTCATCCTCTCGTCCTTCCCGATCTAGACGCGCTGCTGCTCCCGCTGGTGTCTTTGGATGCAGCAGCCGCGCACTCGTTGTTTCTTGTTCTTCGCCAGCTGTCTTGCTGCTCTGCATGTCTTGCGCGTTTCTTTCCACCGTCGACGGTGCTGCGCACTGCCATGACGAAGTCGCCCTCCCAGCGCACCGCCGTGCAACTTCGAAGATATTAACGTCTGTCTCTTCAAGCTGCTTTACAGCCCACCGCTATCCTTCGCGGCCCTCGTGTGTGCCGGGCTGTTCACCGAAGACAATGGCTTGCGCAGCAGCAGGCGGTTGGCCACCATGCCCCTGTTCCCTGTCGCCTCCCCCCACCCTACCTCAGGCGCGGCAGGCGGTGCTGCGCTGGTGTCGCCAGCCGCCGTGATATCTGCCGTAGCTCATGGCAACGGTGCCTCTTGGAACAAGGAGAACGATGGGGCGAGAGCTGCGCAACCACAGCGGTCATCAGCCCGCCCCCTGTCCGCGAACGCCTCCCCGACACTCGTGACGCTGTCACCTGCGCCAGCGTCGTTCCCAAACGTTACAGCCACCCCAACCACGACGACTGCAACGACCGCTGTACCCTGCATGTCCTCCGAGGCGCTGCGGCAGCGCCGGTGCCGGATTTGCCGCCACCGCCTCCTCGTCGTCGCATTCTGTCGCCCCAGCTTGGCCCGGAGCTCGATAAGTGGGCACGCAGCCTGCACTCGCTCTTGGGTTGTTATCGCCAGCGTGAGCGGCACTGCCCGCATCCATATCTCGATGGCCACCGGCGCCACCACCATCGCCATCACCACCGCCGCGAGACCGACAGCGCCATCGAAGAGTCGTCGTCCTCTCCACGAAAATCAGCGGCCGTGTCCTCACGGAACCGTCGCGGCTGGTCAAATCACCGTGTGCGGATGTGCAGCGAGGACTCGGTCGAGCTACGCTTCGTGCAGCAGCTGCACAGCGGCCGGCCTCTACCACGACATGTTCCTCATGCGCAGACAGCGCAGCCGCAGCAACAAGAAGGCGGGGAGGCGTGGAACATGAGTGGCGGGGGCGAGGCAACCAAGCGCGCACCGCTGACTGTGGAACACAAGGCGGCGCCACACTCCGGTTAATCCGCCCAGACGCTGGCTACCAGGCAAGCCTCACAGGCGGAGCATTGTGCGCACCGACCCGCCGATGTCCCTGTGAAAATCACCTCGCTTGCTTGCAGGAACGAATTTCCACGTGAAACCAAAGAAACCGCCTAGGTAGCGGCCATGACGGCGACGACGACGGCAGGCCGCGCAGCAGCGGAATGTTTGGAGAATCCTGCTGCCGCTGCCTCACACGCCGCCACCACTGCAGCAAGAACAGCTACCCTGCAACATCCGCCACGTCACGGCTCGCGCGTCGCAGTGCAACCGTCCTCGCTGCCTCTCCTTCTTGGCGCCGATCCTGCCCCTAGCGTGTCTCACACATCCGCCTTACTTCTCTCTCGCACGCGCTTGCGCCGGTCCCTGCTTTCGCTGCTCCTCGTGTTGGTGTGTGCTCTCGCCCCCGAATGCATGGATGTGAGCCCTGTGCGCTGCCGCGTCCACCCAGCCCCGCAGGCGCGCCGTCGAGCCTTCTCAGTGTCCCTTCCCCCTCCCTTCCCCCGGCTCTCTCATCTGCCCTCTTTCTTTTTCCCTCCGCCAGCGGAAGAGGGCACGGCCTGTGGCGTGTACTTGTGGCCATAGTATCGACCTGCTCAGCACAGCCCTCCCACGCAAGAGCGCGCACACGAAGACGCGCGGGCCTAAACGCGACTACGCTGCGTAGCCACTGCACCACTACTCCCTCACCCTCACCCCCACCCTCTCCCAGCGTCCAAGGTGGTGGTGTGTTGACACTGACTGGCAGAGAGGGCGCGGGTGTGAGGTGACAAGCACGCTCCCATTGAGGTAATGATGATGGAGGTGGTGGTTGCCCTGCGGCTGCTCACTATTCATGTTCTCGCCGCACTCTTACTGGTGCTGTGGTCGTTACCTCTCGCAGAAGGGCCGTGGCCGCTGAGTGTGCAGGCTGCACGCCGTTCCACCGATGCGCACGCCGAAAGGCCCAGCATACATCCCCGCAAGTACTACCTTGGTAAGTATGGCACACGCTGCATCCGAAACTTGACGGGGCTCGTCGTGTCCGAGGACGCTGCAGAGCGCCTCGCCTGCTTCTCTGGCCGTGGCGTCCGCGTGGCAGTGCTCGACACTGGTTTGTGTGCCGGCATCACTGAGAGCAGCCGTAACTCCGTTACCTGCACCAGTGTCGTGCCTGGCGTGGCGTGCGAAGATGCCGGGTGCGCTCACGGGACGCGCAGTGTGAGCGTGCTGGCGGGACAGCTCTCTGTGTCGACGCCGCTGCCTAGAGAATCACTTAAGGAGACTGCGTGGCGCAACAGAGAAACACACCTCGCCTTGGCTGATCAGTTCATCGGACTCGCCCCCGACTCCACGGTGCGCGTGTTGCGTATCTTCGACAGACAAGGGCGCACAAACCGACGCCACCTCGCCCGCGCCCTCGACCTGCTGCTGCGTGAGGCGGAGGACGGCGAAGCAGGTCGCCTGCACAGTACGTGGAACACATCCAGTGCGCACATCCGCCGCCGCGACGAGACCGTGGATGTGATTAGCCTGTCCTATGGCAGCAAAGACTACCACAGTAGCCCGCAGGTGCAGGACAGGTTGTACCGGCTGATGCATGAGCACGGCGTCATCGTCGTGGCGGCCGCTGGCAACGACGGAGTGCGCTTCGGCAGCGTGCGAAGCCCGGCGGACATGCCTGGTGTGTTGGCCATCGGTGCCCTTAGGGTGGAAGGGCACAGCAGGTCGGCACAGACAACGCAGGCGTCACGCACTCTCGGCAACTTGGCGGGCTCCCTTGCCGCCGGTGGCGGTCACAAGTCTGTTGCACATTTCTCTGGGCGTGGCCCTACCACATGGGAGTTGCCCTTCGGCGCAGGACGTGCAAAGCCGGATCTCGTCGCTCTCGGCCAACACGTGTGGGCTGTCCAAGGCGTTTCGGCGGCGGCATTCTCCGCTGCGGCGCCACGGGCACGTAGTGCTTCATCTGCGCTGCAGCTGCGCTCCGCGTCTGGGACGAGTATTGCCGCCCCTATCGTGGCCGGAGTCGTGGCGCTCTGTCTCGAGGCGGCATGGTCGTCTACGTCCGCTGTAGCATCAGCACAGAACATCACCGGAGGCGGTTCTGTCCTTGACGTGCGTCAGAATCGACTCTCTCGTGTTTCCCATTCACTGCGCGTGCGTGAGGCGATCTTGCGGACGGCCGTTCCTCTAGAAGAAGCCGCCGCATCACTGCCGACATGGCCTCGCCCCGCACCCACCACGCCTTTGCACAGCGACTCCTCCTCGACGGCGTCAGCAGCGCATCCTCGCCGAGTGCTGGCTGGTGTGCCACTGCTAGAGCTTTATGCTGGCTACCTTCGCCTTTCGCGAGTCAGCATTCTCTCGCAAGGAGCGGGCGAGGTGCAGCCGCTCCGCGCGCTGCACGCCATCGTCGCGAAGGCAGCTGCATCCTCGGCCATCGATGCACCGGAGGCGTTGCGCAGCTGCGCCTCTTTCGCCATACCAACATGTGTGCGCATCGGCTATCGGATTCCACGTTGCAGCAGCAACAGCGGGGACATGAGCACCTCGCAGAGCTGTCAACCTCCTCATGATCCTGACGGAAAGGCACACGGCGACTCGCGGTTGCCGGGTAGACCCGGCATGTCCCGTGCCGCACCGCCCGCCGCGTACTGGTGGCCCTTCTCCGACCAAGCCGTCTACCCCGGCGCCACACCCGTGCTACTGAACATTTCTCTCCACCTCTGCCCCCCTTCTTCGTCAGCTGCTACGGATCAAGGTGCGCGTGACGCTGCCGCTGCAGCTAGTGGCGAAGCTGCACGTCGAGGGTCAACGACGCATGACCACGTCACGTACGTAATCACCAAGGTAAGCGGGCGCCTGCGTGCGCGTGAAGGTCATCCATCACGGAACAGCAGTCACCAGAATGACGCCTGTCCTCTCCTCCTCTTTGAGGGCGCGGAGAACCGCCACCGTGTGGGCTCGACAAGCCCGACGCGGCTTCTGAACTTGACGGCACGGAGCGCCTCTCCCCCCGCAGCATGCACTGACGGGGAGGTGGTCGGGGGGGAGGCCACGGTGACAGGGCCGCGACACACACAAGCAGGCGTGTGCTCATTTGCGAAGCGGCGGAGCACGCAGCAACGGTGGATGCAGCACCTTCTTCGCGTGGCGACCGAGCTCACGGTGGTGGCGAGCAGATCGCCGACGCGCGCGAACGTTGTAGAGCAGCTGTCGCCGCCACCGACATCCTTCAGCCTCTCCGTCGCCGTCTCTTCCCCTGCGTCCGCCCACACGCATCTTTGCTACGACGTGGCGCGCGAGACAGTGGCGGTGTGGCGGAAGAAGGGCAAGAGATCGCCGCCCAGTGTGAAGGGCGCGGCGGCTAGCTGGCGCTCCGCCGACAATAACGATGGGCACGACAAGCAGCATACAAAGGACGGTGCGCAGGTGCCAGCAGACCGCGATCGTTGCGTTCCACTTTTTCACCTGTTTCGCATGCTGAGCGTGGAAGGCGCGCTGCACATCTTCACTGGCGGCTCATCCTCGCAGCCCACACTGACAGTGCCGTTCGCTGTTTGCGTCGTGGAGCCGCCGCCCCGGGTGCAGCGGGTGCTGATCGACACGAGCCTTGACTGGTTCAACCCCACGACAGCCACCTCGAATTTGTTCATCGCCGGCGACGACCCACACGAGTCGGACACTGACGGCGTAGACGCAGCACTGCGGCGCGGACGACAGCGTCAGCGTCACGAACGCGCCTACGCCGAGGCGAGTGGCGGCGATCACCCGTACACAAACCTCGCTCTGCTATACCTCTACCTGCGCCACACACTTGGAATGGCAGTGGAGACGTTCCCGCTACTGCACATGAGCACGATAACCACCTCGATCGCAGCTAACGGTAGCTCACCGCTCTGGCCCCCTGCAGAGCACACCTTCAACGCCTCCCACGCTGCCCAGAGGGCACCCGCAGGCGCTCTGGCACACGTCGGCACGCTGATCATCGTCGACCCGGAGCGGCCGCTGACACACGGTATGCGGCGTCTCCTAACGCGTGCGGTGCTCGGCGGCGGCGCGGATCGCTCAGCGGACGGCCTCGACGTTCTTTTGGTGACGGACTGGTACAGCGCCGATCTGGCCGCGCAGCTGCACTGGGCGCGCGACAAAAGCTTGGACAACGCGGAGCGCTCCTCCCGCATCAGCGGCACCGACGCGGCGGACGAGGTGGCCGGTGTCGACGGCGACAGGGACGCTGTGCGCGAGTTGCGGGCGCTCAGACAATTGGAAAATGGCTCTACTCGCGGCCTCGCCGGCTCCAGTCACGTGCCGTCGTGGAACCGTTGGCTGTCAGAGGTGACGGTCGCGTCGGGCAGTGCGGCCAACAGCAACGATTGCAATGGCGCAGCCCCTCTGGGCAGCGAGGGACTTCTAGACGGAAAGTCTGAGTTGCCGTTTGAGCTGAGCGAGAACATCGTGATAGACGGCGTTGTGGTGGTCGACGCTGCCGCCCCGACAGGGAGGAGCGAGCCTGGGGGCAACGCATCCGCCTCGCACGGCGGCACCATCACCTCGGCAAAGGTGGTCGCTCTCCGCTCTCTTGGGCAGCTGAACGCAGCTGGCGTGCTGCGATGGCGTCTCCCTGCGCAGGCAGCAGCGCAGCGGCAGGCAGGGAGAGCTGCCGCGGTCGGAGCTTCTAAAGGGGTACATGAGTCCAACGTTCACTCAAGTGGTCACGGCACCTGCCGCATCGGTCACGCATCGAACACCTCAGCCGTGCCTTCAACGCAAGAGGGTGAAGCTGTGATATGCAACGTCATGCCAGGCTGGGTGCAGCAGCAGCGGCGCCTCGTAAAGCGCACCATCGTCAGCACACGAGACAGCTCGGCGCCGGCGGCTGTGGTTGAAGACGGCTGGGAAGATGTGCCTGTCGCAAAGGGAGACGAACGTCTGGTCCGCATCGGCGGACTGGAGGCGGTCGACGTCAGCACAGTGGCGCCAGCAGCAACGGACGCAAGCGAAGCCATACAGAGTCTGACGCATGGTGTGCTGGGCTTCCTCACGCTTCCCCCATCTTCCACACACGTTGTCACCGCGTCCGCCAACCGCTTCCGGCCTGGGCGCATAGCGATCTTCACGGACTCGGACTGCCTGTCGACCTCGAACCACCACGCGCAAGCAGCCCTGGATGAGTTGGAAGCTCTTCTCTACCCGCCATCCACGTCGCCATCGTCACCTGTGACGACCTGTGCAACGTGGGACTGCTTGGCACGCACTCCCGACGGGCAACGACTGCTCCAAGCAGAGTCGGCGCAGAGCTCCGTGTGCGTCGAAGTGGTGAAGGAGCTGCTGCTGTGGCTGCACACGGGAAACCTGCACCGCTGGTGGGACTCCGCCCAGCTCCAGTGTGAGGCGCGTAGGTGGGCACGAGCGCGGCATCGGAGCACGGCGGACACCACCCCCGGCGCAGATAGCGTGGGCGTTGATCGCAAAGCCGCGAACTTCGACGAGGTGCTCGGAACGGCGCCAGAGCGCGCGCACGTCGGCGAGGTGGTGGGGCGGTTATGGGCTTCTTTGGTGGAAAGCACAGAGCGCGATGCAGCGTCGTTCCTTGTCGAAGGTCCGGAAGACGAGACCCGCTTTCAACGCGACTACGCAGCCCATCAGGAGCGCACCGCAGCTAACGTGATGCGCGCCTTGATGGTGAACTACCATGGAGACTGGCGTGCGCATCTGCTAGACCATAATGTGTCGCTGTCAAGCACCGGCGCCGCCGGCGACTCGTTCTCACAATCTCTACGCCCCGCGAGTGGCCGGCGGAGCGGCATTGCGACCGCGCAGCAGCCAGAGGAGCATGTCTCCTTGATAGAGAGTTTGCTGCCGCTGCGAGGCATGCTCAACGCCCTGCGGTGGCTGCAGCATCCGATGGTGCTGGGTCAACTCATGGTTAGTGCAGCTGTCGTGATGAGCGTGTGGTTGTGCCGTGCAGGGGGGTAGTCGTTGGAGAGGCCAACGCGCGTGACTGCCCCCTGTCGAGTTCGTCAACCGCGGCGCGTCGCTCTTGACGATGCTTGTTGAGAGGAGGCACACATGAGGCAGGAAGAAGTGGGAAAAAGGCGATCAGCTGATCAACGGCGTCGGTGTCGGAGCGTCACGGTGGTGCGGCGCCTCCTCCCTCCCTTTGTGCGTTTTCTCGATCTCGCCACCTCTTACCGGATGCACGTGAGGGGAAGAGCCGGCGCGCGTGTGCTGTCGTGAGCGCGACTGGAGTATGTCTGCGACTGTGTCTTGTGTGGTGGGCGCGTTGGGTCATGGCCATCGGCCCCTGTGCTCTCGCGCCTCCGCCACCACGTCAGCGGCTTCGAGCAACACAGCGGAAGAAAATGATCGTCCGGCGTTAGTCATGAAGCACACCCACGCACAAGCCCACGCGGCTGCAGAAGGAAGGTGCCCCCTCGCTTACGCGTACCACCACACGCATCACCCCCTCCACGTGCGCGTGTGCGTACGTGTGCATGGTTCGCGGAGCAAGGCCCGTGGCCGCATGATCTGCGTCTGCTGTTGTTGTTGCGGTGGTTTTTTGTCCGATGTGTAGACGGGGTGTGGTCCGCCGTGGCCGCACCACCCTGCTCCCCTCCCTCTCTCCTCTTCTCCGTCACCTCTTGCCTATACGCGCAGAGGAGGGCTCTCACTGTCTCTTGCCCTGTCTCTCTCTCTCTCTCTCTCGCTCGCTCCCTGGTTCTGCCCTTACAACCCAACCATCAAAAACCCCTCACCGCCCCTCCTGGCGCATCGGGGGGCGGACGGTCACCTCTTCCTACTCGCACTCGAGAGCAACGATCGAGTGTTTTCTACCCGCGCCCCCCCCATCCTCACACTCTTACGGACTGCTGTCAGCTCGCCACCCTCGAGCGGGGCACCGATGAAGTCGACTCGCACTACCGCAAAGGTGCGCCCTGCGTGTCTTCCGTATAGCACCACGATGCGCAGCAGCCGCCAGACAAGCTCGCTGCTGTCACGAGTCGCCCACAGCGTTGGTGCAGTAGTGGCAAAGGCGAATCTTCTGCGACAGTCGCCGTCACGCGAGGCGCACCGTCCATCAGGACCTGCTGAGGGTCTACGGCCATCATCCTCATCAGCCAAACCGCCGGTGCTTGCGTCGGGCGACATCCTGCGCGACCTCGCCTTCTTCACGCAGGCGTCGGAGGTGGGCTTCTTTTCTACCCACCCCTCCCTTTGTGCGCAGGTGTTTGGTGTTGTCCCGGGGGACGTCTTCGAGGTTGGCGGCGGCTGTGCCGTCACATCTAGCAGCGTTGTTGACGTAGATGCCGGCAGCCGCATGGCGAGGGAGGCGATCGTTGTGGTGGGCGCGCGCAGCGGCAAGCTGTGGGTGTGGGCATACGGCGATGAGGCGGCTCGAGTACTGCGTGTCCCTTCGAGCACCACTTCTGCCATGTTATCGAGTGCGGTAGAAGTACGAGCCGCCATTGTGGAGCACTACCAGCTGCGCCAACTCGTCCACCCGTCGCGTCGACAATGCAGCGCTGGCGGTGGGAAGGCAATGGAACAGGATGCCCAAGTAGAGTTCGCTCGGACCGTGTGTGAGGCCTTTCAGAGTCTCTGCGCCCGCGCGCACGAGGAGGTGCAGCGGCTGTACACGCCAGATCAGCTGGCATTCCTGCAGCGTGCTCCCGACTTGTACGCGGCCGCTACGAAGCGTGTTGATAGAGTGGCTAGCTCCTTGGATGACGCATCACCCACGGCAGGAGTAAACTCAGAGCCGCAGCGTCAGCAGCCGAATCACCCTCCAGATGGGTCATCTTCGTTTCTCCCGCGTTCCATCTACTCAGACATCGCCCGCCACGCACAGCACGCCGCCGCGGTGGTTTTGCTTGCACCGCGCGTATCGCTGGTGACCGGGGCTGTCGGTTGGGTGGGCGAAGGGGACGTGGTGCTGGCCGACTCGCTCGTCAGCCAAGGGGGTTGTGCTGAGGCGTCTCTGTCCGCCTCGGTGGTGATCTGAGCTTTCAAAGGACGCAAGCGGCGGCACACTTCTGTTCGAGCAGCTGGTACACGTCGGCGGCAAGTGGAGGTGAGCGAAGCAACACAACGTGCAGCCGCAGCACAGCGAGTAGTCGATGGAGTCGCTCAGCGCCAGGACACGACGCGCGAGATGGGACTCCGACCCCTCTCGCTCGCAGTGTGTATGTGTGTGTGTGTGTGTGCCTGCTGTCACATCTGTGCCCCCCCCCCCTGCACGCGTGTGCGGAGGTGAAGAGAGCATCTGCGAGAAGCGTTTTCGCAAGACCTGTGTCGCCGAAGAGGGGGGAGCATGCTCTTCACAGGCGTCAGTAGCGTTGCAGCGATGGCAGACAGGCATCAGCGCGAGCCGTTGTGAGCGCACACAGACACAGGCACTTACGGAAAGACGGAAAATAGGAACGCCACTGCAGCTTCCACCCTGATGCTGGAGCGAGGGGCCGATCGATGGGCGGCACTCGACGGCCTACGGGATGTGTGGCCTAGCGCAGAGCTTGGCACAATCGTTTTGCTTTTCCGATGTACGTAGGTGGTGCTCGTCTTTGCTCGAAGTGCCCCTTCCGCCATCCGCCCTCGCACTCGAGTGTGTGCGTGTGTGTGTGCGCGCGCTCACGCACGCAGAGGCACACGATGTTCGGCCTTTTCCCACTCACCTCTCTCTTGCCTCCTTCCCCCCCCCCCTTCCTTCCTCCTCCTCGCCCTCCTCTCTCCCCTGCAAAGCCGTTGCGGTACGCAGCACGCGCAAGACCGCACATAATCTGTCACGGAAACCAAGAAAGTTATGTGTTCCCGCTGAAGCTCTCTGACGGTAACTTGTCATTGTTTCTGAAGTGTCTGCATGGTGAGCGTTCACATAGCTCTCTGAGCGTGCCTGCTCGTCGAGTCGCACGCATTCGCCTGCTTTTTGTTCTCTTGGGTTCGCATTCATTTTTTTGCGTGGCGCCTGCGCTGGTCGCCTTCGCCTCCTCCGCTAGTCATGTATTATGGCAGCCGGGTGCGCCATGCTGCCCTGCTCGTCATCTTCGGGCTGCTAGTGATCATCGCCGTCTTGTACGACAACGTCTTCGATGACGTCGAGAACTCGCACGCTGCTGAGCTGCAGGAGATGCGTGCAGAGGCGCACAGCGTCGAGACGCTCCTGTTCACGTCTCGCGCGTCGCACGGGCGAGCCGCGCCGCTAGCACTCAACCGGCTCGAAATCCCGCACGTGGCGAACACCTTCGTCTCCAAGTACATCAACCGCACCGTAGCACCACGCCTCAGTGACGTGCGTGATGTCCGTACCCTGACGTCGACTGAATTCTTTGAACAGATGCAGCTGTGGCGCAGGCCGGGTAGCCGCGCCAAGCAAATCTCGAAACTCGTCGACTTGTTGACGGAGAACGAGAGGGTGACTGCGCGTGCGGAGGCGGTGCGCCAACGTCAGCACAAGTCGAAGACGCGGCGCTCTGTCAAGTCGTTGTTCAGCTTCTTGTCCGGCGGTGGCAAAGGGCATAGCCACGACGACGACGACGCGGGTTCTGGAGCCGCCGATGACGTGGTGAAGGTGCGCTACCCAAGCAGCCTTGTTCTTCATTATCACGGCTCGTCAGACTCGTTCTCTCTCACCTCCAACAACGTCCAGCTCGTGCCATACCCGTTGGTCCCTCCGCCAGTCACCACGCGGCTCAGTGAGGCGGCCCCGCTGCCGCCGCCGCACGCGGACGTGATCGGCAAGAAGGAGTTCACTGGCGAGGGTGCCGCCGAGAGGACAGCAGCGGCAGCAGCCAGCGACAAGGACACTAATCCCACCACCACGGTCACTATACCAAAAGGCAAGGTGCGCTACGCAGTGCCCCATCGTACGACCCCGCACACGCCGACACACGGCTGGGATCACTTCTACATTGCCCTGAACCTGTGGAAGAACGAGGAGGTGCTTCCTGACCTTACGGAGGCGCTGATCGTCTTTCTGGAGGAAGAGGTGAAGCCCTTCTTTGATCTCGCCACCTCTGTCGTGGTCTCCATCTACTCCAACATATCGCCCGATAGGACGGCCGAGCTCATCGCGACACTGCTGATCCCGCGGCTGCACGCTGCCGGTGTGCGGACCGTCTACGCAACAACGGAAGGCGCGTGTCTCGGCTACGTGGAGCGTCAGTCCTTCCACGAGCGCATCGAGTGGATGGCGTGCATCCGGAACAAGGCGCTCGAACCGCTCTATGAGAAGGGCATGAGCGTGTTCGAAAGTTTGCAGCAGCAGCAGCAGCAGCAGCAGGCGCAGGCCAGCGCCGACGGTCTTGTTGTGCTATTTTTCAACGATGTCATCTTCCGTCCGCAGGACATCACGGTGCTGCTGGAGAGTCGTGCTGAGGCACAGGTCGCGGCGAGCACGCGACCACATGGCTGGGTGTCCTCCGTCACAGCGACAAACCATGAGCCTGCAGACGCTGGCGTCCAGGACGACGACGGCGATTTGCGGAAGCATCCAGTGGGCACAGCGTCGACGCCTCCCTCTGGTTCCACGTCAGCAGCGACTGGCACAACCTTCGACATGGCATGTGGTATGGACTTTTACGCAACCTTCTATGACACATGGGTCACGCGCGATCGACTCGGCAAGCCCTTCGGGGCGCAGATGCCCTATTCAGACGACCACGCTACCCAAGAGGCATTCTATCGTATCTTCAAGCACGAGCGCACCGGCGACCATGCACCGGAGGTGTCAGCCATCCCGGTCAAGTGCTGCTGGAACGGCGTCGCTGCCATCCGTGGTCGCTTCTTCCTCGCCCCGACCCCACCGCATCGCCTCGACTTTCCTGTGCAGGGTGCAGCGGAGACGACAGCGCGGACCCCGTCGGCGACATCGTCTGCTCCGGCCGCCGCCGGAGGCGCTCGCAGCGAGGCTGCTGCGCACCCTCCCGATGTGTTGCAGCGTCCCTCGGGCGCAGTCTACGACCGCATCGGCGACGTGCACGACCTGCTCAACACCACAACGCTAGTGCACTACTACACACGCGTGCTCGCCCGCCGTCTTCAATCGGTGTGTGTGCTGTGGAGCTTGATGCGCCGCGAGATAGCTAGGCTGGCAGACATTCCGTTCTACAAACCAGAGACGTGCGACAGCAGCAGTAGCTTCGAGAGTCTCCTGCATACTGTGGACTACGAGATGCGCCGACCCTCGGCAGTCAGCGAGGACTGGATGCAGCTGCGGCTACAGCTTGAGAGCCGCACGCTCCTCCTCAGCACCGCGCCGGACCTGATGCGTCTCGAGGAATCAGTCGTCAACCCAGAGAGCGAAGGCGATGTGGAGTCTGCCGCGCCGGTGGCGCTGCGCGTGGAGGAAGACAGTGTCTACTACCGTGCGCGGCACCTGTCAGTGCGATTTCGCCACGCCTTCACCCCCTCCTACGGCGCCACCGTCGCTGGCCACGCGGTGGTGCGTGATGAAGTCTGTCTCGCTTCGGAGTGTCTCCTGATCTGCCAAGACGTGATGCACGCCGCCCTCCTGCAGGACAGGCGAGCGCCGATCATCCTGCTCAACCCCCACGTGCGCGTTGCGTACAACCTTGAGGACTTCCACCACGTCGCACAGCAGAAGTGGTTCTTCGAGCACCCGCACGTATACTGGGTCTCGACGCTGGCGCGGCGACTGCAGCTGTGGTGGTCGTCCTCGTCGTCATCCAGTGTACAGGACAAGGGTGCCGGTGCAGGCGGGTCGCACGAGTTCGGCATCGCCACGTCAGCGATGGACGACTGGCTGAACACCGCCTCAGCTGCTGCCGCGCCAGGGACGGTCATGCGCGGTACTCAGAAGCTCAGCGTGCAGGACGGGGCTGGCCGTGTCACAGCCACTGGCCTCATCGACATCCCCACGCTGACCCGAATGGACTGCCAGAAGTCCGCGGAGGGCTCTATTCGGGTAGCGATGGGCGCCTTCTTCCCTATTGTGCGACTGGTCCAGTTCCTGCTCGCTGCGCTGCTGCTGCGGTGGTTGTGCTGGCAAGTGCATGTGGATTTGCTGGTCGCGGCGCTGTCAGTCGAGGGCGGCGCGGCACGGGCCTACTCGGTGGAGGCGCAGTGGTGGCAAGCTCTCTACTGCGCTGTGTGGTACTCATCGCTTGTGCAGCAGCTGAGGCGGCTCTCGGGTGGCGTTGCTGCAGGTGAGCGCGACGCCGGAGACAACGTCGCCGGCGAATGGGAAGGGGAGAGAGCCGTAAGCGGCCGCGGCTTTGGTCGCGCAAGGCATCCGGTCACTTCCTCGCCACGGGCCCTTCTACAGCAGCTGCATCGACTGCAGTCGCACCATGTCGTGAAGAACTCCCCCGCGCGCTTGTGCGTCGGCGCCGTGTGGCGGGCCGCGTACTTTGTCGCGCAGAAGCTAGTGTGGCTGCTCAGCTCGTTGTGCTGCGTCCGGTTCTGGTTTGGCTGGTGCCGAACACCGCTGGCCTTTAACACCCCGACTGGGTGTTCGGGCATCAAGGCGCGTCAACTGTGGCCGCACAGAAGAAGCGCTTCGCCCGCCAAGTCCCACTATCCACGGGAGCCGTCGCGTGCAGTGGTGTCCGCAGATGTCTTCCAGGCCGGCCCTGCTGTCACAGGAGAGGTGACCGGCTACACGGTCACCCGTCGCAGTGAGGGAACGGCACGCCCCATCTCCGGCACGGTGTTCATTCCGCGAAGCTGCACAGCGAGCGGTGGCGGTGGTAATGACACGGAGGTGCAGCGGCAACACCACAGCGTGTCACAGGCCGCCACGGGCGTCGCGAGCGCTACCCCGGCAAGCGTCACAGAAAACCCCATGAACTCTACGCATCGGCAGTACGAACTCACGCATGGGAGCGCCGCCGCGTCGAACCACCAGATGCGGTCGCGCAACGTCAGCTATGGTGGTCGGTCGTGGCTGTAGTTCGGCGTCATTCCTTGAGCGCATCCTCGCCTCACTTGCCGTGCACCCCAATCGGCCTGTCGACCATACCGACGGCAGCGCAACCGCGATGGCGACGGTGATAATGAGAAGAGAGCACAGTAGAAGCTCGGCCGCGTGGCTGAAGAGGGAGAGTGAGGGGGCGGGGGGGGGGGGGGGGGTAGTACGCTGCCATCCACGCCACGACGACGCCTCCCCTCACTCTGCCTGCAAAGGCATTTACACTTCTCTTCGCTGCTGGCCTTTGTTCTTGCTTCTCTTCATCTCCGCATTTCCTGCTAAGGGGAAATGTGTGTGGTGTGTGGTGTGTGTGTGTGGTGTGTGTGTGTGTGTGTCTTGTCGCTCAACGCGGTAAATGTGTCGCAAGCAGGCGCACACATGAGACGAAAAAAGGTACACGAACACATTACCCATGCAAACAAGATGCACGCGCTCACAGTTGCGTTATGGCCACCGTGACAGTGCAAAGGTGGTTGTGCGCCTGGGAGGGAAAGGGAGGAAGGGGCTTCCCCTGACCTTTGTAGAGCGCCTCCTTGGTGGTTGCCTGCAGGGAGTCACCGCCCTCACATTGAAAATATGTGGGTGTGTCATGTAAGCAAGACTGGGGAGGGGACTATTCGCGACTCTCAGTCGTCGCACGAAAGCTCGCAAACACACATGCGCACTACCGCCTCACCGCTAACAGCTCTCTCCCCCGCACTGTCCTCTTACCTTCAGCTGCTTCTCTCTCTCTCTCTCTCTGCACAAACTCGAGTCTCTCTTCACTAACGTTCTGCACGCCGTGTCGCCTTCCTTGCCCTCGAAGGGGGCACACCGTGTCTTCGGCTCTCCTCCCCATCCTCTCACTGGCTGGAACAGCACGTGCTACCCGTTCCTGCTTCCATCGAAGAAGCGCCTGGGCACACCTGCGTGCGTGTCTTTCGCTTAGGGAGGGGGAGGGGGAGGGGGCGTGCGTGCGTGCGTGCTGGTGTGTAGCGCAACAGAGATCGCCGAGAAGAGAAGGGGAGGGAGGGGGGGCGCTGTCGCGACTTTCTTCGCGCCATCCCTTCCGCCATTTCTCTCTAAGAGTCATGCGCTACCGGCAATGCCAACACCACTTCACCGACAGGGATCAGCAGGCCAAGGCGTTCATCAACTGTAATGACGTGCTGAGCACGAGCGAGCAGGAGGAGGTCATCGCCTACTTTGCCCGCTCCCTGCGGGGCAGTGGGCAGCTATTAAAGGTTATTGTCTGCCTCCAGGCGATGCTGGCGTTGGTGTACATGCTTCTCCTGCTGAGCGGCTCCTTGCTGATCGACGTGTCCGTCGACATGGCAGCGACCGCGAGTCTCGTGCAGCTAGCCCAGCAACACAAGCAAGGCTCACCGGAGTCAGCGATACCTGCGCTGGAGCCGGCAGCACCGTCACAAGCTCCTCTCGAAGCGCTGGCGGCGCTGGAAGCGGAGCAGCGTGCTGCACAGCGCAAGTACGTGCATGAGTACATGAACCGCCGCACGGCCGCCGGAGTCGGCGTTCGATCTGGCGGAGCGATGATACTCCTCTCCACCTTAGTGGTGCTCTACAGCGTTGCGCTGCTGTTGTGGGCGGGGTACAGCTGCTACGTGGCGTGTCGCCAACTTACTGTAAACGTCGAGGACCTCACACGAACGGAGCCTCAGGACCTGCATAGGCGCCGCCACGAGGAGGGCCCTTCAGCCGCAGCACCGGCTGCGAAGCCGCGGGGCGCCCTCCGCCACCTGCGCCGGCGTGTCAAGGCGGATCCGGCGGTTGCCCTGTACGCCGCAGCAGCCTTTGCAAGCCTTGGCTCGCTGTTCTGGGTGACCGCCTTGGTGCACCGCCAGCGTGCCACACAGAGAGCCTACGCGGATCTTGGGCTGCAGCCGCCGTCAGTGCTGTCGCTGCAGCAAATCACCAACGCGGCGCTCGAGTACGTGCTGGCCGTGTGGCAGCCACTCTTCCACCTCGGCATTGGGCTGCTGGTGCGCTCGATGCTCGACACCCGTGACAACTTGGTGGCCCTGTCGAAGCTCAAGTACTGCTTCGAAAAGGTATGAGACGGTGTTGCACGATGGAGGAGATGGAAGCAGGCCGGGGGCGTAAAGAGAAGGGGCAGTAGGAAAGGTGGGGGGCGACTACGGCGGGCGACAAGAGCAAGCGATGGAAGCTGTAGCGTGGAGGATGCGCGACAACGTGTATGTGTGCTGAATGCTTGTGTCCCTCATACCGCAGTCCCTGGCGGTGAGTCTATAACACCCCCGCCCTCCCGCACCCTCTCACGCTCTGCTGACCGTTCTCTCCGCGTGTGCGTGTGCGTCTGTCGGTCTTCGCGCGCGTGCACAGGGATCCTCTCCACCGCTTCTCTTGTTGGCTGTCGGTCTGCCTGCCTGGCCCCACTCGCTATAGTTGCTGCTGCTCCTGGCGCAGCTGCACTCACCATCGCGTGCCACAACACCTCTGCGCGTGTCTGCACCTGGGGTTGGGTCTGTGGGTGTCTGCGTAATCTGCAGTTTGCGGGGATATACACGTATATATATATATATATATATGTACCTTTATTTCATCGTTGCTGTTGTTGTCGTTGTCACATGCCTGACCAGCGCATCCTAGTCCTCCTCCCGCTGCTGCCAGCAGCCCACCCACACATACCCCGCACCGGATCGTCACCGCCCTCCGCGCGCATGTTGCTTGGACTCTTCTGCACTCCCCGCTCTCTATACCCTCCTCCTGCGCTGCCGTGTGGTGCCCCCACCGGAAATCCCACACATGCAACCTCACGCATGCACGCACACCAGTACGTCGTAGTGCACACATCCAGCAGATTTGTAGGAGCTGATCGTCCCCTTCCTTCGCCCCCTCCCCCCCCCACCGCTCATCTGTCGCCAACGCCGCACCCTTCCCTTGTCTTGCACGCCCACGTCTGCAATGAAGGGCAGCGCCTCGACGAAGCCGGGCGGCTCGCCTTCGACGTCTCGCACCGCACATCCTGCAAGGGCCAACACCAGCGGCAACGCGAGCACTAGCGGGAAGCAGCCCCAGGGGCCCCGCGCACCCGTGCACGCGAAGGGCAAGCCCAAAAGAGGCGGCGCGGAGGCGGAGGCCACGGAGTCCGACAAGGTCGCGTACACAGTCATTATCACAAACGTTGAGAACGACTTTGGCAAGCTGCACAGAGCCTGCCTGCCCTACTACTGCGGCCTGCGCAGCGACTACGAGGGAACGCTGGATGTGGAGCGGCTTCTTCACGAGGGCGGACCGCAGTCGCGGCGCCTGATCGGTGCGGTGCGTGGCTGCAGCTACGCTGTCCGCTGCCGCACCGAGACCCGCTCCGCCGAGATCAGCCTCTACGGGCCTGCCAACGCCGACTTTGCACCCATGCAGCTAACCAAAGCCCCTCGGCGGCCGTCAACGCCGGCGGCAGACGCCAAGTCGATGGCGGCGCCGACAACCTCCTCGTCCGAGAAGTTGGCACAAAAAGATACGACTGCGCCAGCCGAGGACGTCTCGGAGGAGACGGCGTTGGCCAACGTTGGCGCAGTCGAGCAGCTGGCCCTGCGGCTGCGCCGGCAGCACTACTTCGAGGAGCACCTGCCCGTGAGCGTGCACTTGCCTGGGCGAAAAGCAGACGAAGTGCTGCTGCGCATCGATAAAGGTTCTGCGTCCAGCGACGCGGACGGCACCAATGCCACTGGTGTTAAGAACGAGGAGGCTAACGGGGTCGCAGAAGACGCCGACGCGGACAGGCGAGGCAGCGCCGCCACCCCGGTGACGGCGTCTGCTTCCCGTGAGAAGCGGCAGCGCGTCGTCGAAGAGGACCGCAACGCCGACGCCCCGTCTCTGCAGCGAGTCAAGGCGGAGGCGCCAGATGGCGACGAGGAGGGCACGGAAGAGGATAGCGCCACGGCACACGAGCGTGGTAAGACGACGGAGAACGACGTTGATAGAAGAGCCGACAACGGTGGCAGACGTTCCAGGCGGCTGACGAAGTCGAAGTCGGCCACGATCATTGCGCAGTTCCCGCGTCGCCAGAAGGACTTTGTGACGGCGGTGGCGGCGCTCTCGTCCCGGGTACCGCTGCAGCGCGTGCGCGGCCGTCTGCGCGACCTTCCCGGCTTCCTGTCCTGCTGGTCTCTTTATGAGCGGCACCTCCGCGTTGTCTTCCGCGACGCCGAGTCGCTCTTCAAGGCGAAACAGCTGCTGGACCAGTTCGAGTTGGAGCCTGGTCTGCGTGTGTCGCTCATCTTCTCCGACCCGCTCTCCCGCACTAACGCCGAGTATTTGCGCGCGCAGGAGAACGAGAGCGTGAACGAGTAAGACACGAGTCGGCAGCGTTGCCTCCTCATCGACTCGCCTGTAGGCTGGTGCACCCTGAGCGTGCGTGCATGTGAGGCTGGGATGGTCTGCCTTCTGGTCTGTTGATGGGTGTGCGGCATGGATGATTCGGCCCGGTTAACTCAGTAACGGCGTATGGGTCGAGTGTGCGTGTGTGTGTGTGTGTGTGTGCCACATTCTCGCATCCTCTTTCTGTTCATGGCGCATTGCGTGCCGGAGTGGCGTCGACCACTGTGCACTTCGCAGTAATGGCAACCGTTGCGCACTGCGGAAGACGTGCGCGCACCCTCGATCGATACCCGCACTTAGACCCGACGTTGCAACAAAGAAGAACAAAATGAAGGGAAAAAACGAAATGCTGGATAAGCAGCGCGCTTGCGCGCACATCTGCACTTGTGGGGTGGTGGTGGTGGTGGTGGTAAACGGTGACGCGTCTGTGTATATGTGTGTGTGTGCATCTGCGTGCATGTGCATGTGCATGTGCATGTGTGCAAGAGAGGCCTCGCTGTGCAACAGGTACGGCGTAGGCGCCTTCCAGGAAACACACACACACACACACATGCACATGCACATGCACATGCACGCAGATGCCGTTTCACGGAATCCTTGCTGCTGCTGATGCCCTTGAGCTCTTTCTCTTCGCAGCCCCCTCCCCCCCCCTCCCCTTTCGTGCCGGCACCCCTTCACTGTGTGGATGACCGTATCCGCCTAACCTCATCTCTGCTCACATGGCCACCATCTTTGCTTCCAAGTATTATCATCACACCTGCGGCACACCGCACACACACACACATACATATATATACATATATACATATATATAGATATATATACATATACATACGTACATACGTGTACATCTCTCATTGCCTTGCACCCTCTGCGCCTTTTTTTTTCTTTCTTTCGCTCTCTCTCTCTCTCTCTCTCTCCGTGGGCGCGCGCTCCTCCGCATCATGGCCCGTCGTGATCGCGTGCCGCGGCACAAGTCGCACACGCACAAGCGCAACAAGAACGCCAAGCTGTCGCCGTTCCAGCGAGAGCAGAAGCGGGCGAAGATGGCAAATCAGGCGCCGACGGCACAGACGATGGGCAGCCTCGACAGTATTCCGCACAGCCAACGCCACATCTTCGAGTATCTGCAGGAGAAGCGGTCCCGGCAGCAGGCAAGGCGCGCCACGCTAGAGAAGGAGCGGCAGACGCACGACGTGGAAGCGTGCCCCAGCGCCGCAAGCAGCGGCAGCGGTGGAAAGTCGAAGGAGGCACACGCGGCGGCAGAGGATGGAACAACAAAGACTGCTGCGGCGACGGTCGTCACGACACCCGCCGCATTGATGCCAAAGAAGCCGAAGAAGCACGCAGCGTTTGCCTCCCTGAATGAGGAGCTCAGCGCCTCCGTCGGCGCAGTCCTGCAGCCGCCGAGCAGCCGCCATGGTCGATTGACCGCCGCCACGGACAAAGACAGCTCCAGCGATGGACCGCGCTCCGCCGAAGAGATCATCGCCCGAAAGAAGGAGCGGAAGCACAAGCGTAAGCAGGAAGCGCGCCGGGCCCGCGTCGCGGCGCAGCTGCAGGCAATGGAAGAGGAGCTGGACAAGTACGCAAAGACCGCCAACGGCGGCGGTAAACGGGGCCGCAAGAAGGGCAAAGGTGGTGACGGTGAGGAGGCGGAGACTGCCGATGATGTACGCGAGCGCGTGAACTTCGCCTTCGAGCGCAAGCTGCAGAGCATGAAGAGAAAAGAGGAAGAGAACGCGTCTCAACGCAAGGCGGCGGAGGTCGCCGCTGCCGAGACGCACCGCCACAGTGGCAATGGTGAAGCACGCAAGCGTCGCCGTGAAACATCATCTGAAGCCGGCGAGCACGCGAACGGCCACGACGACCGCGGCGATGGCGAAGGCTCCGACGAGACGGCGCCGCAGCGGCAGCGCAAGCACATCTCTTTCAACCCTGACGTCGAGGACCGGGCAGCAGAGGCGGACGCGAGCCGCGTCAAAAAACGCGGCGCGGAGCGGAAGCCGCGGGACTTTTACGAGCTGGTCGACGTTGTGCGCTACGGTGAGCGGGTGGAGGCCCCACCTGTGTTCGACGTTGTGCCGAACCGCAACACTGCCGTGTCGCGACTCGCAAGTGCGCTGGAGCGTGAGGTAGACCGTCGCGTCCACAGCGGTGTTAACGCCGCCGAGCGGCACCGCCTTCTCGCTGGTGGGGGGCGGCTGGCGCAGCAGAAACGCCTTGCGCGACTTGGACTTGCGGCTGCCATCACGCACACGACATGCGCAGACGGCACGGCAACGCGCATGAGCAAGGAGGAGGAGTTCAAAGTACTGCGTGAGCGCGTGATGGCGACGTACCAGCGTAATCGGCGAAAGGAAGTAACGGAGCGCAAGGGCGTCGACATGAAGCACGAGTTCCCGCTCTTCGCGTAGCCCCGTCAGATGCGCCTCGCCACCTCTCTCTCTCGTGTGTATGTGTGCGCAGCGCACGGACGGCGCTGAAGGCCGTGATAGTAGGAGGGCACGATGGTGCCCTTGTTGCCTTGTACACTACGATTAACCGTCTTTAAGGTGGAGCTCTAAGCAGTGGCTGCTTGTGTGTGTGTGTGTGTGTGTGTGTGTGTGTGTGTAAGTGTCGAGCTGCACTTGCATGGTGGGGTCGTGCTGCTCGACTAACATCCTCTCGTTCTCTACAGACGCGCACGCACGTGCGGCCTTTGCGCAGCGCCAGTGCCCATTCGCACCGCTGTCGGTGCTGTCCCAGAGGACGAATCTCCCTCGTGTCATCGACAGCAGTGACCAGCCAAGCAGGACAGTCAGAGGTGGCCAGCAGGATGCCGTGCAACTATTGGATCACTCAACAGCTGAATGGGTGGACTGCCGTCGCATGTCCCCGCCCCTCGCGATCTCTGGTGCTCTCTCACGCGCCCCGCGAAAGCGAAGTCCAAACCCTTGGCGAGAGATGCCACACCGTTGGCGGCGCGCTGAAGGTCCCTGGGTGCAGTGCGTGTACCTCTGTGTCCACGAATGTGGGGCTGCTGCGGCTGCGGTTGTCCGAAAAACGCGTGCGCATGGGCCGCGGACCGAGGCGTATCAGGTCAGCCCGCCTTTCCTTTGATTATGTTGTGTTCCCTTTTCCGTCTTTCCTCAGCGCCGCTCTCACGAGGGCATCTCCATCGCGACACACCCACCACGAGGGACGCCGCCACACCATCGCTCGCTCAGCGCCACGCTGCCACCACCCTCATCCACCTTCGGGGGCGTCCTTCAATGATGGAGCAGCAGTGGCACGACATCCTCCTCCACAATGACGCCGGAGATGCGGCCTTTCACAAGGGCGCGCCACTATTGCTAGAGGCGCTGCAGATCATCGGCGACGTGCAGTCCATCTCTGCGGCGACGCGACTGGGGCTGCACTTGCGCGACGCAGAACAAAATAGCGAGATGGATCAGCTCGTCTCCACCTTCACTGACAAGCACATGTACCGAGAGCGCGCCGCGCATGCGACGGCAGCAGCGCCGCTCTTGAAAGCGTTGGTAGACTTCTTCCAGGTCTGTACACCCGTCTCCGAAGCAGCAGCAGCTGTGACGCCATCTTTAGTCGCCGTTCCGGAGCTGGACGGCTTGCTCGTCCCTTCGGCTGTCTGGAGAGCCCTATCCCAGACGGTAGCCGTGCCTCCGCAACCGCAGCCGCACTCCGCCCCGCCAGCCGAGGTCGCTACCTCTCCGTCCTCGGGCGACGCCGTCATCCCGCTAGCGAGCGAGCTTCGCTCGCATCCGCTGTTCAGCTACAAAGCCTTCCTCGTCCGCCTCGACCGTCTCAGTGGCCTCATCAGCGACGGTGAAGTCTTCAGCGCATGCGAGCCGCGAATCAAGGTGCTGCAGAGCCGCTTCAGCCTCTACCGCGCCTACAACGGCGGTCGCGAGGACGAGTACCACCCCACCTTTGGCGGCGGCGACATCAAGCGCGCGCCCAAGTGCGACCTGCGCCGCGTCGAGACGTGCGTGAGCGCCGCATCGGTGGTTCAGTTCATCGAAGAGCTGCGCCGGGATCGGCCAAGCTACCCGCTGTACACCGAAGACACCATCGGTGAGGCGCACGCGAAAGGAGCGGCACCTGGCGACAGTGACAGCAGCACTGCGTCGGACACAGTGTCGCGCATCTCCGTCGAGGAGGCGGTGCGGCGCTTCTTTGGCAGTGGCGTGGCCATGTCGGAGCGAGTGCTGACGGAGGAGGGGCTCTGCCTGCGCCCGAGCTACGCCGCTGACTCTGAGGACCGATGGCTTAGCCTGCAGCAGCTCGCAGACTCGGGTGATAATACCCGTGCTGTTCATGCGAGTCGGCTTCTCCGGCCCGTGCTGAGCACTTCTGGCGGTGCCGATGGAGAGGGAGAGCTGCTGGCGCGTCTCCTGCAGCCAATTCTCGCGCGTGTCCTCACCTCCGGCACGTGTTACGATCGGCTGGAGCTGGAGCTGACCGTGTCCGGCAAGGATGTGGAAGAGCTACCACGGCTGGCACGGTGGTGCGCAACGAGTGGGCTGCTGGAGTCGTGTCCGGGTCTGTTCTTCCGATTTCATGTGGTGCAAGATGTCTACAGCGCCGGCACGGAGGGAGTGCCGCAGCAACGAGGGCACCATCAGCAGCATGCCACGGTAGCGGAGGGCCATGGTCCTTCATCTGCATCCTCCTCTCGCGCGTCGCGGTCGCTCTTCTTTGGGGATGTCCTGCACAACATCTTCAGCCCCATCTGGGAGGCCTACCTCGCTGCTGCTGGAGCAGTAGGCAGCGGCACAGACGCTCCTCCACCCTCTACGGAGCGCCGCGTGGCAGAGATGCAGTCGCTGTTGCGCCGGACAACGGGCTTCTCGGTAAGCCTCACCAACGCCGCCGCGGTTCAGGAGATGCCGCCGACTAGCAGCCCAAGCTGTCAGTTCCCGCTGCCGGGCAGCAACAGCAGCGGCTCAGAGCACGCCACGGCTGCCACATCGCTAACCCCTCCGGACGCCTTCTTTGTGTATCACGTCTGGCGCAATGTGCAGCTCGTGAACGTGTTTTTGTTCGCCTCCGGTGAGCAAGAGAAGCCGTCAACCGCTGCCACGCGCGAGGCGGCGGCGGCAGCGGCGAAGCCGGCTTGGGACACCCGACCCGCCTTCACGTTCACTCTCCACGGCGGCGCCAACAGCCGCACTCTCTTTGGCGAGAGTGTTCTCGGCCTCCTGCTCGCCGACGCGGTTGTGAATCCGTCCACGGCGTTCGAGTGGAGCCCTCTCACGTACCTGTTCATGCTCTCCCAGCGCCACATTATTCTCACCCCATCACGCAACCGCTGCAGCAGCGCCGCGGTCAAGCACACGCTCAACACAACAGCCGTTCCGCTTGCGGTGCAGGCCGGCTTGCACGTCAGCGTCGCCACGCTCGACCCCCTCTTTTACGACACAACGAACGACGCGCTGGGCGAGGAGCTGAAAGAGCTGGCAAAGCAGCGCGGGCTAGCAAACGCCGATGTAACGGAGATGTGCCTGCGCTCCCTCGAGGCGAGCAGCGGGTGCTTTACGCGGGTAGAGCAGCGGCATCTCTTCGGGTACGCCTGGCCGCACGCACAGGCGCGATACAGCCAGTTCTCTGCCACCCAAGTGAGCCCCCTGCGGCTGCACCACCGCGCCTGTGCGCTGGAGCACGAGCTCGACGTGCT
Organism: Leishmania major strain Friedlin; assembly: GCF_000002725.2. Taxonomy (NCBI): domain Eukaryota; phylum Euglenozoa; class Kinetoplastea; order Trypanosomatida; family Trypanosomatidae; genus Leishmania; species Leishmania major. The sequence goes on along the minus strand of NC_007254.2, from coordinate 335,355 downwards.
CTTTGCCGCGGTGCGTAAGGGCAGCAGCAGCGGCAGCAGCGCGACGACGACGACGACGACAGCACGGCTGCGGGCGGTGTGCAGCAGGAGTGACGAGGCGCGCCTCCGTGCTGTTTTATTTCTGCCGTCTGCCGCCGACGATGGCAGCGACCCTTCCGCCACTGTGTACCGCCGCGCCGCCAGCGCCAGCACCCGTGCGCTGGAGCTCGAGCACGACCCGGCTCTCCTTGTGCGCCTGCCCAGCTACCAGGCGCATGAGGCCGTTATGCAGTACCCGCGCATCCTTATCTCTGGACCCGACCGGGTGGGGCCCAGCGCAGCAGCGAAGCGCTTGATGGCGGCCATGGCAACGCGAGAGGCCTACCAGCAGTTCGTCATCCGTCCTGAGTATGTGCAGCGCATGCAGACGCCAAGCCCCTACGGACCCGACAAGAAGAAGGGCAGCCAGTGCAACTCGACGGAGGCGTTGGTGCTGAAGTGGCGCGACGGTGTGCTGAACGTGGAAGAGAAGCAGCCAAAGCAGCACAACAGCCGCGTCGGCAGTGTGTCTGCGTCGTCTCCGTCAGCGTTGCCGACGTGGGCGCAGTTCCAGAAGGACACACGCATGCTGCGCCGCCTCGCCAGTGCCGACCCCACCGTCGCCAAGTACGCCAGTAAACGGCTTGACATGCTCGAGTCCAAGTACAGGCTGCACGCGGCGCTGACGAACGATGACGAGGAGGACTACACAATCACAACGGCGACAGCAACCGCGGCTGAGAACGCGGAGGGGGACAGCACCGAGGCACGCGCGCGGGCTGCCCCCACGTCACGCCGCTGTGTGGTGCAGCCGGCGTGCGGTGACGCACACAACTGCGTCAAGGTGGACGTGCACTGCCACATGGCGAGCGGCATGACGGCGAAGTCGCTGCTGCAGTTTATGCAGCGCAAAATCCGCGACCACCCGGACGACGTCGTCGGCGTGGATTCCAAGACTGGTGCCCCGATCACCCTCGTGGAGTTCTTCGATGAGGTTCTGGGGGAGCAGCTGAAGCCGAAACCGTCGGCAGTTGCTCAGGGGGACAACAGCACCGCCGTGCGCCGCGCCGCGCCGGTCTTTGCCGCGGAAGGCGACGAGGTTGTGGCGGCGGCCAGCGCGAAGGCGGCGCGGGTGGCGCACCTGCTTGCCGGCATGCCCGTTGCCGCGCTGCAGGTGCACGCCGGCAAGGCCACGTTCCACCGCTTCGACCGCTTCAACCACCGCTTCAGTCCGATGGGCATGACCTCCCTGCGCTCCCTCTTTCTTAAGACGGAGAACTTCATGCAAGGGCGCTACTTCGCCGAGCTCATCCGTATCGCCTTCAAGCAGAACGAGCTGGAAGGCGGCACCTTCACCGAGAACCGGCTGTCCATCTACGGCCGGCACAAGGACGAGTGGGACCGGCTGTCGCGCTGGCTTGTGTTTCACGGCTTGTCGCATCGCACGAACAGTTGGATGATCCAGGTACCGCGTCTGTTCCACCTGTACCAACGCAGTGGCCAGCTCCGCAGCTTCCAGGAGATGCTCACCAACATATTCGAGCCGCTGTGGCACGCGTCTCTGCACCCCGACAAGTACCCGTACCTGCACTTCTTCCTCAGTCACGTCTCCGGCTTTGACAGCGTCGATAACGAGAGCGATCGGGAGCCGGACCAGACGATCGACATCCCTCCTGCGCAGTGGACGAGCGCCGAGAACCCGCCCTTCGCGTACTACATGTTCTACATGTGGATCAACATCACGACATTGAATCTCTACCGCGCCGCGCGCGGGTTCAACACGTTCCAATTCCGCCCCCACGCTGGTGAGAGCGGCGACCCGGACCACATGGCGGACGTGTTCCTGCTGGCGGACGGCATCGGTCACGGCATCAACCTCGACAAGCGGCCAGTAATGCAATACCTCTACTACCTGACGCAGATCCCGCTCGCCATCACGCCCATGTCGAACAACACACTTTTCTGCCGTTACAAGGACCACCCGCTGCCCAACTTCCTGTATCGCGGTCTGCACGTGGCCATCGGCACCGACTGCCCCCTCATCTTTCACCGCACGGAGCAGCCGCTGCTCGAGGAGTACGGCACCGCGGAGGCGCTGTGGAACCTGTCGGCTGCAGATATTTGTGAGCTCGCCGCGAACAGCGTGCGCGCCTCGGGCTTCCCGGCCTCGCGCAAGAGGGAGTGGCTGGGCCCACTCTACCACCTGCGCAGCGTGGCGGGCAACGACGTGGCGCGGTCGCACGTGCCGCAGACGCGGTGCGCCTTCCGCTACGAGGCGTACATGGAGGAGGTGACCTATCTGCAGAACCGCGCCGCGCGCGAGATGTCGTGCCGCGCGATGCGCACACCACTGGAGGAGGAGGTGGACATCATGGACGCCGTCGGCATCTCTCGCGGCGAGCTGCTGGAGCGGCGCTGGAATGGGGCCGAGATTAAGGAGAAGCAACGCTGTCGGCCGTTGGTGCTTGCCGGCGTGGATGAACGTCCAGCACGCGTCGCGAAGACTCATGACGCCTCCCACTTATAAGTCGACCTATTCCATCCCTGTTGGGCGGGTGCAGAGTGGCGCTCTGCCTCTTGCGCATGTGCTTAACCGTTCTCAGTGCTTGCTCGTGGCGGATAGGCGCAGTGGTGTGCCTCCGTGAGTCCGCGACTGTCGTTGCTTGCCCCAACAGCGCACGCAGGCACGCCACCTCCTTCGTTTCGTTTTTGTGGTGGTGGTGGTTCTTTGACATCGCTCTATTCGCCTTGATGACGTTGGGGAGTGAGGGGAGGACACACCCCTCCTTACGGTCGTATCACAGTGCCCACTGCTGGTGCGGGAAGGCCTGAGTGACATCCCGAAGAGGGGCGTGCGCCGCGTGGCAGCCGGCACAATGGGTGCGGCTGTGAGGCGACCTACTCTACCGGCGTGTGTGTCTGCTGCTGCTTCGCACCACGCGGATGGTGGGGGTGGGCGAGACTTGACGCCCAAGTAGTGCTGTATGACATAGAAATGGACATGGCGGGTATCCAACATCTCCGCTCTCTCTCTCTCTCCCTCTCTCCTTCCCTCCCTCCCTCGCTCTCTTTCCTGCTCGTTGTGAGAAGGTGTGTTTCGCATGTGTGTCTCACATACGTCGACGCGCACGCCAACTCTTGAATCAAAGGCAGCAAGCAGCCGCAACAACAACAGCGAGCGAACAAACCCCTCCGCTCCACTTTCCAAATACGTATATATAACGAGGGGGCGATCCACTGCGTCTGCACCTGCGCCGTTGTTTGCTGCCCCCACCCCCACCCCTCTCGTCTGCGTACATTACTTGCGAGTCCGCCTCAGCGACAACCATCAACCACATCGCCCTCCCCTCACCCCCCCCCACCACCACCACCCCTCCCTCCCCACCGCTCCCTCCCCAAGACGCCGGCATACACATCGAGACACAGGCACAGCAGGGGGTCTGGGGCTAGAGAGCATACCGCGTAGTCGCGTTTCGTTTTCCTCCTCCTTCGCTTCGTAACATGCTCCGACGTGTTACTTGCATGGCGGCGTCCGTGGGACGTGCGGCGGCTGCTCTGTCGGTGTCCCCTGTCATGGCGCAGATACCGAGCGCGATGCGGCCTCCCAGCAAGGCCTCGACCTCCGCGGTCGCCTCGCTCCTGCCTCCATGCTGTCAGCCGATATATCAACAGCGTCGCTGCTACGCGTCCCGTAGTGGAGAAGAAAAGGGCAATGCTGACAAGGGCACGCAAGCTGCGGCGGCAGCAGTGTCCACGACACCCGGCACGGCGACCGCTGAGGCGGTACGATATTTCGCAGCCAACGAGCAGAATGCCGACGCCGCCGCCCGTGCGCAAGGCAGCGTGAAGCAGCAAGAGCAGCTCTCCGCGGCAGCGGCGAACGGCGGCGATGCTGCCACCTCTGGCATCCGCACCATTGGTATCAAGCTCACCGAGGACGACGAGCTGGTGCGCGCCTTCAACAACTTCTCCAAGAGTGTCAACGGCTGCACGCAGGAGGAGTTTCTCATCGGTGCGAAGCAGGCCTACTACAGCCTCGCCGTCGTCATCAGCGCCTTTCTCGAGCATGGGCAGCCGTTGGCAGGGAGGACCGAGTCGACCAAGATGATTGCCGCCGCGCATGAGGCGGCGAAGCTGCTAGACAAGGAGTTTAAGCCCGAGAGTCGCTGCGACGCGGCGGCGACGTCGCTGGCGTCGAAGGCGGAGGGGGATGGCACCGACGACTCCTCTTCCTCCTCCTCCAAGACAAAGCTGCAGGAGTCGCTCGTTCGTAACGTCGTCTCTACGATCGTCTCCCTCATCCCTGTCTCGCGGCACTTGGCGGAGTCCATCTTCAAGATTTGGCTTCTGCATAAAGTTAAGCAGGTGAACCTGAGCAGCATCGCCTCACCGGCGGACTACGTGCTGGACTCGAAGCTGGTCATCTTCGCCCGCTTGGGCAAGGCACGCATGTACTTTAACTCCGACAATGTCGGCGCCGAGGTGGACGTGACCTTCAGCAATGACTACCTGCGAAAGCTGGACCCTGCAAGCGTGGCCGGCAGTGGTGCTGCAGGGAGTTCGCAGATGGCGGACGCGGCCGGCAAGGTGGACGAGGATGACTTTGACACCGGCATGATTCAGGTGCACACCGACACGGATGCCAACGCGCACCGCACCACGGCAGAGGAGCACACATTCGTCGTGAACAAAGCCACGCGTACGCTTACGCCGACCGGCTCCACGGCCGCCAGCACCGCAGCCGCGGCAGCTGCAGCGTCTACGGACGCGGCAAGGCGCAGTGGAGGGAACTCGGCCTCTGCTGGTGCCGGCGGGGCATCAGCTGCGGATAGCGCGAAGTCGTCTGGCACCGCATCACGCATTCAAGTCACGTGCGTGAAGACGACAGACTTTTTGAGGAAGAGTGCAAGCGCGGCAACGGTCGCTGCGACAGCGGTGCGTGACGAGGCCGCCGCGAAGACTGCAGCGCCCAACGAAAGCTCGGGGGAGGAAGAGGAGGAGGCGCACTCTGTGTACATCAAGGTGAACGGCAATATGCTGCCACCGATTCCTGCCTCGGCCCATGCGTGCGCACTGCTCACCGTGGACGTTGTCGTGCCACCGGAGCGGTACGCCTACAACTTTGAGTGGTTCTACAAGCGCATCGTCGGCTACGAGAACGAGTACGAGCGCATCGCGGCGGCGCGCGTGTTCGCGTCCAACAGTCCGAAGCCGCTGGCGAGCTTTCTCGACTTCTTTATGCGCATGGTGACAGGGAAACCGGTGGAGTTCATGTTCTCCAAGGCGATTGGGCGTATGATCGGCATCCCGGATGACGTCTCGCAGACCCCGCCGGCGACGCGCAAGCTCATGTGCATGTACATGGACCAATCGTACAAGTGGGTGCTGGCCGATCTCGTCACGCTCGCCCCGGTTATGGAGACGAAGCTGCCCAAGGCGTAAGCGCAGTGTACCACCACCACCACCACCACCCCTCCTCCCCACCCCCTCCTTCCATTGGAAGGAGGGGGTGGGTTGCGAAGGGCGGTGGCGATGGGCGACGATAAAAGCTAGTGTGTGTACGGGGGCGGGCAGAGGGGAGGGGAAGGGATGACGTGGCAGCGTACGATACTCCTGCATATCCCCTCCCCGGCGTTTCCTTCTGTTTGTCTGCCTCGGCCGGACGCCTTCGCCTGCTCTCGTTGGCTGCCCTGTTTGTGGGCTTCGGGGCGATGTAGCGGCGGTAAGGCTGGCTGTCCTTGGGCATCTTGTGCGAGACTCTGTCTTGTGATTGTGGGGTGGATCTGACTCTTCGGCGAAATGGTTTCCTCTTACGGAGGTGGTGGGCGGCCCCCTCCCCCTCTTCCTGTTTCTTCCGCGTCGTGGGGATTTACATCAATACGGCAGTGTGTGTGTGTGTGTGTGTGTCTTGTGCATGTAGTCGTGATAACTGTTGATACTTCCACGTCGGTTGCCGAAGTATGCATGTGGGGGCGGCGGCGGGGAGTTAAGGGAGGGCAGCCGGAGGCGGATGCAGCGGCGCCGGTCACTCAGCGCCTTCTTGCCCTCATCCCTTGCGTGGCCTTGAGCAGCTCGGATGGCAGACACACGCGTATTACGAGAAGCAGGATGGCAAGCGCCGGTCCTGATGAAACAACGTCTGTGAAAGCCGTCCTCTTGAAAGAGAGAGAGAGAGAGAGCCTCCCCAGCCTCACCCCTCTTCCTCTGGAACGTTCGGCGCCCTCTGCAGTGGTAAGTATGTGTACTTCTTTACCTCTTCACCACGGCCACGGGCCACCTCACCCTCCACAAGCACCCGCATACATCTACATCTGCACAGCAGGCGCAGGATCGTCTGCCTTCCATAGCGGAGGGAGCAACGCGCCGAGACCCACGGCGCTGTAGAGAGTCGAGGGCGTAAAAGCAGGGGTAGGGCAGAGAGGGTGCTGCGGCACGCGCACGCGCACACAATGCGTCACTTGCAACCACTCTCGAACACGGCAGCGCCGGCGCCGGGCTCTAGTTTAGCGCACATGAAGACGCAGCAGCTCGCCCGCGAGGAGGAAGAGAAGCTGCGCGCTCGACGAGTCAAGGGTGTCATCGTGCTCGTCGAGCAGTTCCTGCTGGAGCAGGGGTATCACCAAACTCTGCATGCGCTCCAGCAGGAAAGCCGCATCTCCCTCACTCAGTTCAGCGCCGCTGACAACATCGACTTGCTGTCTGTTGTCCAGGAGTACGAAGAGTACTACGCCTTCAAATGCCAGCGTGCGCCGAAGCTGTACCGGGTCCGCGGCGGCAGCAGCGATGACGCCGACGGCGTTGGCGGCGTCGGCTCTGAAAGCGGAGAGCGGATGCTCTCACGGGCACGCAAAGGCGCGCCTGCTCCTCGCGCCGCGACCTCGTCGTCATCGCCACCCTCGTTGTCCTCTGTAGGAAAACCGCCGCCGCACCTGCGGCCAACAAACCTCGCGCGCGCGCTCAGCCATGTACAGGCGAACGGCGACAGCGGCTCAGCGAACGGCGACAAGCGCGCCGTGGCGCTCAACGGGGACACCAGCGCGCTTGGGTTGTCTCTCCAGGGCGAGTCCGCCGCCGCCCACACCTCCGCACGCGAGGGCGAGAAGGGTCGAAGAGACAACGGCAGGGATGGCGAGGGCTCCGATGATGCTGCAGAGGACCCCCTCGGGTCCTTGATGAGCCGCCGCATACTGAAGCCGCTGCCGCCGTTTCCGACGAGCGAGTTGAGCGAGCTGGCCGCCACGATCCTGCGCGAGATTCTCGACGTCGATCCATCCGTGCGTTGGCGCGACATTGCCGACTTGGAAAACGCCAAGCACCTCCTGCGGGAGGCCGTGGTGATGCCGGTCAAGTACCCGGGGCTGTTCCAGGGCATCCTGCGCCCGTGGAAAGGCATTCTTCTCTTTGGCCCGCCCGGCACCGGCAAGACGCTCCTCGCCAAGGCCGTCGCGACGGAGTGCCGCACGACCTTCTTCAACATAGCCGCCTCCTCCGTCGTGTCCAAGTGGCGCGGTGACTCGGAGAAGCTCGTCCGCATGCTCTTCGACCTCGCCGTCCACTACGCGCCAAGCACTATCTTTATCGACGAGATCGACTCCTTGATGTCAGCAAGGTCGAGCGACGGCGAGCATGAGGGGTCGCGCCGTATGAAGACGGAGCTGCTGACGCAGATGGACGGCCTCTCCAAGCGGCGTGGCGGCGAGGTGGTGTTTGTGCTAGCGGCGAGCAACGTGCCATGGGACCTCGACACGGCAATGCTGCGCCGGCTGGAGAAGCGCATCCTCGTTTCGCTTCCGACGCGCGACGCTCGCGTTCTCATGTTCCGTCGCCTGCTGCCCAACTCCTTCGCATCCGACGCGGACTATGAGGCGTGCGCCGCGCTAACGGAGGGCATGTCCGGTGCTGACATCGACGTCGTCTGCCGTGAGGCCATGATGCGGCCGGTGCGGAAGCTCATTTCTCAGCTTGAGGCTGCAGGCAACGACCGCAACGCGCACGCGCGGCTGCCGAGCGAGCCGCTGAGGCCGCCAGCCGCGACACTCGAGGATGTGCAAGCGAGTGTTGCGTGCACCCGCAGCAGTGTCCGGGTAGCAGACCTCGACAAGTACGATGTGTGGACACGCGAGCACGGCTCCGGGCTATCCACGTAAGGCCACGAGGAAGATATATATATATATATATGTTAAAAAAGGAGGTACGGGCTGTGTAGACAGACGGTATCGAAGCTGCCTCATCGGGCGCACATAGCTGCGCAGATCTGCATGCACCTCACGCCCGCCCCTTCCGCCAAGGTCGACCTCCTCCCGTCTCTCCCACCTCTGTCCTTCTTCCTTGCCAGTGCCGCGTACGATAATGTATAGTTGCTGGAGGTGCTGCGGCTGCATACCAGCACTGCATGTGTGTGCGTGTGCGTGTTTTACCTTGTGCCGATGATCGCATCGGCTGGTGTGCCGCTTAGTGATGTACTCCGACCCCCTTCCCCCCCCCCCAACACACACACGCTAAGGGTCGTCGATGACGCCGATATGACTGCTATCAACGTTTCGCTCTCTCACTCGCTCACCACCCGCGTCACCGGCATAGAAGCGCATACACACATGTACACGTAGATGTACGTCACAACCTGGCAAGCTCGCGTGCGTCGCTCTCTCTCTCTCTCTGTCTCTCTCTCTCTCATTGAAACAGTATCACCGGTCTTCCTGTTGCTGTGGATAAGACACACGCGCCCCTCGACCGGTGTAACGACGACGGTGCGTAGGGCATGCCCCTGTCTCTCTCTCTCTCTCTATCTCTGTATCCTCACCATCATCTCCTCGCACCTTCTCTCTGTCTTTCTCGGTCACACACACACACACACACATTAGAGCGATCACGGCTCCCTCGGCATCGCTTCCGCGACGTCGACGCTCAGCACTACAGCTGTGGTGCGTCCCGAACGCCTGATCTACTCTTCCTTCGACACAGGCACAAGTGGTGCGCGGCACCTTTTCTACGTCTTCCATGGACTATAACGTGTCAACTGCGGCGGTCGTGCTCGACTGCGGCTCCTTCCATTCCCGCGCCGGCTTTGGCGGCGAGAAGGGACCGCGTCTCGACGTACCAACGCTCGTCGGCTACCCACGCCACCGCAGCATCGCCATGGCAGCTGGAATGAATGAGCAGGAGGTGGGCGAGGAGGCGCTGCTGAAGCAGGGTATCCTGGATGTGCATCACCCGATCCGCAACGGCTTCATCAACGATTGGGGCGATGTGGAGAAGCTGTGGAGTCATCTCTTCTTCAACGAGCTGCGCGTGTCGCCAGAGACGCACTGCTTCCTGTTGACGCAGCCCGTCAACACCCCTGCCGCTCAGCGTGAGCGAACGCTGGAGATCATGATGGAGACCTTCCACGCGCACTCGCTCTACCTCGGCACCTCCCAGGTGCTGAGTCTGTACAGCTACGGGCTCACTACGGGACTCGTGGTGGACAGTGGCAAGGATGTCACACATGCCGTCCCCATCCACGAAGGCTATGCGCTAGTGCGGCACGTCACGCAGAGCCCCGTCGCCGGCGCGGCACTCACCCGGTACCTGGGCGGTCTGCTTCGCGAGCAGGGCTACGCTCTCGGCACGGCGACCGAGCAGGAGCTGCTGAACGGTGCCAAGGAGGATTTGTGCTACGTGCGGCCCAGGGCGCACGTGCAGCGCGGGGCGGTCAGTGACATCTACACCCCCGCATCCGGGACCTCGGCAGGGGTATCGCCGGCTGCTGCGAGCGCGGCCAGCCGCAGAAGCACGCAACTCACTGGTGGAATCAAGGGCAGCGCCGACAGCGCGAGCTCAGCCACCGCAACCACGGCCGTGACAGCAAAGGAGTCCTTCATGGAATCCGCTGCAGAGAAACACCTCGACGTGGACGGCGGGCTCACACCCACGGCCGTGATGGGTGCCACCGAAGACTTCTTGCTCCCCGACGGGCAGCGCATCCCGCTCGCGGCGGAGCGCTACGACACGGCCGAGGTGCTCTTCAACTACTCCCTGCTTGCTCTGATGGACAGCAACGGCAAGGATAGCAGCACCTACGAGCCCCGCTGCAAGGTGCGCACCGACATGGGCGACCTGTTCCGCCCATCTTTTGAGAAGGGGATCAGCTGGCTGCCGTTCGCGGCAGTGAACAACTGCGAGGCGGCGCTGCGGCCGCAGCTCTACGCCAACATGGTGCTGGCCGGCGGCTCCACCTCCTTCCCCGGGCTCAAGGCCCGCCTCGAATCTGAGGTGAGGCAGCTCTACCGGGAAAGCCACCCCAGCGAGGCGGTGGTGCCGATCCAGGTGCGCGACATGCCGTGCCGCACCTATAGCACGTGGCTGGGTGGGTCCATGCTTGCGCAGACGGCCGTCTTCCAGCACCTGGTCGTCTCCCGAAAGGAGTACGAGGAGGAGGGAGCGCGTGTCATCCACTACAAGTCGCTCTGAGCTGTTGGCGCGGCAGTCAAGGATGGGGAAGGGACAGTGAGGGATTGGGGGGGCGGAAAAGTCTGGCCCCTTCACTCGCTCTCCTCGACTATTCCTGCAGGTCCTAATCAGCATCCATGGTGGTTATATATGTATATATATATATAGATACATATATAGATATAGATATGGCCTGCGTGTGAGGATGTCTGCCTGGACGGGTGACTGCATGTACAAGCTGGCGCGCCGCTCACGGCATCTGTGCCCGTGAGCATGTGTGTGTGTGTGTGTGTGCGTGCGTTTCGCGCTGATGGGGACGGTGACGGCGGTGGCGTTGTTGCTGCTCTGTGGCTCGTATGTTGCCCATATCTGTGGTGGGCCCGTTGCATGACTCTACGATGTAGTATACGCATGTTTGCTTATCATTCCAAGTACTTGCGGCTCTTCCCCTTTCGTTTGTGCTGCTGCTGTGTGTACGCATGACTACGCGTGCACACACACAGAGAGAGAGAGAGAGCACACGTCCTGCGCGTGGCTTCGTTACATCCACGATGGCTCACGGCAAGTGAGGCGTGTGGCTTCTCTTACCTTTATGCGTATGTGTGCTCCGTGTCGCGTCGCCAGTCGTGCCTCCGCCCTCGCCCCCTCCTCACTCGTCCTCTCTTCACACACACACACACACACACGCGCGCGCGCGTACGTGGAGCGCCGCTAGACCAGTAGAACCAACAACGAAAAGGGGTCTGGTATCGCTACTTCGTACGAACGACATCAAGCGGTGCCCTTACACCCGCTGAGGCGTTCACCCCTTAACGTCCCGCACTTCGACCGTCGCGGTGCGTGCGTGAGCTGCGCCACCATTCGCACACAGATGTCTGTGAGGTCCGGTCAGTTCAACTACGACGCCGTCGCGCGCGAATCCCCGGTCGGCTTTACGAAGATCACGGAGGGGACGACAGCAGTGCTGGAGCCGCCGCCGAAGAAGAAGACATGCACGTCTTCGGCTGCGCCTGCGCCGGCTTCGAACCTCAGCGACGAGGAGGCCGACAACCAGCTGGTGGACCAGGCCGTCTTCTACAACCCGGCGCAAGTGGTAAACCGGGACTTGAGCATCAGCGTTATCGAGGTCTTCTCGCGACTGCGGCTGACGGAGCCGCGGCGCCGCGGCGGCACGAATGAGGGGATCACTATCCTCGAGGCCCTCAGCGCCACGGGGCTGCGAGCGATTCGCTACTACAAGGAGATTACCAATGTGCGCTACATCATCGCCAACGATATGGACGCGGACGCGGTGGACTGTATCGTGCGCAACTGCGCGTACAACGGAGTCCCGGTTCAGTACCCAACCTTGATGGCGAACATGCCGGCCGCCGCGATTGAACTTTACGCAGGCGAGGCAGAGGCGGAGAAGGGTGAGTCGGCGACTGGTGCGTCGCCCAGAGTTGGGGTGCGCGCCGGCGGCGCCATCTTGCCGAACCTTGACGACGCCAACGACCTCATGTTCCGGCTGGCGATGAACAGCAACGCGCACCCGGGAAAGCGCGTCTGCCTCGTCGACGCACCGGCGGAGACATCGGCGACGGCGTCGCTGCGTCCGCTGCTGCAGCAGGAGCTGATGGACGTCGTCGATCTTGATCCATACGGCTCCGCGTCGCCCTTCCTCGACGGCGCCTTTCGCTGCATCAAAGAGGGCGGGCTGATGCTGGTGACGAGCACAGATAGTGCCATCCTGTGCGGCAACTTCGCCGACACCGCCCATGCCAAGTACAGCTCGATGCCCTACAAGGCCGCCCACTGTCACGAGGCCGCGGTGCGCACGCTGCTCGCCTGCGTCGAGCGGGTGGCCAACCGGCACCAGAAATTCATTGTGCCGCTGCTGTCACTCCACATCGACTTCTACGTACGCTGCTTCTTTCGCGTCTACAAGCAGCCGGCCGAGACGAAGCTCAGCGCCTGCAAGCTCGGGTACCAGCTGCAGTGCTCGAGCTGCTCAGCATTTTGGGTGCGGCCGATGGCGACGGCGCGGCAGCCCCGGCCGTCGCGGCAGGAGCGCCGCCGGCAGCGGCGCGCTCTCGCAGGACGCGTCAACAGCGACGCAGATGAGGCGGAGGAGGAAGGCAAGACCGCCGAAGGCGCGGCGGAGGCCTCGCGTGCGCATGCTCGTCCGCGTCGGCTCTCAAAGCGCGTGCGGGACGGCAGCGACGATGACGAGGCGGTGGCACACGACGTTGACGGTGTTCGCACGGAGGTGTACCCCGCCTCGCCGAGTCGCCATAGCCATCCCAAGATCACACCCCTCACACTACAGCAGATGCCGAGCGCCGCCTCCGCGACGTCGACAACAGCCGCAACGGCGTGTCCGGTGTGCGGCAGCAGCATCGTTCTCTCCGGCCCCCTCTATGCAGCCCCCACGCAGAATTGTGAGTTTCTCCAGCAGCTGCTCGCGCTGCTCCATGAACGCGCCAGCGAGGGGCGACTGAACGCGGAGGCTCGCATCACCGGCCTGGTCCGCATCGCCCTCGAGGAGCTGCCAGACTGCCCTCTCTTCTACTTGCTACCCGACGTCGCGTCCTACGTGAGGGTGCGCTGCCCGCCAACGCCGTGCATTGTTGGTGCATTGGCGCGGCTTGGTTACCGCTGCAGCCAGGTGCACTGTGCCGCCGCAGGGCTCAAGACGGACTGCCCACCGGAGGTGCTGTTCCGGGTAATGCTGCAGTGGAAGACGGTGCAGGACACGCTGGATCCAGTCGGTGAAGCAACGATCGAGGACGGCGCTGACAAGAGCAAGAAGAAGGCCCCGGCAGCGTCCACTGCACCTCGGTCGCTGTTGGTGACGCCACTGGCGGAGGCGGACTTCACGTACGACAAGGCACACGACTTTCGCGGTCGCGTCACTGGTGTGGCCAAGTTCGTGCCGAACGCGTCGGGCTGGGGGCCGCGTCGGCGTCACCGAGGGGCAGCAGCGGTGCCCGAAGCGGTGGAATGTGGCAACGGTGAAGACAACGACGGAGGCAGCGGAGAGGCGTGAAGGTGCCGGTTTTTAAGTGGTTGTTTTATAGAGAGGCAACATGAGCACCCTTATCAGGGACCCTTTACCTCGCACGAACAGGCCGGGGAGGGGGCGTTGTGCGCACGCGATGACAGCGGCCAGTACGTTCGGCGGACGTGGGGCCAGGCTTGCCGTGGCGCGACGAGACGGCCCCGCTCCCTCCGCCGGTCTTGCGAAGGCGCAGACCGCACGTGGGCCGCGCCCACACGCCCGCGCTCACAGAGGACGGCGTAACCACGGTTAATATATATATATATATATATCGGGTGTAGTGTTTATATGTGAGGCAGCAGCCGTGAGCTGACATGCGCATTAAGCGCTTTAGTGGGGTGACTACAAGGCAACTCGTAAGAACGCATCACGCACCCGCCCTCTGACGTATGGAACGACACACCAGAAGCTTACACACACACACACACACACGCACACGCATAAATTATCTCTGATGTCTCTCCCTCACTCTCGCGCTCGCTCTGCACATTTATAGAGAGAGAGTGAGGAGGTAGGGGAGCATGGCGGTGCTGTGACGCGTGGCAGCAGTGCTTCTTCCTCCCTCTCCTCGCCGCAGCCTTTAGAAACTCATTTTTTTCTCCTGTGGTCCGCTTCTTTTCACGCTCGCCCCGGCGCGCACGCGCCTTCTGTCGCGCGCTCCACGACACACACACACACGTGCACAGCCGCCCTCAGCGAGCGTGCCTCCGGTGGTCTTGTCTTTACTCTCCTGTGTCTTGCTTCTCGCCTTCGTGGCGCTCAGTGTAATGTTGCGCGCGTGCCGGCGTTGGCATGCAATCTTCGACGCCTGCTATGTCCTGAACCTCGACAGGCGACCTGATCGCTGGGCGCATGTGCAGCAGCAGGTGAAGCGGGCGAGGCTGCACAAGTTTCTAAAGCCCGGCGTGGAGGTGACGCGCGTCAGCGGCATCGATGGACGCGAGCTCGATGTTGCAGGCTTGCACAGGGACGGGGTGCTCACCGACCGAGGCTACCAGCGCTACCAACTCCCCACGGAGCAGAAGCTTTACGGCATGGACCTGACGAAGGGAGCCATCGGCTGCGCGCTTTCTCATCGTGCGGTCTGGCAGCGGGTGGTAGCGGAGCATCGTGAGTGCGCCCTCATCCTCGAGGACGACCTTGAGTTCCATCACCAGTTTTCCCGCCAGTTCGCGGCGCGCTGGTCACGGGTGCCGGCTGACTGGGGGATCGTGCACATGGGTGGCCTCGATCTGCTCGCGAGTGGCAAGGCGCCGCGGCCGTACATAGCGGACGGCATCCGCCTAGCGTACGACGGGCACCGCGAGCTCACCGCGTATGTGGTGCATGCTGCCTCCGCTCAGCGCTGCCTCGACCTGTCGCTGCCCATGACGTGGCAAGTGGACACCCACATCAGCAGCTGCCTAGCCGACGACGCTGCGGCGCACGATAAGTACATCGCCGACCCCAAGATGTACGTGTTCCAGCCATCGTTGGTAATTCAGCTCATGTCCTTCACGACAGACGTCCAGAAGACGCCCACCGACAACCCCTCCCTCGCAGATGCCGCGCGCCGCTTGCGGGAGTTCGTCGGCGGTGGCACGTCTGTCCGTTGAGCACCGAGGAACCACGCTGCTGTGCGCGGCGCGAGTTGGCGCTGTTTGACGTCCCCACGACGCACATGCTGGACATGGCGTGTTCATGCCTGGGTGAGGCGCGTGTCGGCACCGATCTGTAGGGCTCCTGCCCTCCTGTACGCCTGCAAAAGCTCGTCGCGTGTTGGGTGGCCATGTGACAGCGGTGGGCTTTCCCCTTTGGGGGAAGAGGGAGGGGGGGTACGACCGCTGGTGGCGGTCGTGCAGCGGGACGTATTCTTCAAATGACGCCCCGCCCCACGGAGGCACCAAAGGAAAGAGAGAGAAAGAGACGAAGGGAGAGCAGATGGGCCGAGCGGCGGCCCGCACACTGTTCGACGGTGATGGGTTGCACATGCTTCCGTGCAGGCACACAGACACATAGACAGACAAAGACGCACAGGTGTCAAGGAGTGGGGGAGGGAGGCCTGTGCCCGGCTATCAGCCCTCCATCTTTTGCTCCATCACCACCACCACCACCACCCCACATCGTTTCCGACTGATCCCTCACTCCCCCCCCCTCCTCCTCTTCCCCCATGGGCGTACACTTCACAAGCACACTGGCATACAACTCCAAGCAGAAGCAGCATAAAACGGTCAAGGCGCCAGCGTGGTGAAGACGGCGCTCACCAACGCACACGCACACGCGTAGACCTTTTTCGGCCGCTCGCCCCTCCTCCGTTGAGGCCGCGCGTCACGTGCCTGTCACTTCCCTTGTATCCGTGCCCGTACACGGGGGGCAACACGTACGCACTGCCCCTCCCCTCCCCCCCCCCTCGCTCCCGATCCGAACTCGCGCTTCTGTCGATGCCGCGGCAGCTGCCCACCCTTCTGCAGGAGCAGCAGGCCCGATCGTCGCCGCTGCATGTGGCGTCCGTCATGTCCTCCACGGCTGGCAGGGACAGCACCGTATCGTTCAGGAAAGAAAGCCGTGCAAGCGTCTCTGCCGCGTCCATTGCGTCTGCACGGCGTGCTCTCCTTTCACCATGTGCGGGGATTCCCGCCTTGGTGCCCTCACCAAGGCAACGGCCGCAGCACAGAGGCAACGGCGCAGCCGCAGGGCCGAGTAAGGAGGCGGCCCCGGTAAGCAGGGTATTGGTGCCGGCTGTCGAAGCCGTTGCCGCTGCGACGGCCACCTCATTCATCCCACTCGGTACAGCGCTCACTCGCAACAGCGTCGCTGCCACAGCAGCAGCGCCATCGTCGCACCTCGAGTACGTTGGCCTTGGCCCCTCACTGGCCAGAGACTCGTACCTGCCTCCTGTGCAGGGCTCCCATGCACACGACAGCGAAGGCGCCGCGGCCGACGTGCTAGCCCTGCAAGCCGCTACCACCGGTCTCTTTGTGCGGCACATCCGCCTCAGCAGCCTACCTGATGCGGCGCAGGACGACGCCGATGGCGATGATACCGGCACCGCCGTGCCGCGCGGTGGCGACAGCGGCGACGCAGCCTCCCCCATCGCCTCCCCAACGCTGGTGGGCACGGTCCCTGTCAAATCTGCCGCGCTGCTCGAAACGGGCGTCGACGACCGCATCAATCCATTCGTGCTCAATCAGCTCATCCAGCGAAGCCACCGTCGAGCACGCTCCATGGCCGCCGCCGCTGGAAGGCGCAGTGCCCACCGGATAGGACAGCTGCAGGACAGAATCAGGAAGCCCACATTCCTCAAAACCACGGCTGCTAGTCCGCGGCTGGGCGGTGGCGCGACTGACATCGCGGTGGACAGTGCCGCCGCTGAGCTGCGCTATCACGAGCTGCCCGCCATACAGGAGGCCTCCGAGGCGTGCTACACCGCGGCCCCTGGCAACGGCGATACCGGCGGTGGCACCACTTCGACAGCGGCGACGCAGCCCGACACGGGCACACCGGCAGCCGCAGGAACGAAGCAGGTGTTCAACCTCATTGCCGAGTACAACAACGACCTCGATGCGGAGGAAACGGCCCAAGCTGCCGCCCCTGGGATGTCCTTCACCGAGCACGTCCACATTGCCGCCGCAGTGAGCGCCAACGACAGTGCCCTTGTGCGGCAACTCGTGGGGCACTACTGCGCACGCGCTGAGGCCGTCTCCCCAACGCGCACGTCAACGCGCGCAGCAGTTGTGGAAGCCCCAACGCGAGCAAACATGCGGAGTCACACAACGCTCAAGGACAAGAACGCGAAATCCGCTTCCGGTGCGACCGGTGGCGGCGCGGACGAGGGCGGTGCGGCGTCATCCCCTTTCCCGTTTACGTCCGCCTCACCGAACTTCTCGCTGCTCGACGCGGTGATGTGCGTGAGTCGCGAGTTTGTGGCGCAGCGCTCGGCGGCCGGGGTGCCCGGCCAAAGTACCAGCGCGCTCAGCGAGCGACGCCGGTGCCTGCTGGAACGCTTGACAAGCCTGGACCGGACGCGCATCCCAGAGACATGGTGGGTCACGAGCCTGCAGTACCTCGGCCGCCTCGCCCCCGCGACAGGGACTGGATCCAGCACAGCCACATCGGCTGTCACGGCGGCGAAGACCCAACGCGCGTCATCGGTGACGGCGTCGATATTTGCGACGCCGATGACGGAAAATTGCCCCAGCGCACCACCGATGAGCAGCTCGAATCGTGCAGGGCGCAGCGGCGGGATAGCGTCGCCGCCGCCGGCAGAAGGTGACGCGCTCGCGCAGCTGGCCGGGTCCGGCAGCGAGGCGGGCACAGGTGTGAGGAATGGGCTGAAAAAGGTCGCTGTTATGCAGGCTGGTCCGGTGAGCAGCGGAACCCTCTGCGGCAGCGAAGGCCAGCTCGTGCTGGGCACCGTCTCGCCCCACAACACCATCTTCCCTGCTCCCCGTCCGGTGGAACGGTCGCAGGTGTACCTCCTGGCGGAGGTGCTGGACCGCATGCTGCGCGACCCGTCCCACCCGCAGTGGCTGGCGCTGCTTGCTGATCCGCAGGTGGCGCGCTACGTACTCGGCGATGGCGACGATATAGAAAGCGACAACGGTCAACGACGCGGCAGCGGCCACGATACCCTTGACGCCGATCTCTGGGGCACGCCTGGGGAGCAACGGCTCTTTGCCTACACGGACGCGGCCACGCATGTACTGGAAATTCTTGACACCGGCCTTGCTGAGCTGGTGCGGCAGGTGGCGAGCTACTGTTTGGAGCGCGGCGCCCTGCTCGATCTGCTCCGCCAGTCCACCATGGACATCGCCAGCGCACATGTGCACGTCCTCCGTCAGGTGAAGCGGCAGGCACACGCCGACGCGCTGGCGGCGCAGACACTGCGACGGGAGAAGGCGCGGCTTCAGCAAGAACTCGAGGCGGTGCAGAAGGCGCTCGTGGAGCTGCAGAGCTCCCACGCCGAGCTCTGCGCCCGCGTCGAGCCGCTCCAGCACAAGAGCGACCGACTCGACGAACTCATGGCGCGCGTTGCTGCCAAGGCGCGCCGTTTTGAAACCTTCCGCCACGACGAGAACGCCGCGCTGCTGCAGGTGCTGAAGGAGTCCATGACGCAGTCCGCCGGCGCCGCGCTCGACAGTTTCTTCAAGGAGATGCACGACTTGCAGGCGCGCCACAGCGGCCTTGAGGAAGCGGCCACGACGCAGTTGAACGGTGTCACGGGTGACGCGGCGGGGCACAGCAGCGGTGACGGTGCGGCGTCGCCCAAGGCTGCTGCTGCCGCTGCCGCCGCCGCCGAGATACCGTCCGTCGCGGCCGCGCGTAGCCAAGCCCTTGAGCAGCAGCAGAGGATGGAGCAGCTCTACACGGAGTCATACCGACTGCTATGCGGGCTGCAGGACATGGTGACGGCGACAAACACGCTCTGCGGGCGACTCTATGACAAGATGATCCTGGCGGACGTGTCACCCACGGCGAAGGTCGCCACGTCTCGCTGGGCCTCCGTCGCGCGGGCCGTCGGCGCCTTCGAGAGGGATAAGCGTCACCGCCAGCGTGTGTGCGAGGTGTTCATGGAGTACTGCACCTCGTACCGTCATAAGCGCGCTGCCCACGCGGACCTTGAGGCGGAGCGAGAGGGCAGCGCGGCGTCAAGCGGCGTGAGCCACGGTGGCTGGCACACCCACAGCTACGGCGAGGCGTTTCTCGTGAACGACAAGGAAACACGGTGCTCCGAAAGCGTCGAAGGCAGCGACGATCCACTGCTGGCGCACGGCAGGCCCTCTGCGCTCCTGTCGTTCACAGAGGAGGCGACTTCAGACGAGGGGCCGCGGCGGCCCAACAACAGCACCACGAAGGGCAGGGAAGACGTCGACAGCGACCAAGCCGCCTTCGCCGCCGGCGGCGCGCGGGAGCAGCTGCAGCATGAGGTGGTCATGACCGGTGCCATTATCACCCGCGAAGATTTAGAAGCGATGAAGGCGACTGATTGCACGGTGGACGAAGTAAACGCCCTCTTTCGTAAGGACTTCGACATGCACAAGTACCTGCGCGGATCATGGCAGCAGTACGTGCTGGAGCGTCAGCAGCAGGAGCAGCAGGGCGCTGTGGCGGTGAACACTACGACAAGCGGCCCTGGCAGGAAGCAAACCACCGTGGAGAGCACGTACATGCTGCGCTTGCCGGACGTACTACAGATGCTAAGCGATGTGCAAGCGACCCTGGGGGAGGTGACGGTGCGCATGAACGCCACAGCGAAGAGCGCCGTGTTGGAGGCTGGTCTGCAACCGCCTCTTGAGCCCCCGTCGCACCCAGAGCAGCCCTGTCCGCTGTGCAGCCGCCGCGATACGTGTGAGCTGGAGCGGCATCGGCGGCGTGAGGCAATGTCCCGAATTGCTCGTGACCTGCAACGGAAGATGGAGGCAGTGGAGGCGAAAAGCCGTGCAGCGTTCACAGAGCGTGACGAGGCGCTGGGCGAGGTACGGCGGCTCAAGATGGAGCTGCAACACTCAGCCACGGTCACGCCTGCTCGTGGGCCGACTGTGATCGAAGTACAACAACAGCAAGGGATGCAGCCGGAATCTCAAGGACACCGTCAGCAACGACACACGTCTTCGCAATGGCAAACAGCGGCGGACAGCACCGTCACGGCTCCGTCCATCCAGCATGCACGTGCGTGGAACCTCGGCAGCGAGACCAGCAGCCCTCATAGCAGCAGCAGCAGCGCTATGACCGGGGTCACGGGGCGCTCAGAGAACTCGGCAGACATGTCGACGTTGATCCTCAGTCAGGCTGACAAGTGCACGGTTCCACCCATCGTTGGTGGTACGGGCGTAGGGGCGTCGTTATCTGCGCGGCAGAGTCACATTAGCTTCCTCGGAAACGCGCGTGTCGACGAAAGTTTCACCACCGTTAGCTACGAAGAGGGCGACCACGTCGACCACCCCTCCATCCCCTCAAAACGCCGCTCCACCGCCGAGATGCCCAAAAATACCACCGGTGACGCACCGCAGTAGAGAGCTCCGGCGTTCGAAATCGAACGGGAAAGAAGCTCAGAGAGGAAGGGAAGGGAAGGCAACGTCGCTGTCATGTCAGTGTGTGTGTGTGTGTATGTGTGTGCGTCGACCTGCAATCTACACGCGTGTTCGATTGTCCTTCGTGGGCTACGCGCACCCCCACCCCCTCCGCGCACACGCCATGATCACCCATTATGACGGCTCTGCATTCTCTCGCGCGTCACCGGCGCCTCCGGCTGTCTTCCTCTCCTTTCATGTGTTGACCTGTTTTAGCTCTGGTGCGTGCGTGCGTGTCCTTCTGTTCTCTTCTTCTTGTGTATCTTCTCCGGTCTCTTGATGACCCCCTTCCCTCCTTCCCTTGGAACTCCTCCTGTACCACCACGACCATCACCGCCACCCCTGCCTCTCCCTCTCTGTTGCTTTACGCTTGCACCACATCTGTTACATGTCTTGCGCGCGCTCCCTCATCTTGTTGGATGTACAGGTCGGCTCAGCCACTTTTTCGCGTGCTTTTTCTCACTTGCTGTTCTTTCCTGTCCCCATGTGCTCCTCGTGCGGTTGGCGGTATACCTCCTCTCACCTCCACCCCCCCCCCTCCACCCTTCCGCAAACCATGAGCCGCAACAGTGGGCCGTAGCGGGTAGTGCTGGCGCTCGCCGGCAGTAACGCAGGAAACCATCCACGACTGCTGCGGGGGCGGAATCATTCTTGCCACGTGTGCACCGGATGGTGCAGGGAGGACGGTGAGCGGTGAGGCACGCGCTGCATGGCGGTTGATGTACGAAACGAACGAAAATGCTTCAGAAACACCCGAGCCGCCGTCGCGTGACTCCGTGACGGCGTCGCTGATGGTGGTGGGGCGGTGTTCTGCTCGCGTGGCTGCGGGTGAGTCACCGAGCGCACGCTCCTTCTTGTGCTTTCTTGCACGCTTCGCGCGCAGAGGAGCTTGGTGAGGCTGCGTCTCCTACAGCATGCACACACACGTACACATACACATGCACACCTCAAATCTTGCGAGCACCTCTAGCATGCAGTCAGGGCCCGTGATCCTCCGTTGAGCTCCATGCTAACTTTCGCGCACGTTCTCCCCCTGCCTTTCTCTCTGACCTCGCCCACACCACCGCCGCTACGGCGCCCTCCCCCTCCCCCAACACCCACGCAACGTACTTGCCTTTCCGCCGACGGACGCGTCCTCCTCCTCCGCAAGCAGAGAGAGCGTGCGGTTATGTGGGGTGTTTTTTTTGTGTGTGTGTGCATCCGCGGTAATACACACGCTTTCTGCTCCCCCTTCGTTGCCCTTCTTTATCTGCTTTGTTGTTAGCTGTGCTCCTGTGTTCTCATCAGATCGCGCGCGCTCTCGCCCTCGCTCTCTCTCTCTCTCTCTCTCTCTCTCTCTCTCTCTGGCTCTCGTGACAGACGGCCTTCAACGCACCCCTGGTGCACGCGGGTTGTCTGTGCTGTGTGCAGTGGAGCTTGGATGAGAACAGAAAGACAAGGAGGAGGAGGAGGACAGGCGGGCAAGTGTCTCGCTCTATAGACGTCCAACAGACGGCGCCGCATCTTGGGCGGAGGGAGGGGGCCGAGGAGGCAGACAGGAGACGGAGCGTCCCTTTAATGCGCAGGCGGGGGAAAGGCAGCGCACCATCACCGACATAGGTACGCAGGCCTACTCGGTCGGCCTCTTCGCTGTCCACATCGGCAGAGCCACCAGAGCACATTGAATACCCACAGCCCCCTCCCCCTCACTGTTGCTCCCCCTGCCCCAACTTGCGAGAAGCCCGATCAGCGAGGCTAGCGAAGATGTCCATGTACGAAGAAGATGAGCCATTCGACTTCGGGGGACGTAGCGGCGGTGTCGTGCACACCGGCGTGGCAAGCCTCGACACGATCATGCAGTCACTGAACAAGCGCTACGAAGTATACCAGCGTAGGCGTACCGCCATGACGCCGTTCGGCTCACCAGGTGACCCCTCTATCCTCGTACCACCCGCCTCGCACTCCATCCTGGACGACAGCACGATCGTCAGCGGCGCCTCAGTCAACGGCGGCGGCGGCGTTAGTGGTGGTGGCGGCGCTGCAGCGTCGCAGCCGCACGAGTCTCCGAAGGAATCCATTGTCTTCCCTCGCGCGCAACCGGCCCCGTACTGGGAAGAGCGAGAGCTCTACATCGTTGCCGAGGGCCTATGCTGTTGTCTCAACGGCGGCATCAACTACCGGCTGCTGTGCGAGCAGTATCAGCGGGCACTAGAGGTTCTGCTGACGCTAGTGCGCGAAGATCTGCGTCTGTGCGTGTCGAGCGAGATGGAGCTAGTGCCAGGCGGCATGGCAAAGTCGTTTCTTGCAAAGTTCAAGGCGCTCTTGCAGGAGTCCAGGCGTATGCTGGGCGAAGCAGGAGTGAACATATCACCCCGGTTGGAGACCGTCATTGAGCAGCTGCCCAACGGCAGCAGCATCATCAGTGGTAGCGGCGGTGCTAGTCATGCCTCCCTGAACGCTGGCCACAACACCGCAGCCGCTGCTTCGTCGAACCGCGGAGCGACCACACCAGCAGCAACGTCGATGGCATTCTGCGCTGGCCGTACCCCAAACTCATCCATGATGTCGAACGGGCGACCCACCGGCACGAGCGGTGGCGGCGAGTCCGTATTCGCGACGCCCCCCACCGCCGCGAACCACAGCGGCAACCTTCCCAGCCTCTACGCGCAGTTGTATCACTCTGTGCCACCGTACAGGCGCCCACCTTCGGTAGGCATGCGCAGTGTCAACGCCCGCGAAGGCGAGGTGGACGGCGGTATCGCGGCGGCTGCCAGACGACGGCCACCAATGGCTCCGCCAAGCCGCCCGCATCTAGCGTCCCCCGACAACGGGTACCTGCAGCTCGGCCACCCTTGCGGTGGCAGCGGAGATGGATTGTCACGGCCGCAGCAGCAGCAGCAACCGGCGGCGTCGTCGTCGTCCTTCGGGCACTTCCCCTCCGCGGGTGCTTGTAGCAGCACGCCGAACTTGGCGAACATCGTGGACAACCCGGTTGAGGGCCGCGGCAGCGCAGGCGGGGAAAGTGTCAGTGGTGTCGATGTACGCAGCTCGCATGAAGATGGCGGCAGCATCAAGCGAGGCGGTGTTGGTTGCCTGAATTCTTGGTTTTCGGGGGCTGCTCTGACACCGAGAACCAGTGGCAAGGCGTCCCCCATCACCCCAGCCGGACGCCCCCTCCAGCGCCACGCGCCGCCGCAGCTAGCGCCGGCAACCGTGAAGCAGCGTACCGTTACCGAGAGTACGTCGCCCGTTCCCGCCACGCCCCCGTCGGATGGCGACGTACCAGGCGTGCATGGATACTCGCACACAGCTGTAGGGGACAGAATTGTTGGCAGCAGCTCAGCCGTGAAGATGCAGGCCGAACTGCTGGCCGCAGAGGCAATTGGCGAAGACGCGAACGGCACGTTTGCCGCCCCAGCGCCGGTGCATGGTCGCCTTCGGCAACTGGAGGCGCTCTACGGGGAGTTTTACGCGATGGACGGCATGGCCCTGCTCATCGATGCTCTCGGCGTCGTCTTCACTCGCGAGTACGACCAAGGAACTGCGCGGCAACCCAAACACGCCTTCACCGCCTTCCAGCAGGATGTGAACGGGAAGGTCATGCCAGTCCTGCAGTCGCGCGAAAGTCTGCAGCTCTGCATCACCGACCTACAGCCGCTGCGGAGCTCCTACCTCGCGAGCTGTCTGGCGCACCACGTGCGGCCCAACAACACGGTCCTCGACGACCTCAAGAATATCGATAACGACCGCTCTGTGGAGACGATGCACTTGGAAGGGCTGCACCTCGGCGACCGCGGTGTGGTGGCATTCGCCGAGAGCGTCTTGCCTCGGCTGTACCGACTGCGTTGGCTGGACCTCAGCAACAATGATGTGAACGATAGCGCTCTCGAGCCGCTTCTACGCTCCATTCGCTACCACCCTTCGCTGGAGCACCTGAACCTGTCACGCAACCCGCTGACCGACAACGCTCTGCCGTTCCTGCTGCGCATTGCCCGAACGTTGCCGCGGCTGTCAGTGCTGCTGCTGCAGAGCTGCGCCATGAAGCCGGCAACACGGCAGATGGTGGAAGCCGAAGTGGCAGTCTCCGGCACGTGCACGGTGCCAGTGGCTGCGTACCGGTGCAGTTCGCAGGCCCCCATTCGTTTCAGCAGTGTCAACATCGCGGTGAAGAGGGCAACCGCAGCCTCAGAACCGCTACCGGGACCGCCTTCGGGTCTGCCACGCCTTGCACCCCCACGGGGCGAGCGGCGACCCCGGTGACTCAAGTCCGCGGTGCGCGCTGTAGCGGTATCGAGAGGGGGCAGCACGACCATCAAAGCAAGAGTGCGCTCAGGGCAACGTTCCCGAGCGGTATGAGGAGGGGGGTCTCCACAGTGCCCATCCGGTCTGGTCCGACGGCGCTATCAACCACGCCCTTGTCGGCCCGCTCGCCGCCCGGCTGTGTGATGCCTGAGGCTGGAGCAAACAGCAAGGGGTGGGGAAGGGGAGACGTCGAATGGAGGGGGCTGTTGCTTCACCGGATGTCGTCAAGGCGAAGATGCCCTGTTGTCGAGGAAGCGCACAGGGAGCGGGGGAAGGGGGGGGTCAGCTTCTCTGCTTCGCACCTCTCCACTCGCCCCGCACCTGTGTCTCACCCCCACCCTCTCTTTCTCTCTCTTCGCTCCTCCTCGAGGGCCCTCGGCGGTATGTGTGGAGTGTGTGGCGTGTCCAGGGGAGGCGGGGTGGCGGTCTCCCGTGGAAGGTGAGGTGTAATGCGACTGTATGGGCGTCGCCAGTGTCAAGCATTTCTTTTTCATCTGCGCATACTAATGTGGTTTGCATGTGCCAAGCATCGCTGTCTTCCTCCTCCCTCACACTTTCTCAGTAGCGGGCCCTCTGCCCCCCCCCCCCCCACACACACACACAAGCAAACTCAGATGTACTCCCCACCCCGTCCTCAGCATCCCTCGATGCTATACATGTGTATATATATATATATATGTGTGTGTGTGTGTGTGTGCGTGTGATGTCACGG
The DNA here is from genome assembly GCF_000002725.2 of Leishmania major strain Friedlin. Classification (NCBI taxonomy): domain Eukaryota; phylum Euglenozoa; class Kinetoplastea; order Trypanosomatida; family Trypanosomatidae; genus Leishmania; species Leishmania major. The sequence goes on along the minus strand of NC_007254.2, from coordinate 309,827 downwards.
CCTGCTCCTTGCTGAAGGCCCATCCGTATATACGGATCTTGCGTACATGCGCAGGGCCTGTGCAGGGTGCCTGAGTGCGATCTATTCGCACGGAATGTGCGCACCAAAGGTAGAGAACTCAAGCGAGAGTGGGTAGAAGGACTGAAGTACAACAACGGACATGTCTTCGTGGGTGACGGGTAAGTGGGAGAGGCGGATGTGCTACTCTTCAACGTCGCTGCCGCTCCCCCCCCCATCCTCCCCCGCTTGTGCGTCACCATCACACCTGCATCCGCGTGCCCTTCGGCCCTTTAAATGCGCTCACGCACACTCCCCCTCCTCACCGCCACCTCCGCCGCGACACAAATCCTTTCAGTTTTCCTGAGTGCCCTCTCTCTCTCTCTGGTCTCTTCTCTGTGCCAACTTCGTCTGTCCCTACACACACAACCCCCTCCGCGGATCCCTTGTGGGTGGTCACTCTGGGTGAGGCGGTTGCTGCTGCAACGGCCCGCTTCAACTGGCTGGCGAACCACGCCGCTGGCTATGGACGAAAAATCGTTGATGCTTCATACGCTTGCGTAACACGCATCTCGTTGTCGACAGCGTTGGCTGTCACGTACACGTACACACAGACACTCACACGATCAGGTGTGTGTGTGTGTGTGTGTGTGTGTGTGTGTGTGTGTGTGTGTGTGTGTGTGCACGTGTCTCAGAAGATAACGGAACGGGTAAATAACGTAACGAAGGGGAAAGCAGGGCAAGCGGTGACGTCTGCGTACATGCGCCTGTGAGAGCACTCCCCAACTGACTCTTCTCTGCCTCGCACTCGCCCACTTCAACACACACACGCACGTGTTGAAGAGCTCTGTGTTTCGACGTATGCCACGAAACCGCAGCAGCGGTGATGACGGCGGCGGCGGCGGCAAACGCGGCGGCCGCTATGCCGCTGTGGTGGAGAAGGGTGAGAATGCGTGGAAGCGGGAGTGGAGCAGCTTCATGTCCGGCGTGAATCTCAAGCGGCTGCGGGATGGCACCAGCGGCGTGACGCTGAAGGCCTCCGCCGACATTGAGCGCCAGCTGGTAGCGCGTGAGGCAGCGCCATCGTCCTCATCAGTTGCTGGTGAGCACGACAACGGGAACGACGTGGAAGTGAACGCTGACGGCATCCCTCTGGGGGCGATCGCCAGCCATGCCAGCTTCTCATACCTGTTCTCCTCCCCAGCTGAGCGCCGCGCCGAGCGAGACGCGCGCGAGCGGGCGGAGGCGGAACGCCGCCAGGCCCACAAGCGCGAGCTCATGGCCAAGAAAGACCCCTTGAGCGTGTTGAGCAAGCATCAGCGCGCCATGCACAACGCCGAGCAACGTGGGCTGCAGCTCGACGGCATGACGCGGAAGGAGCGGCGTAGCTTTCTTCACCTGACTGTGACGGAGGCGCAGAGGAAGGCAGAGGAGCAGTCGCGCGAGTTCAAGCTGCATGACCTAATGGATGAGAAGCTGGCTTGGTACCAGCAAGGACCGCACCCAATCGACCTCATCGCCGAGAAGCTGGTTCGCCGCAAGGCAGAGAAGAAGGGAAAGCAGCTGGGGCTAAAGTACAACTACCTGGCCCCGCACCCGTCCTGGCTTGCGAAGCGTGCGCAGCGCCGTCGCGAGAGCCTGCTCGTCGGTCTCGGCAAGCGTCTCATCTTTTTGGAGAGGGTGACCGGCGAGGACAAGGACGACGCTACAACTGTCCCATCGAGCGAAGTTATGGTGACGGACCCGCTGCACCATCTAACAGTGCCATTGAGCGAAATGGGGCGGCTGCTCGGGCAGCACGGTTCCGCGTCGCTATCTGCAGCAGCAGCAGCAGCAGCGGATGCGGATGCGTTGGTGACGGCAGCAGCTGGTAGCAGCAGCGGCGATGACATTGAAGATGTGAAGGGTGCGGACGAGGAGGGGGCGCAGCACTTGGGTGGTGAAGTCGACCGCGGGCACCGAGGTGACGTCACGGCCGCTCGGAAGAAGGCTGTGTCTGCTTCATCTGCTGCCTCCAGCGCTGGGGGATGTAGTAGCGCCTCTCCAGGGAAGCGCGCTAGTGGCGAGGCAGGCGATGACGGCGTCGGCAATGACGCGGCACAAATGCGACTGCCGGATGTCGTGGTGCTGCAAGATCCGTCCCGCATCGCCACATCGCTTGTGCGCACCGTGGCACGGGATCGCACGACGGCGTTGGCGATCCAGCAAATAAACCGCACGACGAACTTCCTGAGCTCGGGATTGGTGAAAGGCCCCAGTCTACGCCCGGAGGATGCGCTACCGGGCAACGGTCTTTCCCCGCGAGGGCTCGGCGCAGCTCCGGCAGCGGCGGCGTTGACACCCTCGCCGAAGAGCAGCATGGTCGCCGCATCGATGCAGGATTCCGCCGCAAACAGCACCAAAGGTGCTGCGACCACCTCGAGGGGGGCCTCTGCCGCCGGCAGAGGCCGCAGGCGCGTGCGTGTAGCGGATGGTGAGGAAGAGGGCGGCGAGCGTCGTCGGCACCGTCGCGGCGCGGACGTGAGTGCCGGGGAGTCGCAGACCAAAACGTCAAAGCCCACCGCATCGCCGTCTCCACGCCCGCGCGGCGCGCGCCCCCCCCCCACACACACACACGAGCTCCGTGACATCACCAGCCGCAGCGGCCCTTCGAAAAGCCAAGGCGGTCAAGTAAGCTCGAGCAAGACGAAGAGACAGCGAGCGAACAGCAGATACGATTGAGGTGCTGATGACGATCGCGTTGCCGCTGCCGAAGCACCACCGCCTCTTGCCTTCCCCCTCACCGCGCCCCCTCTTTCTCTCTCACTCTTCACCGTCCACCGTGGCAGCACAGCGCGCGTCCGCATATGCGTGGATGCGCTTACACTTTGCTGCATGCGGCGCTCTCGAGCCATCCTTATGTTGCTGTTGCCAGGCTTCCTCGCATTGTGGCGAGTAAACTACACATCATGACCACCACCGCCACCACCCTCTCATCCTCCCCCTGGATTGCGAAGTCGACGCAGGATGATGGCAAGAGGAGCGCGCACGTACGTGCGTCCAGTTGTGCGTCCACACTGACTGACGCTATGTGGAAGAGATGCCATGAAATGCCTCTCCTAAGGCGGCCCCCCTGTGTGTCCATCCGCGCATACTCGTTCTCCCCTTCCTCCCTCTGCTACTCCGCCGCGCACCTTCATGTACATGCATGTATAGCTCGCGACACGTCAAGCGCCTCGTACAGAACCATTATCGCTCCTCCTGCTGCTGCTGCTGACGGACACGAACAGGAGCTGCGCGGGGTGCATGCATGAAGCGCAGAAGAGGCAACCTAAAGCACTGACACACTGCACATAGAGAAGGCGAGACGCCGTACACACGCGCGCGTCGGGGGCGTTGCTTGAGAGTCCGAGCGCCGATCAAGAGAGACCCGATGTTCAAGCAGCGGGATAATGAGTACCACCCGCCCATGACGGTTGACCCATCCGGCGGCGGGGTCACCACATCCGCCGGTGTCTTTGGCGAGGTCGGAATGGGCAACGTCGCCAGCCCATTTCTCGACGGCCCGGCTGCCGTCGCAGGGTCGCGCAAGCGCGGGCGCGATATTCGCAGCCTGGACCGCTTTCGCGCCGTTGTGTACGGCGAAGACGGCTTCCGTCGCCTGCACGCCATGGTCGCGCGCAATCCCGTCCTCATGTACCCTCCAGACGGTATCGAGGCGGCCCGCGCGCGTGTGATGGTGCGCAAGGCGGAGCTGCAAAGCCAGTTGCGGAGCGCGCTCGGCCACCGCGAGCATAATCGCAACCCGGCCGACAATGGCGACGACGATGTGTTTGCCCTGTTCGAAGCCCGACGGCGCGCCGAGAGCGATGTTCATCCTGCCACAGAAGGCGAGGAGGTGCCACGGCAGCCTGCCAGCGAGCACGCGCCACTGCCCTCGAGCCTCGCCTCGATCCGTCAAGACGAAGAACTAGCCACCTATCACCACAAGCAGCTGGACAGCTACCTGCGCCTCCTCTACGAGTTCAATCATGCCACATTTGTGAAACTGCCGATGGAAGACACTCTGCGGCTGCTGTCGCGGTGCGGCAAGGAGGCTGTCGCCCACATCGTCGAATACGAAACGCAGGTGCGGCTGCGCCGGCAGTCGCGCATCAGGGATCTGAACGAGCTGCGGCAGGAGCAGGCGGCGCTGGAGGAGCGACGCCTCGCTATTGACGACGCCGAGCAAGCCCGACTTGTGCAGTCCGCCGAACTGCGCCAAGCAGAGCTCGACCTGGAGCTGGACAATGGTGTCGTCAAGGCGGAGCCGCCCGATGATGGCAGCGCGGACGAAGATGTAAAGGTGATTCTCGAAACGTCCTCGTCATCCGTGCACTTCGCCTCCCTCCCCGCCGGCGACAGCCCGGAGGAAAATATGGACGGGATAGTAATGGCGGTGGAGGATGAGGGCATCCAATACACGTGAGCGAGCACGCCCCCCCCCCTCCTCCTCCTCCTCCTCCTCTTCCTCCTCTCCGTCTGACTTGCCGCCTGCGCCTTCCCCGCTGTGCGACTTGTCTGTATGCTTCTGTCTCACCACCGCTGTCGAGGAAGCACCCCCTTGGGCAGGTGAGGATTGTGACAAGGCGGAGCGATGCGTGGCGCGTGTGCGTGTGTATGGCACCGCCATGTCTGGCGGTATTTCTTTGTTTGTTCTCTCTGTTTTTTTTTGGTGCCCGTATCTGCTGCTGTTCACCCCTGCCAAGTGTGGGGCGTGTGCATGTGCAGTTTGCCTTCCTGCCCCCCCCTGTGGGGTCTCTTGGGCACACCCGCCCACGTGCGCGGGCGTGCACGCAGCAGAACGTCGACAGGCATGCTTCGTTCGTTCTCTCTGTGTGTATCTGTTCCCACATGCAACGCTGTCCCCACCACCACCACACCGCTGCACATTAGCTGGAGCAAGAAAGAAGTCGGTCATGTGCTGTTCGTGAGTGCGCGCTGCAGACGCGCGCACGCACACACACACACCGCTCTCCCCCCCCCAACACACACATACATACACCACCACCACGACCCGCATTTCATCGCGTATTTTGCGTCGGCGTGCGTGTGCTCGTATGTGCGTCGCTGCACGGAACAGACATGCCATCTTGACTCTCTTCTCTCTTCTTTCCCCTGCACCCCTGCTGCTTCCCCCAACCCCTCACTCCTTGATCACGGGCGCTTGCACCCCCTTCCTTCCCCCTCCCCCTCTGTGCGTGGATGTGTGATGGGCATGTTGCGTTGTGTTCTGCTGTGTGTGTGTGTGTGTGTGTGTGTGTGTGTGCATGACTACGGCTCGCTTGTAGTTGTCTCCCACGCCGTCTCCCGCACGCTTTTCTTACGTGATTTCCTTCGTTGTTTTCCGTCCTCCCGCTACCTCTGTCGCTCACCGCCGCCCCTTCGCGCGACTCCATGTCAGGCCAGATATTTCTCTATATCTCGAACGGGCGCACCCTGTGGGTGCCGCGTCACACGGCCTCGCCCACCGAGACGAAGCCGGTGTGTATGCTGAACTACGTGACGCCGATGGAGTTGTCTCGGTCCTTTTACCTCTTCGACTACGCGGTGCAAGTGGTGGAGAACGCGCAGATGGCGGCCATGAACCCGAACGCGAAGACGCCGAACGAGGTGCTGGCAGCGGTGAACGACTTCCGCCGTGTCTGCGCCGAAGATCAAAACTTCCTTCTCCAGCGCTGCTACAACTCGCCCGCCCAGCATCAGCAGCAGCAGCAGCAACAGCCTCAGCAACAGCCTCAGCAACAGCAGCAGCAGCAGCAGCCTCAGCAAGTGAACGCTTACCCGACTCCTTACTCGTCCACCCCCGCCCAGCAGCAGCAGCTGATGATGTCTTCCGCGACCGCGTCAGGCTACGGCGGTGGCAGCAACAACGCAGGCGCTACCGGAGGTATGGATTCAGCAGCCCTGCTCACGCAGCTGCTGCAGCAGCAGCGCCAGCAGTCCCGTATGATCAGCTGCGGCAACACGAGCGGCCAGGGCTACCAGGACAACGGTGCCGGCGGCGCCTACGGCTACAACACCAATGACGGCCGCAACTACTACGGTGGCGACCGCGGCCGTGGTGATCGCCGCATGCACGGTAATGCCTACGGCAACAACATGGGCTACTCGCAGAACATGATGATGCAGGGCGGGATGCCTCGGCCGCAGCAGCCGATGATGATGGGCTACAACAGCATGAACCCCTACGGCATGGACCAGATTATGATGTATGGTGGCGGCCCCGGCCAGATGTACCCGAACGCGCGTGGTGGCAGCGGGCGCCGCAGCAACAACTACGGCGATCCCATGATGATGATGGCGCAGCAGCCCGGCATGTACGGAAGCCGCCGCGGCATGGGTAGCCATTCGCAATCGCAACAGCAGTCGCGGATGGGCGCGACGGTGCGCAACGAGCCGGAGCCGATCAACCTCGACGGCGTCACAGTGCCGGAGGAGATCAAGACGGTGTACATGAACCCCGCGCAGCAGCTTGTGATCGCGACGATGCCGGGCCCGCACATGACGGTGTGGCTGCGCGAGCACCCCTTCCCGACGGACCTGCAGGACAAGAAGTTTGTCTTTGGGAAGAAGGGCATCTGCCTGATGCTAAAGGCATCTTTCGAGGAGGTGAAGGGCAGCAAGCCGGTGGAGCTGTTCCCGAAGCAAATCTGCACGCACTTCTTCATCTACGGCTACTGCTCGCGCCCCAACTGCTTCCACGAGCACCACAACGAGGATCAGCTGCGGGAGCTGATCGCGGCGCGGCATGTGCAGCTGAAGGCCATGACGAAGGCTCAGCGGCACCAGCTGATCGACGAAATCGAGCAGAAGGAGAAGGATGGCCTCGCGGCAGCAGCGGCTCACCGCGAGGAGCGAGAAAAGAAGCGCGCCGAGGCAGCTGCCGAGCGGGAGGCGCGTCGTCAGCAGCGGCAGCAGCAGCTATCGCAGCAGGGTCAGATGTACACCTCCTCCTCTGCGCCCAACACGCAGCCGAATCCGTCGCAGGACATCGGCAGCGACAACGAGGACGACGACGCCACGACGCAGGGTGGGGCCGGCAGCAGCCAGCAACAGCCTAGCGCGAACGCGTCACTGGCGAACATGATGGCGAACAGCCCCTCCCAGGACCACCAGGCCGTGTCGGCGGGGGCCGGTGAGGCGACGGCAGAGGCCTCCAAAACGCCTGCGAAAAGTGACGTCGCGGCGAAGCTTGGCATTACCGATAGTGATGACGGAGACGACAACGATGGCTCCTCCTCGTCCGCCAGCGGCAGCAGCTCCACGAGCAACACGAAGGCTAAGGCAGATGTGGTGGAGGCGTCGGCGGCGGATGAGGACGAGGGGGACGCCGAAGAGGAACACGACGACGCCGAGGATGAGGAGCAGCAGGAGGAAGAGGAGGAAGAGGATGCCAAGGTCAAGAAGTCTAAGGCGAAGAAGCCGGCGCCGAAGAAGCGCGGCCGTGCGGCCGTGCCGAAGAAGCCAACGAAGCGCGCTAAGAAGCAGTAGAGCTGACGCGCCTGTATGGCGGAAAGGTGGCTGTCAGACACCTGTTGGACGTTTTCCACCTGTACGCTGCCGTCTGCCTCCCTTCCTCGCCCTGCGATCGACCCAACAACCAGACACACACACACACACACACACATGCACACCCACGCTCGGCATCAAAATGAACCGCACGTCTCCGTGTGGGTGTGGGTGTGGGTGTGGGTGTGGGTTCCTCAGCTCCCTATTTTCTTTTGCTACACCTCGGTGAGATTCTTCCACTCCCCACTCCGCCTCGTGCTGTTGCCGCCGCCCTCTCACAACCACCACCACCCTTTTTCGGTGCCTGCTTTGTATTCCCCCTCGATTCCGTCGTGCACTCGCTGCCATCGTCTCCCCGTTCTCATGAAGGGCGAGAAGGAACCGGATGCGGCAACAGTCGAGGCGGGCGCAGGAACAGTGCCTGGACAGGAAGAGGGAAGGAGAGAGTGCGTGTGCGTGTGAGCGTGGGCGGACATGTGGGCAGAGGGGGAGTCGGCTGGCCGATGCGTCGGCGTTTTCGAATAGATATGTTTCCTTGGCTTGTTTCCTTTACTTCTTGTTGGGCATGTGTGTGTGTGTGTGTGTGTGTGTGTGTCTGTGGCGATGCTCACGTCGTTGTGTGTTGCTTGGCTCTTTCCTTCCTTGTTGCTAGTTTTCTCATCCCTTGCTTTATTGTCGTCTGCAGCCCTCCCTCCCTCCCCCTCCTCTTCCACCTCTTCCCTCTCCTCGCGGTGATTGCGTGAGAGGGCGCGGGAGGGAGCGACGATGTGGTGCATGTGTGCTTTCACTCTTGGTTGCACCTGTGATGGCGTCTGTGGTCGTTATGCTTTCTAGTAGTCCAATCTAATGTGGAAGTATGTACTCTGGGTGAAGGGCCAACGCCGTCGTCGCTGATGGGCGCGTGCGTGCGCGTCGTTGGCTCACCTATCTGTATCTCTGTTGTAGCGTAACTCGCCGTGAAAGCGAAGGTCTCCCTCTGTCTGTCGCTGTGTGTGTGTGTGTATGTGTGTGTGTGTGTGTGTTTGGGTGTCCTTCTCGCATGCACCCAACGCGCGTGCAAGGGTGGGGAGCGCAGCACCGGGCGTGCGTGCGCGCGCATCTTGCAGTGTGGCTGTGTCTGTGTAGCCTGATCGCTTCGTTTTATTCGTTGGTCTTGTTGGGCGGGTGTCTGTCGGCGTCGGCCTCGCACACCCGAGCGCTCTCTTTCTCTCGTCTTTATAATGTTATGGTTCGCCGTGATGAAGCTCTTCTTAACGTAATGTCGTTGTGCTTCCCATTTCTCGTGTGTGGGCGTGTGTGGGGGTGGGTGAGTGGGTTCATGTGTACTCCAGTGGAGGAGAAGGAGGAGGAGGAGGTGGTGGTGGTGGGGAGGGGAGGAAGGCTGCAGGACGGAGTTTGAGAGAGTGCGAGCGCCTTGGTGAACCCCTTCCGCATCCCTCCTTTTCTCTCTCTACAGATCCATCTCTCCGACAATCGACTTTCGATTGTACAGTGACCCGCTCACGCGCACAAGCACACACACGAATGATGCCGTGGATGCAGCCGATGGTGTCGTCGTGGCTGACGTTTTTTCGCCATCGTGCCGACGCCTGCCGCACCGACACTCGCACCGGGCAAGCGTACTCTGCTTTCTCCATGGGCACTCATCATAACTGCAATGACACACGCTTACACACACAGCACACACACTCACAGGTGCACCCCTACGTACACACAGCACACACAAACACACGTGCAGGTGCATTACCTGTCGGTGACACACAGGCGGGAGGAAGGGAGGGGAGGGGGGTAGCGCCGGCGCAAGCCCGCACGTGCAGTGGCGCGAACACCATCACGCTCACATCCACTCGTCCCACCATCATTGAAGAAGTCACCGTATACGTTAGAGGTGCGGAGGCACGCTTTCACAGCACTACACTGGGGGTGTCGGCATCACAACGCCTGCGCGCAGGGGTCGAGGGAGGTGGCGGAGTGGTGTGGAGGAGACAGGGAACGAAGCGTGTTGCGTGTGCGCCTGTGGGTACGGTGTGCCTCACACCTGCATACTCGATCCATCACTAAGTGAACAGGTCAACATACAGACGCACCTGCACACACGCACGCACACACAGGTGACACGCCCAAACCCGCACAGTGTTCCTCCTTTAGTTCGCTCCCTCCACTCACCAACCACCACCACTCAGCCCTCCCTCGCCATCAAGACATCGGACGTCTCTCTCTCTCTCTCCTTCACTCTTGTCTAGCAGAAACGCATGCGCGCGCACTCGCGAGACGCTGGAGGACAAGTCGGAAGGGGAGAGAGAGGAACGTGTTTCTTTCCTTTTCTCTTGCTGGTGAGCGTATGCGGTGACTGCGCGAGCACGCCTCACCTCCTACCAACCCTCCACGCGCGCGCACGTGCGCCCCATCTACCCACTGAGAACCATATCTTCACGCACCATCCCCTATACATACATACGCCTAAATACCGTCTCTGCTGCCCGCACACTCACCCCACCCCACCCCAACCCCAACTACCGCCTCTCTCTCTCTTCCTCCCCCCTACCTCCCTCCCTCCCCCCCGTCGCCGCCGCGCGCTCTTCGGGAGGGGGACCACCTCTTCTCTTTGCTTTCTTCGGCCTCGGCGCTATCACTCTTGTCAATTTTTTTGGTTGTATCGCTTGTGCGGCCACCAACGCACGCGTACTTTGTCACCTGCGACAACGGTGCCAACCTCCCCCTCCCCTCCCCTTCCCTCCCACACACGCACGCACACATCGGCGCACACGTACACTCGAATCTTCAGTCCGCGCTTGGACGAAGACCGTGAAACGACCTTTAAACAGAGAGCCCCCTCACACACACACACACGCACACATCCCCCCCCCTCCCCTCTCGCTCTCGCTCTCATCATACCGTCGTTCTTCCCTCGTATTCTCGCAACACACAAGGCGAGTGCACACATCCGCGAGCTCCTCGGCAGCATAGAGGAAAGGAGAACGGTGAGAGGATGGCGGTACTTACGGGCGAATGACAGTTGGAGAAAAGAGGGGCCACGACCTCCACCACCGCAGCAGCAGCGCGAGAGGGGCACACGCATGCACGGCGACTCACATACCCGGCACACACGCACACAGGTGAAGGACAAGCGCCCTGCAGCGGAGGCTGTCGGCGAAGAATCCCACATCCATCGTCTCCTACGCCCCCCTCCCTTCTACTATCGTTTCTCTTGCAGCGGCTCGGTGGGGGCCTTTCTCACAACCGAAGCCCTACAGCCCCACACCACCGCTACCTACCCACCCACCCTTCGTGCTCGGTACTGGCGATCTCAACTCCTGCTGCTGCCGCTGCTATCAAGCTAACCGCTTCATTTTTTTTTTGCTTCCGCCTCGTTCGCACAAGCACGAAGGCATACTCACATCAACAGCGGCGCGTACCCTGCTGGCAGGGGTGGGGAGAGGCCCCAGACACATGCGCCCTCGCGCGTGCGTGCGTCTCCTTTGGTGTTGTTGCTGTTTTCGAAGAGAGGTATGCAGATGTCTGTGTGTGCGTACGCGGGAAAAGGGGCAACAGTGCACAACATGAACCCACCCCATGAAGATGGACGCCAACCACCGAAAAATACAACAAGCAGAAGGCAAGAGAAGAAGGGACACGTGCACAGCGCACGTCTTTCGAAGGTCCACTTCTCTGTCCCCCCCCCATGATTGAGCTGGGCGGCACACCTGCGTCGGTGACTGCGCCCTCCGCCCCCTCCTCATACTGTCCTCCTCCCTCCCCATCCTCTTGGCGGTGCCTTCGACTCTCTCCCCCTCCCTCTCTGTTTTTGCCTCCTCCACTTCCTCTTGGTTGGCGCACGTCCCTCCACCCCACCCCACCCATCCACCCACACCCACACACGCACACGCGCGCGCGCGCACGTGTGCGTATGTCTAGTAGGCACAAGAAGAACCGGCTTTCTTTAGCAAAGCAGGAGAGAGAAACAGCAGTAGCGGTACTCCTCCCTTGCGTATCTCCAAGTGTCCGCCTGTGATTGTGAGCTGCCGTACGTGTTTCACGTGTGTGTGTGTGTGTGTGTGTGTGCCTCCCTTCATCCATATCATAAGTAGAACCCACCCCACCCCACCCCGGCTCATGCTCCGCCGTGTAGTCGCTCCGGCCCCGGTGTCGGCCACCGCAGCCTGCGCTGGGCAGGCTCGCAGCATCTACGAGTACAAGTTTGGTCAGACCCCCCTGACCCAACCGTTTGGCGGAACCTCTCGCCTGCCGCCTGGCCCCTCGTCGAATCCTGCCCCGGTTGCTCCCGGGAAGGTGGAGATCACGAAGCTGCACAACGGCGCGCGCGTCATCACGCACAACCTCGGTGGACCGTCGGTGTCCGTTGGTGCCTACATACTCGCCGGCCCCGCGTACGACCCACCGAGCGCGCCGGGCGCGGGAGCCATGATGCACCTTGCCCTGACGACGAGCAACTACAATAATTCTCTGTTCCAGCTTGACCGCAACATTCGCAGTGTCGGCGCCGCCCAGTCGCACTTCGAGAAGCACAAGCACTACATTGGCATTCGCATCGACGCCCGCGCCGACAAATGGAAGAGCGCTGCGTCGACGTCATCGTTTTCACAGCGGCGGCAGCTGCAGAACCAGAAGCAAGCGGAGCAGCAGTTCTCGTTGAATCTGGTGCAGGACAACATCTTTACCTGCATCGCAGCGCCACGCTTCCACGAGCCGGATGTGGAGCGCTTCCGTGACACCATTGACAACCAGGTCGAGGAGCTCCGCTGGCAATGCCCGGCCGAGTACGCGAAGCAGATGCTGGAGACGGTTGCCTTCTACCGTGAGCCGCTCGGCAACCCTCGCTTCGTGCCGGCGATGAGCAACAGCATCATTTCGAGCAGCGTACTGCTGGAGCAGTACAGCCGCTACATCGTGCCGTCGCGCGTCGTCGTCGCCGGCGTCAACGTCGATCACGCCGCGCTGATTGCCGAGTATGAGAACACCCCGTTCCCACACTCCGCCTCCGCGCCGCACCACGCCCGCGCGCAGCCGTGCGTGGTGAACTGGAAGGATGAGGCCTCTCAGTACACTGGGGGCGAGCGCCACGACCACGAGGACCGCCCCAAGGTGATGGGCACGAAGCCGGACATGGACCCGGAGTCCATCATCGCCGTCGGCTGGCTCGCCTACGGCAAGGACAGGAAGATGGTGAAGGACCACGCCGCCTCAATGGTCGTGGGGGCGCTGATGGACATCGGGTTCAGCGGCTGCATGCGCTGCGGCGCCCCGGATGAAATGCACGAGCACACGGGCCTACGCGCCTTCTACAACCCCTACCAAACGGCTGGCCTGATCGGCTTCACGGCGAAGGCAGAGCCGCAGGCAGCGGTGCGCATGGTGACGGACGCTGTGAAGATGGTGCGAGCGAGCCAGGCCTCTGTCGCGGACTCGATGCTGTCCGTGGCGAAGAAAATGGCGAAAACACAGTTCATGGTGCAGACGGTCGACACCATCCGCGACTACTGCGACTACCTCGGAACCTGCCTCGCCGTGGATAGCGACTCGACCCTAGCCACATCGGTGGAAGAAGTTGTCGACGCCATCAACTCTGTCAACGCGGCGGATGTGAAGAGGGTGTACGAGAAGATGTTCTCGAACAAAACCAGCCTGTACGGCCACGGCGAGATGCTCGGCTTCCCTTCCATGCGCCAGATGGGTCTGTAGGCACACCAAACAGCGAAACGAGCGAGCGTATGGGAAGCTCAGAGTACGCGCGTCAGGCGCCTCCGGGTGAAGGGATGCAGGATCGATCCCGTGTTGTGCGTGTGTGTGTGTGTGTGTGTGTGTGTGTGTGCGTGTCGATGTGTCGAGGTTGTGGTTGGCGGTGCTAATGGTGGCATGCGTTGCTCTGCCCACACCATCACTCTCTCCCTCGGTCGGGGATGAAAAGACGCGCTGCCGCGGCCTCGTTCTAAGTGTGTTAGTCTCGTATATATATATGTATATATATATATATATGTGTGTGTGTGTGTGCGTTTGTGTGCCTTTCTCTTACGTCTTAGGTGATAGTACTTCAATAACCTCCCTCCCTCCCATCTTTCCCCACCCCATCCCATCTCGCCCCACCCCCACCCACCCCTCAGCGCTGCACATGGGGAGAGGGCTCCCCTCGTGTGCCACGGCGATCGGCTGTGCTGTAGCAGCGCAGCCCGCTTGCCACCCCGACGAAGAACCAAAGACAACAACGAGAGAAACGGATAAAGATGAGGCTCTTGGAAGGGAAGAGAACGCAGTAGAGGGGCGGGTGAGTAGTGGTGGGTGGGTGGGGTGTGTGCGTGGCTGGGTGGTGGGGGAGCATGGCGACGTGAAAGGGACTCATGATCAACCAAACAGGTTTCGCTCTTTGTGAAGTTCTTGCGTCACGCCTCGCCTCGGCATCCCTTCATGTGCGCGGGGGAGTGCTGAGCTAGGTGTGTATGGGTTCACAGATGGCGAAGAAAAATGGGGTTGGCTACGCATGATCCCATAGTGCAAGGAAACATGGACAATGTAAGCTCAGCGTAACAAACAAGTGCAGCAGTCGCTTCGTAGCGGAAGAACATCGAGGAGAGAGTGACAGAGGAGGAAGGAGGGGGGGGCTGCATGCGCACACGCACTGTGTGTGTGTGTGTGTGTGTTTGGGTAAGCGAATATTGGCGGGTCTGTCTGTCATTCGCGCCCGCGTTCGTGGTGGTGGTCAAGACGATATCGGCGCGCCTACATATGTGCATGCGCACACACTGTCCACGTTATGTTTTTCTTTGACTTGTGCACGCGCCCGTTGTGCTGTCCCGATCGCCCGCCCTCCCCCCCCCTCGTCCCTCTTTGTGGCGCAATGGTTTCGCGCGTGACTCCCTTCATTGTCTTCCTCAATATTATCCACTCTCCCTCCCTCTCGCATGACGGCGACGCGGCACACACGCAGGCACGCCCCGCCACGCGCGTGCGCATACACGTCAACGAGTACGAACTTAAAGAGACACACCCGCACCCCGCCCACAAGCACCTTAGAGTACTGCGCGCTCGCCACTCAACGCTCGTGTACTGTGCAACCATGGCACAGCCGTCCGGTGACGAAGCAATCACTAGCAAGAGTTTCTCGGGCACGGCCAAGGGAGCCACGCCACACGAGACCATCTCCATCGCGTTTACGCACTCGCAGTACGCCACGCCGTGCCATGATCACACGGTCCCCGGCAGCACGCCAGGTCACCGGCTGCGTCGACTGGGGCGGCGGCATCAGCCCGCCGACATCCTGCGCAACCACCTGAGCCACGCGCTGGTGGCGCACAGCAGCGTCGTCACAACGGCGAAGAGTAGCGGCGGCTACTATCACTACTGTTGCAGCGATCCCTGGGAGGGCAATGCCGATCACCCGGCACCGCTGGGCGGCAACTACGTGCTACACACGAAGAACGGCGGCAAGCGGCACTTCGACGAGCCCACGGGCTTCCTCAGCGAGCCGGTGTGGCATCCGTCGAAGCGCGTGATTCTGCCGCCGCAGGAGCACGAGCGGCCGCCAGCGACGCAGCGGCGCGGGCGCGGTGTGTACAACACAACCGACGGCTGGATCCACCCAGACGCCGAGGAAGCGCAGGCACGGCGCGAGGAGGAGGCAGTGCGGCAGCACTCACGCGGTGGCAAGGCGCAGGTGGCAAGGCCACCGGATCACACGCTGGAGGAGCTGAGCATGTGGGTCAGGACGGGAAAAGGTAGTGGCGTCGGTGCTGCCGGGCCATCTTCCGAAGCGGAAGAGGCAGCGGCCACGGCGGCAGCTAACGGGCGCGAAGGGAAGCGGCACCTGCTTCCCCACCACAAGACGAACACGCCCATGGTTTCAGCGGTAGCACCGCTCACAGGGCCGCCCCCGCCGAAAGTCCTCGCCGACTACAATGACAGCCAGGTGCTGCCCGCCATCGGTCAGGGGGTGTCGATGCAACGCTGCACGGCGGCGGAGGCAGACGCCTTAGCGCAGCGCCAACGCGAGAAGCGCGTGCAGCACTTGCTGCAGACCATGAAGGCGGTGGCCGCCGAGTCAGAGACACGAGCAGCAGACATCCAAGCGGTGCGAGAGTTGCCGAACTGGTAGCACAGAACCAAAGGGTGAGAAGCCGCGAGTGGGGGCACCCTTCTCAGCTGCTCGCAAGGAGCTGTATTTTCGGCAATGAGCAAGAACGCCGGCGTGTGTGTACACCGCCTTCCGCCCTCTGCCGCGCTCCCCGGCTCTGCCCCCCCCCGCTGCCCTGCTGCGTGGTTGCCTACCGATGTCAGTCTTTGTTGCGGCCGTGCCGCTTCAGCTCACCTCCTCGCCTCACGAGCCCGCACGTGAACACTGTTGGCTTGTGTGTGTGTGTGTTGTTGTCATTCTTGGCCGCCCTTCGTGGCTGGTGGTCTCTTTTTCTCCTACCCACCCACCCACCCTCTCTCACAGGTCTGTGCGGTGTGCGGGAGGGGATGCTTGTCCTCGTACAGTTGTGCTTCCCCCATGCCTCGCAGAGGCATGCATGCGCAACCGCGCGTGCGCACTGGCAGAGAACCAGAGACGCTCGCACATTCCCGCACGCATGCCTTTTCATTGTCGCTGTTTTCGCTTCGTGTCCCCGTCGATCACCCGATGCATGTACACTTGGTCGGCGCTGATGTACCACCCGCAGCCCAATGCTCGGTGCCGCAGAAGACGCGAACGAAAGAGGAAAGGGCCACGCACACGCACCCTCACGGCGTTGAACACCGTGGGGGATGGGGCGGGGCGGTGAGAGGAGCCCACGATACGGTGCCTCATGCTGTCTTCGCTTTCCACCGCCACACCCCCCCCTCAGCCCTCCCTCATCCTCCGCATCACTCCATCCACGCACACGCACACACACTTCCTCTGCGAAGCGGCCGCTGCAAATCGCAGAGACCAGTGCGAGCCACACAAGGGAAACGAACGAGGTCCTGTTGCGTGCGAGTGTGCGCGTGTGCACGCAAACACGTCCTACCGTGTCGCGGGCATTGCTTGCACATCACCTCCGCTGTCCATCGTCCGGTCGTTCTTCACCTCCTCCCGTCTGCTCTCTCTTTTTTCTGTTTTCCTGTGCGTCGGCACCGCCTACCCCCACCCACCCACCCCACCCGCCCGCGAACCCTCGAACAGCAACGCACCATCGCAGTGAAGCGCTGCGCACACCCACCGTGGGACGCATTGAGAAGCTAGCGAGCGTGACGGCGGGCAAGACAGCGACGGCCGCCATTCGACTCCTCCGCCCCACGACCACCAAGATTACCAGGGACTGGCGCAACGGTTCCTTCTCTATTACTCTGTCTTCTCACCCTGCAAGACAGACGCAGACAGCTGTTCTTGCGCAAGCAATATCAAGTACTAGAAATACCTTCAGTGCTCCAGGGCAACGGCGACGATGAGCTCCGATGACGGTCTCCGCAAAACCGAACAGGTAGAGGTGCCGCCAGATGTAGACACTGACTTCGATATCTATGCCGCCCCAGCTGAGGAGGCGCAGGCCGTGGAAGAGCAGGAGCCCGCCGACGCCGATATCTATGCCGCCCCAGCTGAGGAGGCGCAGGCCGTGGAAGAACAGGAGCCCGCCGACGCCGATATCTATGCCGCCCCAGCTGAGGAGGCGCAGGCCGTGGAAGAGCAGGAGCCCGCCGACGCCGATATCTATGCCGCCCCAGCTGAGGAGGCGCAGGCCGTGGAAGAGCAGGAGCCCGCCGACGCCGATATCTATGCCGCCCCAGCTGAGGAGGCGCAGGCCGTGGAAGAGCAGGAGCCCGCCGACGCCGATATCTACGCCGCCCCAGCTGAGGAGGCGCAGGCCGTGGAAGAGCAGGAGCCCGCCGACGCCGATATCTATGCCGCCCCAGCTGAGGAGGCGCAGGCCGTGGAAGAACAGGAGCCCGCCGAGGACGGCGTGGACGCAGCTGAGGATGGCGCAGGGTCGACACCGATGCTACAAGCGCGGGCAGAAACTTCCGACTCGCCACATGCCGCCGCACCAGTGGAAGAAGTCGGAAACACGTCAGAGCACGAAGACGCAGCCATGACGCAAGACGGCAAGTTGCCGGCAGAACTGCTTGATAGTAAGAAGGATGAGCATGGCAGCGTCGATGCCGTGGCCGGGGCAGACACAGCAGCGACGCACTCGTCCATCACCACAGACGATGGTGTTCAGGTTGATGCTAAGGTGGAAAACGCCTCCGACAGGGCGGGACTCGGCGTTGATAACAACGAAGGTGAGAAGGGCATGGACCGATCAGACCAGGCTGTAGAGGACTCAGCCGCACCCATACCTGCTGCTGTTGCTATTCCTCCTCCGGATGCTAGCGCCCGGGTAGAAATGGCCGTACCTCCTGCAGCGGGGACTGACCTAGACAAGCAAGACCGCGCTTCCTCGCCAGAGACGACTGCAGGGCTAATGAAGCCGTCGCCGCCGCCGCACGATCTGCCAAGGCGGCAACCACAGCAGCAAGTCTGTCAGCCGCAGTCGCAACAACAGCAGCAGCCTGCGGTCGTGCTGCATTGCAGTGGTACAACGCTCACCCCGTCCATGTCGCCCCACGCGACCACGGGCGGAGTAGATGGTGTGTACGACTTGCCCGAAGCGGAGCGCATCGCCATGGCCTCCGCGTTGTTAACCCCAAGCACCGCCCTCGTCGTTTTCCGCCGCGGTCACGAGAACAGCCACGTCAACCGGATGGACCGAGGCTCCTACTCGCGCTACCTGCTCTCGACCGATCATGTGTCACCCCTCGTGCTGGAAGAGACCTTTCACGGAACGAAGTCCACCGTAGGCGCGGTTCCGCGCAACACCCTCACGAGATTCAGTCGCGGAAACGTAAGCGACCCTTACGTTGACGACAGCATCGCGCCCAGGACGGCGTCTGAGCGCAAGCAGTCCCCGGGAGCCGCCGCGTCGGCTGCTTCCTCGGCTCGCCGCAGCTACCAGCCACCTCGATCCGTCTTCTCGGCGTCACGCCAAACGATGTCGGACTCCTTCGGCGGCACCGCAGCTAGCAGCACCAACCTTCGCCGCGAAATCGATATGCTGGGCGATGCGCACCTGCCAGAGGTCAACACGCTGCGTCAGCAGCGCCGCCGCGACCCTCGACATGGCAAGTCGACGGCAGAACAGCACGACTACATCTACTACAACCACCGCAGCAAAGGCTTCTACGTCCCACACGATCCACCGGCCGACACACTGATGCTTCAGTACAACCACCTCTACGGCTTCGGCGACGGCACCCGCTTCGCCCCCGTTGCGCCGCCTCCGAGCAGGGAGAGCGGCAGTGCCGGTGCGCTGGCAGGGATGACGGTGCACCGGGGCAACCCGCACGCGGCCCCGCCTCGCACGTTCGCCGAAACGCGTGGCTGTGCTTTTCCTTTCACCGCCTCGCAGCGACAGCACACCTACGGTGGCACGGCGTATCGGCGCAGTCGCATAACCGCGTCAACGAGGGCGATGTCAAGCTCATCTGGCCACGAAAATCAGCCGCAGCGTGCAGAAACCCAGAAGGGCTCTAGCTCACTGCGCACGGCAAAGGCAGTGGACCTGGGACAGCTGCACTGCACGCAGCGCTCTCGCCAGCGCACGATCGAGGAAGTCATGGCAGATCAGCCGCAGCGCTACCTCTGTGGCGCTGAAGGGGTCCGCGGTGCGCTGGTGCAGGACATCGAGCGAGACATCGAGGATGGCAAGCTGCAGTGGGAGGAGGTGCCGCCGGCCATGCAGAAGGCGATGGTCTCCGCGACAACGACAGCTGCGGCGGCAGCACAGCGTAAGCAGCCCACGCCCTTAGTGAATGTACCGGCTTCGTCGACCCTCTCCGCCTCTGGGCGGCGGCCGAACCGTGTGGAGTCGCTGGCCATGGCGCCGAGCGCACTGGAAAACGTGATGGGTCAGCTGCGCGCAGTACCCGCCATCACCGCCGCGTCGGGTGGCGAGCCCGGGGCGCGTGGCGGTGCCGCGGCAAAAATCATGTCCACAGCGCCGCCCTCCCCAGCCGCCGATGCGGCGAGAGCGACGAGTCCTGAGCCCGTGACAGGCTCGGCAGCGAGCACGTCACGGCGGATTACGGTGGGCTCCGTGGCCGCGGCGGCGTCGCTTCCTGCCATCTCGCGTCTCAACTATACCCCCCAGCCAACGAAGCGGTCCAACCCGAGTGCCTTCGTATGACCACGTCGATGGATGTACTACTCGAGAGCTGCTTCCATTGCTTCCGTACGGTAGCCGCCGACGCGCGTTCCTGTCGGCTCCACTAACCATCATCGCCAACTTCTCCAGCGCACCCCACATCCCTCGCGACGCCCTCGCAACAGTTTTTTCTTCTTTGGATTTGCATCCACTGACTCGCCGGCGTCACATCGCCAACTCGATAGGCTTCTTCTCGGGGACTCTTCCAACCCCACCCACCCACCCCGGCGGCGGCGGCTACGTTGCTTTAGGCTGTGCCGCGCCACCGGTACCTTCCCCCCCCCCTCCCCTCCCCTCCCCGTGTGTATGGGGTGTGTATCTTATCTAGTAGCGATGTAATCTACGGCTGTCCCCCTGCCCCCCACCCCATTTTTTTGCGTTTTCAATGTTGAGGCCCCTGTCACCACAATGACTCGCTCTTTTCCCTCCTCCTCCGCCTCTGTATGTACGAGTGCCTCCCCCACCCACCCCACCCTACCTACCTCCCTCCTCCTCTTTCTGTGTGTGTGTGTGTGTGTGACGATATACCAGCTTTCGCCTCTTCTTTGGCCAGCCTGCACGTATACATGTCGCATGTTTTCTTCGTGGTTTGGTCTCTGTCCCCTCCTCTCTCCTCCTCCGGGCAATGTTGACATGGTCGTTGTAGCGGCCACTCAGAGACCCCAACCCTCCTCCCCACCACCACCTACACACACGCGCCTTCTTTGTGCCCTCACCTCTAGCGCCGTGGACATGGACAGAGTTTCGTGAACTTCGCCACTCTCCCACGCGCGTGCACAGTGCACACACAAGCTTGCCCTGCTCATCCGCGGGCTGCGGGCACATCTGCAACCCGCATGTGCGGGCATGTGTGATGCGTTGGTGTTTGGTGTCATACAAGGTCGAGGGATGGGGAGGGGAGGGTGCGCCCGCCTATTTCGCTCACGTCTTCACTGATACGTCTTTGTCTTGTCCTCTCTTGTGGGCTCCTCGGCCATGGTGATAGGAGAGTAATCAAGCAACCAAGTGAACGAGCTGCACAACGCTCCCCCCCCCCTCCCTCTCCCTCCCTCCTTCCGGCCCCGAGCACCTTCAGCATCCGCATTAAAACGACAGCTGCCACGCGTCGCCACTGTGCGCACGCCCGCCGCTGTTCGCCGATTTCTTTTCGTCCTTTGTGAGGGCGGCGGCGGGTGGCGGGGCTCGCTTCTTGCCATGATGTGTATTTCTCTTCTTCGTTGGCCGGACTTTGCCAACCGCTGCAGCTCAGCGCGCGCACACACATACACACACAGCACTGCAACAGTAGCAGCAGCAGCAGCAGCTCAAAAGAAGGGAGGAGACGGTGCTGCGAACAATGGCGGTGTCACCAAAGAGTCCCTTCCTGGCCTCATGAGCTCCGCCATGGCGAATCGACTACTAGGCACGGCCGTGGGCGCGCACAGGCAGGTCCACCACGGGGGACGAAAGCAGAAAATGCAGCGGCCACCTGCAGCTGCGCGTCTCGATGTATATGTGGGTTTGTGTCGTTGTTGTGATACTCACAGCCCCTACGCAGCTGTGAGGCGTTGGTCGTCGTGCCGTTTCTGTTTCCGTTCCGCGTGCGTTGTATCACGGAGCCCTGCCAATCTCTCTCCCGTCGCCGCTGCCTTCCCTCCTCTCTTCCACTTTCCGTAAACACACAGATACAGATGCGGTCACCACAAGCACACAAAACACGTACGTGTATCTTGATCCACATAGACGCACAACAGAGGCCGAGTCCCGCACAGACAGGAGCGTCCCTCGAGGGCATTCGGCCGGTTCTGTACGGCCGCCGCCCCTCCTTCGACCTGGTCGTGTCGTTGGCCGTTGGATTTTCACGCCTGCTCCGCTCTTGCGGCGGGTTTTGTTCGCTGGCGAGGGAGTGGAGGGACGGTGGTATGTTGAGGACACGGAGCCTCTCGGATGTGTGGCGCCTCTCGCTCAGGTCTCCCTAGACTTTTCCTTCACGTGAGCCCTAAAGATGGATGCCTGTGGATGGAGGGCTCCTGGTCGCCGCTCGAAGCCCTTCTCGCGCGGCAACTCGCGAGCGCCGTCATACACGCAAGATGGAGAGCGCGCCAGACGTGACGGCCGCGCTACATCTTCAGCTTCAGCTGACGCCGCGGCGTCGGCGCTGCGCCAGCAGTGTGAGACAACGCGGTTTCTGGCGCGCCTTCTCGCTGGTCTCACGCTGCAGTGGCGTGAGGTGATGACAGACCTCACGGAGGCGGAGGTACCTTTCAACATCAGCGACGCTGCAGCGGCGGCGGCAGCATCTAAACTAGGCGAGCGCGCGCTCATCGAACACCATCACCACCACCGTCGTCGGTCGTTCTCGCCTTTGCAGCCGCGGTGCCGCTGCTGCTCCGGCTCGGCAGTGGCAAAGTCGGCGTCGAAGTCGTACCTCACGGAGGAGCGCCGCTTCGGCGTGCAGGCCCGCGAAGCGGAGCGTGCGCTCTTGCGCTGCCGTGAGCAACGGCGCGCACCGTCGGCATCTCTCTCAGATCCCTGCGAGGGCCGATCGCGCCACTGCGTCAGCGGCGCTGATGCATCGACGCTGATGCGCTGCCTGAATGGGGCTGATGAGAAAGGTGGCGGTGCCTTGCGCACCGACGGTCGATTGTGCTCGACTGCAACCAACTGGCACTGCCTTACCCCCGCCACCCAGTGGATTCCGTACTTGTTGAAAGACGACGCTGCGGTGCCCCACGGCACGAGCACAGGCGACCGCCGCGACCTGTGCGAAAGCAGCCTGCTGTACGCCTCCCCCCATCGACCCAGGCAGTATAGTAACGCACGGATGGAACAAGATGGCAGGGACGGCGAGGGCGTTTACGTTGGCAGTGACATGGGTGCTGACGCGCAGCTCCGACGCGCTGTACTAGAAGGGGCGGCGCGGAGCGTGGAAGTGATTATACTTGGCATGCGCCAGGTTTGCGAGGTGCTGTCGGCGACGGCGGTGACCACCGTTAGTAACAGCGACACCGACGGAAGTGGTCGCCGTCGCTTTCATCGTGGCAGTCATCGCAGCTCGAGTAGGACCGGTCCCTTGTCTGCGCGGTCCGACTCCGCCTCCAGAGCTCGCAGCGCTGAAGCGAATCAGGTATCGGCGCACCGCCGTCGCCGTAAGTCCCACGAAGCGCACACGCAGCAGAGCTCGGGCGTGGCACCACCGTCCATCTTCATCACCTCTGCAGCATCGCCGTCACGCTCGCAGCGGCGCAGTCAATGCGCCGGAGACACGCCGTTTGCAACGGCTTCAGCACCAGCTGCTGTAGGTAGTGTTTTGGTGTGCCCCGCCCCACCGGCGTCAGAGCGTGTTTACATCTACCCCCGCGCAGACAGGAGCGCCACTGTCCTGTCGCCGCTGCGCCATCGCCCGTACTCGGCGATGACAGCAGATGTGTCTGCCACCGCCCCTCTGTCTCAGTGGAACCGCAAGCTGGGGTGGCGGGCAACGGGGGCAACAGTGCCGGTGGGAGTAAAGACAGGGGTCGCACCGGCCACCAAATCCGCGGCGTCGATGGACGCGCTCAGCTCATTGTCGGATCCCTCCAGTGCCCCTACGTCACCGGCACAGCCCACGGCGCTGCAGACAGC
This sequence comes from Leishmania major strain Friedlin, assembly GCF_000002725.2. Taxonomy (NCBI): domain Eukaryota; phylum Euglenozoa; class Kinetoplastea; order Trypanosomatida; family Trypanosomatidae; genus Leishmania; species Leishmania major. The sequence goes on along the minus strand of NC_007254.2, from coordinate 286,488 downwards.
TTCCCCGACGACGCGTTCTCGACTGCCTCCATCTCCCTTGCCTTCCTCCGTAGCTGCTGTTATTGTACGCCGTACATCACAAGTGCGCTGGGCAGCCCTCGCGCACGAAGAAGGCGAGGCACGGCTGCGCATCGTCATGGCGCACGGCTGTCGCCTCATGCGCGTCTTGCGCGACCACTACGAACGCCTGCGTGAGCTCGAGTGGGAGAGCAGGCGGCATTCGCTCGCCACCAAGATCGGGGCCTTAGCCGGTGAACAGGGAGCCGAAACAGTGCGGGCACCTGCCCCAAGAACAGCAGCGAGGGTAAGCACTCGAGCAAGCGACACCGACGACGTTGCGGACCCCGTCAACTCCCCTTACCTGACACCATCACTGTCGTTCCCCTCGGTTTCCACCGTCCCCGCTCACACAGAAACGAGCAGCGATGTGGTCATGAGCCCAGCGGCACAAATACCGCCAGCGCGCAATGGAGGGCGCGACGACGAGCGGGAAGGCACGCCCACCGCAGCACAACCTTCAGCGTCCACTACTGCCGCCGCCATGGTCATTGTGAACACGTGCACGCCGTCGTCCCCTCCACAGAGGCAGCAGCCGGTGTGGGAGATGAGCAGTGCCACGCACAGCCGAGCAATTGCCGCACGCTACTCGGCAGCAGCGTCGCACGCATCACGGTTACCAGCGCGTCGGCGGCCTGCAAGCCACCTGCCGCCGGTCGTCCTACATGACAGCAGCGTCGCGGGGGCAGTGACCACCTCATCTGCCGCTGCGGATGCTCCGAAGGCGCCAGCTTCTGTGCTTGCATCCGCCTCGCATCCATCGGCAGAACAGTGGGAGCTGCGCTCTTCGCCGCACGTCCGGCCCTCGGCGTTGTTGCAGCAGCTACGGAATGCAGCTGCCGTGGTGGATGAGGAGGAGAAGTACGCCGAGCGCACCCCGTCTATGGCGCGTCATGCACACAAGCACCCCACCGGCGGTAGCTCCTGCCCGCTGCTGTCGCCGCTCGAGGAGTCTGCTGAGGAGGCCATAGCGCCGAATGCAAGTAGCGACTTCGACTCCAGAACAACTGCGGCAAGCACCAGCGACAAGCAGAATGTCAGTTGCAGTGCCGACAGCAGCAGCTCCTCCGTCACCTATATCGTGGAAGAGAATGCGGAGCGACATGTTCCATCGAGCACGACCAAAATCGCTGTTGGGTTCATGGCAACTGCGGGCGATCGCGCTCACCTGGCAGCCGCCTCTCGCGGCCCACCACCGCCACCACGAGTAGGAGCAAATGAGGCTCACCTTGGCAATGTCGAAGATGACGCGCCTCCAAGTCCTCGCTCCGACGGTGCGGCGCCACAGAACTTAGCCATCGCGGTGGAGCTGTTCCCGGTGGGCGACACCGATGCCAGCACTGCATGCGCGCCTCTGTCGAGAAAGCAGCTGATCTTTTCGCCCTCTCCGCTGCCGTCAGTGCCGAACATGAACGACGTAGGCAATGCCAACATGACCACTGTCGATGTCTTCGAGGTGGCGACTGTGACAGACGAGGCAGATGCGGCAAGCTTTAGCTCCGTCGGCTCCTTCCACGAGAATGGTGTATAGTCTCCAGTGGCGAGTGTTGGTGCGGCAGCGGCAGGGGATACCGCGGTCATCAATCTCACAGCCAGCGAGTGTTTCTCGGAGGAGCCCCTCAATATGTACTCCCTACCCCCGACAGGTCCTGCGCCTCGCTCCATCACGAGCGGGCAGCGCTAATCGAGATGCGTGGGTGAGTATCAGCATGTCGTGTGCGCGCTGCGCTCATTTTTTCTTTCTGCTGTTTCATTGGCACGTGTCGTGTGTGCCTGTGTGTGTGTGTGTGTGGGGGGGGGGGGGGGGGGGTTCGTGCGGGTAAAGCAATGGACGATGCCTGTGGGGCGGGCCGGCCGCCACGTAGATGCACACGAGTCGACACAGACCTCTGAAACACATACATACGCACATGACATATGGCATGTACCGACACACGCGCACGCAGGAACACGTACAACTACGTATGTCCTCTTCTGTGTCACACACACACACGCTTGTACTCTAGAGCTCATCGTAATGGTTGTCTTCTTGTGCTTCCAACGACTTACTCGCCTACCACCTGCCTGCCTACCCATACACACACACACACACACACCTCCCTCTCCTAACATCAACCATGTACGCATGCTTGCGTACTCGAGCGCACACATGCACGAGCATATATTTGTTTTCTCCAAGACGCACGTAGAGGTATTCTTGTGGAGTGCACGCCTTCTAACAAGCGGGAACACACCGCCAGCACCACCACCGCCGCCGCCACCCCTCTGATCGCACCTCTGAGTGATCACTTGGGTGTGAGTGTGAGGGTGTGCGTGCGTCCCTCATTTGTGGCGCCTCCGCCTCACCGCACCCTTCCGTGCCCCCTTTCTCGATGTCGCGTACCTTCGAGGACAACGGCTGCGAGCTCCCGAGCAGCGCCGCACAGCGGGTGTACGTGAACAACATGAACACGCTGCAAGCCACCACCTCCCTGCCGGAGCGGACGCCGTACAGCCTGCTTGAGCGCAACACGGAAGCCCCCGGCTCGTCGACCGCCAACTACGTCGGCTCTCGTCTGGAGCCTATCAGCTCCCCTCGCGGCGGGCGGGGCCGCCACGGAGCCGCAGGCGGACTGCAGCAAAGTCGACCGACGCAGCGCGCCTTCGCGGCCAGTGGGAGCCCGGTAGAGCAGCAGCGCGGCGCGGAGCCTCTCACCGCCAACGGCGAGGTAGTGCACGCAAACTTGCAAGGCGTCTACAACCGCATCATGCGGCGGCTGCAGCGTCAGCTGAACTACGCTGAAGTGTCCCGCGCTTCTCTGGCGGAGCAGTACGGCGTAGACCTGCAGATGGCGTGTGAGGGGGATCAGCAGGTGCTGACGGCAGCGGACACGGCGCCTCAGCGAAGCACAAGGTATCGTTGCCGCACCTCGCCGTCCCGCCAGCCGACCTCGACCCCCTCCTCTCCCATTCATCCAGTCCCCGGCGAGAGCGAGGCGAACACCGTTCGTCGACCAAACCCCCGCCTTTTCACAGGCTGCCACGTGAGCACAAATACCACCAAGGTGCCTGAGTACGACTCAACGGGGCCACGGGGCGAAGCCCCCATCTCAACACGCGCCTGCGGTAGAAGTTCTTCGCGGCTGATTCAGTTCAAGGTGGACGCCAGCTCGCGCACCTCCGGCGCCGTGGGCGGCATTGCCGCACCGGCGGCGATGGGCATGAGCGATGCGTCGGGTGCTGCGGCACCGGCGGCGGAGGAGGAGAGCAGGCTAGAGCGCGACATCGCCGCGCAGCCCTGCCCCCTCCCATTGCGGCTCGTCATTCAGCATGTGTTGGACACCTTGCAGAAGAAGATGTCGCTCGCCGAGGGTGGTTCACTTAAGGACTGCATCGTCTTCTCCTTCGAGTCGCGCGCGTTGCTGGACCGGCTTCTAAAGGAAATTCCGCTCTACTCGCAGTACAGCGCGAGCCAAGACACGGCGACGGTGGCAGGGGCCGCCCAGCAGGACATGGCGCTTGTGTATCAGAAGCTTCGCCAGAAGCCGGTGTTGCTGCCTCGCGCCGGCTACGTGGAGGACCCTGTCACAGGCGCGATACACGGGCAGATCTTGGGCGGAGGTGCTGCACAGAGCGAGTCCGTGCGCGCTTTAGCAGCAGCGGCCACTCCGACTGCCGCCGTGTCACTTCCCGCCATCGTCAACGCGTCGAGGAGCTTCAATCCCGGCGGCGCCGCGCCACCTGGCGCCTTCACAGTCGGCACAGGTGCGATGAGTGATGTGCAGCTGCCGTCTGGCTACGGCAAGTCGTCACGGCTCAACGATGCGACGCTGCAGGGCGGGGCCGCGGCTGGATACGGCGACCCTCAGCACCAGCATCAGTTGCTGCGAGATCACATGAGAGGGGGCAGCGGTGCTGACGGTGGAAGCTCCACATCCATAAGTGATGCCGTATCCGCGCAGAACTCAGTCACGGCGATGATGGAGTCTGCTGTGGCATCGGTGGCGCCGCCACCAGCGTTTGAGGCTGCTCATCGCGCAACGCGCCTTGTGAGCGTTGGCACCGTGACCGAGGAAAACAATCTAACCACGGTGCCGAAGGCCGACTACGCGGCATTGCAGCAGCGGCTGGAGGCGCTTGAGGTGCAGCTGGCCGATGCGCAGATGCACCGCAGCGCCCTGGCTGATCACCTGTGCGAGGAGCTGCAGTACACCGAGAAGAAGAAGCGCGTGTTGCAGTACTTGCGAGAGACACTCGTGCGGGAGTGCACCATGCTCCGCTCCCAGCTGCGCTTGGCATCAGGGCGGGTGCAGCTGCTGCAACAGCAACAGCACTCGCCGCCACAGTCCCTGCGCGGCGTGATGGTCTCCTCTGGCGCCAACGACGCACATAATGAGGGCCCCAACGCGTCTGTCTTCGGCGGCACCACGCGCATGTACAAGCAGCTGGGCGCGAGTACCCTGTCGCCCACGACGCTGTCACTATCGGCAGATGTGCATGGGCAACAGCACCGCCAATATTTGCAGCGGCCTTTAACACACCGTATGAGCTTCAGCGAAAGCATCGGGAGTGTTTACGGCGGTACCAGCGGTTGTGGTCGTGGGCGATTGGCCACGATGCAGCGGCACGCGAGCGGCGGATGCACCTCTCTCGGTGCGAGCCTCTCAGCCGCTCCGCCGGGGGTGGGTGTCCCTGCTGCAGGTGTCTCTTCCCTCGCCGTCGTCGGCAGCTGCGTTGCTACTGGAGTGACGGCGGATCGCCAGCAGCCAAACGACCTAGAGGCGGTACAGAGTCTTCTAGACCTGGTGCTGCTTGCCGTCGAGGAGGATGTGGTGCTTCCCTCGCACAAGCTGCAGATGGTGCGCAGCGCACAAGCGGACATTGAGGCGGTCAAAAACAGCTTTAGCAAGGATGAGAAGCGGCAGCTTGATGAGCTGCGCAACAAATACAACGAGCGGCAGTACGCGGTGAAGAAGAACATGATCATGCGCACCGCTGAGCATAACTACCTCATTGAGGAGCAGAAGCACGAGGTGCAACGACTGCAGGCGCTGACAGACACGACGCGGGTTCGCGCCATCCTTCAGCAACACGTCTCCGACCTCCGCACGGAGCTGCAGCAGATGCGCATGTACATTACGGAGCAGATTCATTTCTTTAAGACGGTCATGCAGAACACGGCACAGAGCCTGCTCCGTCGCTCCGTTCTTGCGGATAAGACGCTCAGCGAGAACCTGATCCTCACCAACGTCGTGAGCGCTTCGCGGGAGATGGTCGAGTCGGCCGGCGCGCTGCTCATGCCGATGCTCACGAACGAGTACCGCTGCGGTTATCACCCATGGCCGCTGAAGCTACGCAACACCACCGACCCTCTTGCCCACATCATCCACCTTCGCTACGGTGCCGGCGAGGTGATCCGCCTGCGTGACTCGCTCAACGTTTTCGCCCAGCTGTACGGCGCACTGCACCGCTACATTTCGCGCCAGATAGTCTTGCCTGATAGCACACGTCCGTCGGCCGGCAAGCCTCTGCAGCACCTTTGTGCGGCGCTGGCGCTGAACCCCATGAGCCACACGGAGGTCGTGTTCGCCGTTCGCCACGCGTACGACACGGAGATGCAGCTGTGCAAGCGACTCGCGCGGTACAACCTGCGGCTCATGTGGAACGCGTATCTGCAGCGCGTCTACACCAATCGCTCTGTCGCGGCCCTCGCCGAAGCCTTCCTGAACCCGCGGCTAGCAGCACTGCCAATCGCTGGTCGCATCAACGTCCTGGCTAAGGAGCGGGCGGCGCTGCTGCAGGAGCGTGTGAAGGTGCAGCGGGAGCGCGCCGAAAACGCGAAGAGCACGTATCGCTTGTGGCAGGAGAAGGAGATCGATATCATGGAGGGCTACCCGACGCCGCAGACGCAGCGCAATCGGCTCGCGCTGCTAACCGGCGATGCCGCTGGTGGCAGCAACGCCATGGGTGTTGACGTGGGCGGCAACGCGCTGGGCGGCACGATGCAGGGCCACTCGAACATGGCTACCATGGGGCGCTCTTCAAGGGCGCTCGGCCGCGCCACCACGGACCGCAGCGAAGGCGCCGGAGCGGTAGCCATATAAAATGGATGCGCGTGGAGGGAGAGGGTCAGGCCGCGGTCAAGTATGATCTGGTGGTATGGCGGGTGCTGTTGGTGTCATGGCCCCCCTCCCGCCCAGTATTTCTGGGAGACCTTCCCCCCTACCCGACACCCCCACCGGTGGCACGTGTCGTATCGTGTATACGTGTGTGCTCTTGCACTGAGGTTGTCCTTCTGCGGCTCGCTTCCATCCGCGGCCGTGCACTTGCCCTTTCCCTTTCTCCCTTGTACGTGGTCATGATCATCGTCCTCGCTGTCGCTGCTCTTGTCCGTGTGAGACTTCCTCACAATGATGACACCAACAGCAGCCGGTCATTCGAAGGATGGCAGTGGCTGATGTCAAGGATGTATATTACGAGCATCAGCTCCGCGTCTATGTGTGTGTGTGTGTCTTTTTGTGTCGCGGCAGTTTCCCCCACCTCTGTCTCGGTCTGTCTTCTCGGCGACGGTCTTGAGGGAAGGCCTCTAATGTACACGTGCGCACGAAGCGGGTCCGGCGCGAGCTGCCCACCCACCCCACTGCCCACTCCACTCAAACACACACATGCATGGCAAGCACCGCCATCCAGGAAAGACAATGTTTCAGAGCCGTCTTCGCGATGCAACCAACCCTCTCCCGTCTGCGCGACGCGGACCATCACCTGGCGCGCTGCATCTGGATGTGTGTGTCTGTCTGTCTGTATATATATATATGTGTGTGTGTGTGTATGTGCGCGTGGATCAGACGGGGAAGCTGAATGCGGCTACACTTATTTTTTTGCACCATGATGAGGCGCTTCCTTCTCTGCTGTTTTCCTCTCCCTCGCGACGTTACCGCCGCCCTCTTCACCAGCGCGCCGGACGAACCTCCGCCGCCCACCATCGGCCCCCCCCTTCTCCCCTCCCCCTTTACCGTAGCGATGTGGACGGTGCCGCCCTCCTACGTGGGTCCCATATACCCTTCCACACTTATTCGGCGTCAGTGCGGCGCTCTTGTAGCCACAGCGCAGGTGTACGCATCTCGTGCAGTGAGCAGCGGCGGCATGGGCGTTGACGTGGGTGAGAGCGCTATCGGCGTAGACGCAGTGGCGCGGCCGATAGGCTACGGTCCCTTCAGTGCCGCTGCCAAGGCTCGGCTGGCTCGCGAGAAGGCACACAAAGCCGTGGAGACGTGCGACAGTGCGGCGGCCGCCGCGTCGGCGACGGTCATGAAAAACGTCAGTCTCGACACGAACCTGTACCTCCGCTTGTCCCTCGCTGGCCTCCCGCACCCGTCCCAGCTGCAAGAGTGGGCATACACGTCACCTGAGTGGCGCTTGGCTTTTGTGCGCCTCTACCGCACCATTCTTCGCCTGCACAACAAGGCAGTGGCGGTCTCGCTGCGCACGGCGCGCAGGCAAGGGTCTGAGGCAGCCTTGTCCGCTGCCACGGGGATGCGCGCAACCTCGCAGACAACCGTGGCTGGCGCCGCCGTCGCTGCCACGGGGGCCGACAACAGCCTGGCCGAGGACAAGGACGACTACTTCCTCCGCTACCTCCTCACACCAGACCAGCAAGAGTTCGGCAACCGCTTCGTCCAGGAAGAGTTCGCGCGCCACACGGACGCCGATGCGGTGGCGGCGTCCATCTTCTACGCGTCGTGGTACGAGTACGTGCTGCAGCTCGCCTCCGGCGTGACGGCGCGCGAGATGACGGAGAAGGAGAAGCGGATCCTGACCGATGAACAGAAGGAAACGCTGAACTCGCTGCGTAGTGCCTTCCTCGACCTCCGCTCCTCTCAGCGGCCCAAGTACATGCCGTAGACGTCAAGGCTGTGCGCGCGTGTCTGGGTATTTCTTGGTGTATCGATGTGTGTCTGCGCGTATCCCCCCCCGCGGGGTTCATAAGGTAGATTTTGCATCCTCATCTTAAAGGGGACGCAGAGCCAGGTGGGGCACCTTGGCCTCATGGGAAGGTGCACCGAATGGCATGACCGTGCGTGTGCCGACATGCGTGTCTGTATGCACATGCTGTGCTGCCGCCTCTCGTACGCATGCGAGCCCACGGGGACCGTCGTGCTGTGCGAGACTTTGGAGGCGTCATGGAATGAGTTTGCCCATGCTTTGCAGCTGCATCGCACCCTGTCCACTCATCCGTGCGTGTCGTTTATGCCCCCCTCCCTCTCTCTCTCTGGACATCACGCACCACACACACCGCCACCTCCTTCCCTCTTTACGCTTCGCCTCTCCCCCGCCTTGTATTGCGCGTGAACATGCGCATGCGCCCCTGTGCATGAACGACCCTAACCCGTGTAGCAGTAGTGCCCGCATGCCCCAACCCCCGACCCCCACCCACCCGCCCACCACCACCCCAACACTCATCCACTCCTTCCAGCACGAAGGAAACTAATCCTCGGTCGTATATACATATATATATATATATGTATATATCACTTCTCTCTTACAGCCTGAACGTACCTCTTCTCCGCGTCTCTATCGGTGTCTGGGTGCACTTGTCGGTACTCTAGACTTTTCGTGGACACAGGCACATCCGATCTACGAGTACGGCACACACACACACACGCACACGCACCGGGGGCACAGAAATCGACAAGGTAAAAAAAAATACGCCTACAGGCGGACGTGCAAGCACACCCTACACCGACACAAAGACGCACCCGCTCGGCCTCTAAACAGTACAGTACAGCATAACCCCCACCCCACCCCACACACGCACTTATATATATACACAGAGAGAGAGAGAGAGACAGATACACATCGGTACCAACACCGCACATGCATATACGTATACATATATATGTGTGCATGTATGTATAGATACATATATACTTGTATGCGTGTGTGTATGTGTCTGAACGTGGTTTGTCTTGTTTTTGTATATCTCCTTCCTCCCCCCCCCCTCTCTCTCTCGCTGGGTTGCGTCGCGCATCCACGGACCTATTCACACAGACGCTCAGTCAGTGGCGCACCTACGCACAACGTCACCGAAAACCACGATCTGGCTTCTTACACACGCGCGCAGAGACCCCTGTCTCACCTTCATCGGCCCGCGCCGTCATTATCTGTCGCGTACCCTCCTCCTCCTTTCTCTTGCGCTTCACAGATCCACGTGAAGATATAACGTTATCTATCTATTATAGACTTCTAGGCCCAGTGCTGGAAGGTTCGAGCAAAGGCCAACCGCGAGAACCGTATCGTCAGACGCGCGCAGGCGTGCACACACACACACACACACACACACACACACACACACACACAGACCCCCACAAGGGGTAGTGGGCGTCCGTTTAATTTGTGTCGTCGCGTTGTTCGCGGGGCGCATCTTCTGCGTGGTTATCCTGTTGCGCTTCTCCCGTACACACAGAGAAAGGAAAAAGAGTGAGGGGGTCGCGCGTCAGCGTAGGCCGTCCTCGTCCGTGCTGCCCCGCGTAGTCTGCCTTGTGTGCGAGTGTTTCTACGTCGGCTCTCGCCACGCCGTCTCTCGCGCCGATCGATCTGCTTTACACAACGCCCACTAGCACACAGCCCTGCTTGCTTTCCCCTGCAAGAGGGAAGGTACGGGCGGAGAGGCATCCTTTTCATGTTTTCTTTTTCGTCCGTCTCGCGCATCGCTTAGACTTGTGATTCCTGTTGATTTCCCTTGCTGTTGTTGTTTGCTTGTTTGTGTCGGTGACTCGCCGCATCTGTCTCCCTGCCTGTGTGTTGCACATCATTTTCTCCCTTTCCTCGACACCCTCGCGGCCTCCGTCATCGTCGTATTGCTTCCCCATCACTCGCTTCCGCCTACCGGCACCCCCTTCTGTCGTGAATTCCTTCATTTTTTCTTGTTGTTGTGTTCGTTTCGGACTTTGCGTGTGTACGTGTGTGTTTTACTGATTACCCGCTTCATCAGCCTCCTCCTCTCCCCCCCCCCTTCATCTGATCGTTGCCTTCTTTACTAGATAATCGCCCCCGCCCTCCTCCTCCTCCTCCTCCTCCCGCCGTGTGCGCGCGTGTTGGTGTCGGCCTTTGTCTGTCTGCGGACTTGCGCTGCTGCATCTCCCTTCTCTTCCCTTTCCTTCTCCCCTTCGCCCCCATCCTCGTCCTCCCCCCTGCTGCTGCTGATTCGCATTGCGCCGTTCGAGCTGCCGGTCGGTCGGTTCGGTTAGCCTTCCTCTTTCCTGGCGTAGGACGGTGTAGGCGTGCGTGTGGGCCTTCCCCTCCCTGTTCTCTTGTCTTCCCGCCACCACCACCACCCCTCATCCTCCCGGCGCTGTCATCTCTTGCCTCCTCCTGTTGTTGTCGATTCTTCCCTCTTGTTTGTTTTTGGAGGAGGTGGGCGCCTTCGCATCGACCCGCACACGTGTTCGTGTGTGTAGTGTATGTAGTGTGTCGAACGAAGCTTCTTCTCCTATCCCTCGTACCACACGTAATGAAGCGCAACGGGCACGCAGCCTCACCGACGCCGCGCAGCTTCGTCGAGCTGAAGCCCGCTCGGTCAGCCGCAAGCAAGCACAGGAGCAGCTCCGTCACTGTCTGTGGTAAAGAGGGTTCTCCGACGCTTCCCCTCGTCCTGGACACCGATGGCATCCGAGGCGACAACCTCTTACACGACTCGGATCAGACGCCATGTGACGCCGCGGCGGCCGGCTCCTCTATTGTAGCGAACAGCACACCACGTGTCACCAAGAGCAGCCCAACGTATCCCAGACATGAACAGCAGCCTCTTTTACTGCCACACGGACAAGGCAGAGGAAACTCTGGCGTGTCTGGCAAGTCGCAAGAGCCCCCCATCTGCTTTTTCGAATCCCCAGCCCGCGCGGGCGATGGCGCCCAGCGGACCTTGCAGCACCACACCACCGCGAGCGATAATGACGACGCCCGGTACCCCCAAGCGGAAATCTCCGCGTCATCACCGCACAGCAACACTGGCGTGCCCGCGTCTGTCTTGTCACCCTCAGCCGCTGCCGTCGCCGCCGGCGCCAGAGCCGCTGGTGCCGCGGTGCCGTTCCTGTTCTCGCTGAAGCTGCCCTCCGCCACGGTCACGCACCTCGGCGTCGGGCGGGCGAACGGCACTGGCGTGGGCCAGTCCTTCGATAGCCTCAGCGAATCCGTGAACTCGGCGTGCGGCGGCTCCTTATTGCATGGCCGCAATCGAATCATTGGCATGGGGGAGGCCGCCGCCGGCTCTGGGCCCAGCTCCCCCTTGAAAGTTGAGGAGACGACAGGGGCTGGCGTCGACAGCGAGCACCGCAGCCATCATCACCGTCGTCAGCGCGGCCCAGGTGAAGCGAACGCGAATGTGACCGTGACAACCCCCTTTCTGCGCGATGTGGAGCCTCTGCCGGCATCTGAGGCGTGCACACGCAACCGCCTACCCTCTGGTACCCATATTCGTCGGCGCCCGCGCTCCGTCGTGCGGCAGCACACCGGTGCAGCGGGGACTGCCTCCGTCAGCAACGGTACCCCGTCAGCGATGCTGCTGGGAGACGTCGAATCAGCATCCTCCACGTACGGGCCACTGGATGGCTCCGTCAGCGGCAGCAACGCACTGGCAACGTCGTACATGCGCCAGCGCGGGGCGGCAGCCGCTTTTGTAGGCGGCAGTGCGAGCCGCGGTGGCGCGGTCAACCGCGTCGGCACTGGCCGGACACGCGACGTCTTGCCACAAGGCACTCGCTCAGGCACTGTCACCGGTGGGGCAGTGGCAGCAGGCCACCGGCGCCGCGCAGATCCGTCGCCGGCGCCGTCACGCCCGCCGCGGTCGCGGAGGACACGGGCAGGGGCCTCCTCAAGCACCTTTGCCGGTAGCTCAAGCAACGCTGCGGTGGGCGGAACAACTTTCTCACCCTCCTCCCCGACGCAGCTCGGCTGGCGTGCCGGTTATCAGCCTAGCATTGCCATCCAGGCGCCGAAGCGGATGCTATCCGAGCAGTCCTCCCCAGGAGCCCCGTCGCCGCTTAACTTCAGCCTCGAGCGTGGCTCCTTCTTTCTCGCAGGTGACAAGGACAGCCTTGCTGCCTCCTCCAACGCCACGGCGAACCATCAGCACCCCATCACCAGCAGCTACGCAAGTAACCGTAGCGATCGCAGTGGTGCGCACAGCACAGGAACGCATGTAGCAGCAGCTAGCACGAAGCCTCCGTCAGGGCGGCGGCAAGGCTCGCTGGCGCGCGTGCTCGCGCCGGTGCAGCATAGCGCGAGTGCTAGTCACGTGGAAGAGCACGGCGCCTCATCACCACTGCAGGACTATGCGAAGCTGGCGACCACGTACATGAAGCTCTGTGCGGAGGTGGGCGATGAGCCGAACATGGACTGGGTCGCCGGTCTGTCCCTCATGAAGGGAGGAGAGCGCCAGCACGATGTGCAGCCGCCGCCCACGACGCTTGGCACCACCGACGCGAAGGAGTGCAGCACCAACCACTCCCAGAGAGTGCCGAGCGCTCTCAACGGCAGCCTGGCGGTGTCAGGGCATTTTCTGCGCTCTGGTCCTCAGCAGCAACAGCAGCACACCCCTCGTGGTGGGGTGCGACCACGCATTGTCACAGGAGCGGCGACGTCATCGCTATTCGCCACCACGACAGCTGTAGAAATCCCCGCGCCACCGCGGACCTCGTCCGTGTCGCAGCGGGCCAGCACTCCCGCAGGGAGGCGAACAAAGTCGCCGGCGGCGCGGCGCGGCGCATCGAGCGCGAGCTCGCCGTCCACCGTACCGATGCGCAGCGGCAGTGTTGGTCGCATTACCTCCGTCAACCGCCCTAGCATCTTCGGCTCGTCAACGCAGCAGCTGCAGCACACGGCCACCGGTGGCGAAGACACCCCTCACGCACAGGGGGGCAACGCTGCCGCGTTTGCGTCAACGGCGGTGGGGGTCGAGGCGGCGGCCATGGCAGATGTGTATTCGCAGCAGGTGGCGAAGTACTGTGCCGCGCGCCTGCAGCCCTTTGCTGACAACATGAAGTCGGTTCAAGAGCAGCGTGCAGCCGTGACGTTGGCGCTGCAGTCGTTTGTGCGGGTTGCCCACGCCTCCCTCTCGGCGTCTGCAGCGGCGGCCAACGCCTCTGCATCGACAGAGAAAAGTGGTGGTGAGGAGGCGGGGCGGCGCTCCGTCGTGTCCGTGCGCGGACAGCTTCACGGTGGGCACAGCAACCGTGGGCTGGGCAGCGGCAAGGGCGGCGCCATGACCAGCACCACCAACTCAAGTACGAGTACCACCCCGCGCAAGCCAAGCATCTCACGGAACAGCACGGCGTCGTCGCTGGCCAACACGGCGACGACCGCGACGGCGGGGCACATGAGCAGACGCGCCTCCGCGGCGGCGGCAGCAGCGGCCAGAGCCGCCTCTCTCTCAGACGCGCTGCAGACGCTGCAGGCGGCCGTCGTCACGCTGCTGAGCACTCTCAGCGACGGTGTCGCCCTCGCCCAGGTGCCAGCGAACAACGTTGTATCGCCGGTGAAGAGTGTCGGCGGAGGCAGCGCATCCCTCGGCTCGCAAGCGGCGCTCATGGCGTCCGGCACGATCACCAACGACACGCCTTGCGCCGTCGTTTGCCCAGATGAGAGCACCAGCGGCCGCTTCGATAAAGCAACGCCTCCGGCGGCGCAAGCCGGGTCGCCGGTGTTGGCGTCGTCTGTCGGCATGGCGGAAAATCTCTTTCCGCCTCCGGCGCTCACCTTCCCTAATGCTGGTAGCATGCACGCGAGCCAAAGCCAGAGCAGCGCCGTCGGCCCTTCGACAACGGCGGCGGCGGCAGTTCGTGTGGACCCCGCGGTGTCGACCTCTGCTGCCCCTCCTCGCTTCGTGGAGTTTCTGCGTGCGCAGAGGCGAGAGGTCGCGGCGCAGCTCGACGAGCTGTGCGGTGTCGTCCGCCACGCCCTCGGCTCACCGGTGACGGCCCCGGAAGCTGCCATTGCGCAGCGGCCGACGGTGAGCAGTGCTGGTGGTACCGCGGCGACGCGGTTGGTGTGGCTTGAGGCGTCGAACATGCTGAACACGCCGTTCTTTGTGCCGCCCAAGTGTCTGAGCAGCCTTGCCATCGACATGGCAGGGCGGAGCAGCGACGACGCAGCCGCAGAGAAGGACGCGGCGGTGATCACCGATGTTGAGGCTATCGTCACAAGCCCGACCCTTGGCGCCGCTCTCAAATCTTCCAATGCATTCGTCTTTCCCAAGTCCGCGAGCAGCGCCACGGGGAATAAACTGAAGTCCTCGAAGCTCAGCAGCAGCAGCGGTGGCGGGAGCGTGACAGGCCGCTCCTCAGTGAGCAGCACGCCGCGCGCGCGCGCCAACGGGATGGTCATGCCGTACTCGCCGCTCTTCACCTTTACCATGGCGGCAGACGATGACGAGGTGGGCGATGGCAGCGTGGAAGAAGACCTGCAAGGGCGCTCCACCAGCGCGCGCAGCACGGAGGGCACTGCAGGCAACGCATGTGCTTCCGTGGAGTGGTATCTGCTCCGCTGCGTGCAACCCAGCGCAGCAGCAGCAGGCGCTGTAGCGTACTCGCCCCGACTGGGCGCGGAGCGTGAGCACACGAGCAGTCGGCAAAACTCCACCTTCAACTGGAGCACAACAGAGTTGTCCAGCTCCTTAGGAAGCGCCCATGGTGGCGGTGCGGCCACGGTGAATGTGAGGACCAAGCGCACGATTGGCAAGACCGGTGGCAAGCGATCCACCAGTGTCGGTACAGGCAAGTCAGGTCGCACCGGTGGGGGCGGTATCTACCAGTCGCGCCCAGCGCTCTGCACGTCGCAGAAGGCGCCATCGACGTCTAAACCGGCCGGCCCCAGCAAACCTCGCAAAAAACTCTCCACCGCGTCGCCGGCGCAGCAAGGACCGGCTCAACAGGAGAAGAACGAGCACCTGCAGCTGCAGCGCCAACTTGTCAAAGCCTGGACGCTATGGACGGCGCTGCAGCCCCTTGCCGCGGGTCGGGATGATGTCGCCGACGCGGGTGCCGAAGAGCCGCTCTCATACTTGCTACCGCCGTCCTCGGCCTCGGCGAGCGTGAACGCGCCGGCCGTGGTAGGCGGGAGCCTCTGCGATGGCACCCCAGCAGAGGAGACTGATGCCTCCACGCCACCAATGATGTCAGCGCCAACGGCAGCAGCTTCACCTGTCGCTGTCACAGCCAGCCCCACGCGGAAGGAGGAAAGTCCAGAGAGTGAGGACGGGCCGATTTCCGCGTGCCAGCTGCCATTGGTGGCGGACGACGAGGAGGCCGTCGCAGGGGGGAACCCGCTGCAGAGCCCTCCGCCGCCGCCGCCGCCCGGCACCCTTCATCCACTCAGCAGCCACAGCGATGGCGGCCACTTGCGCTTTGAGGAGCACAAGGAGGACGATGACGTGCCGTACCGTGAGTGCAGCTCCGTGCCTGTGCGCGTAGCGGGCAGCATGCCGAGCCTGTCGAGCCTTCAAGGTGTGCCGCGGCGGCTGAACATGGACGACACAGCCCTCCTCACCCACAGCGACGGCGACTCAAATCACGCCCTGAGCGCGAAGTCCAGCCCGGCCACGTTTCTGTACTCCTCCACGGAGATGCCACAGCGCACCGCACCTTCGCAGAGCCTAGCTTCCTGTGTGGACGATGCGTCGTCAACGAGTGCAAGCGCTATCGCGTCCGCCCGCGCTGCAGCGACAGACACACACATGGCAGCGGTGTGCCGGATCTCCATGTGGTGGGCCGTCCTGTGCTGCCACCGTCACGCCGTTGCGCAACGTCGTACGGCACACCTGCTGGAGAATGCTGCGCAGCGGGAAAAGGTGCTAGCGGCGCGGCGCAACGCGCTCGTGCGGTCGTGGGTGTGTCGCTGGCGGCTGAGACGGTACATGGCAGCGCGAAAGCATCAGCAGCAGGCGCTCGCTTCAGTGGCGCCCACCGCGGCGGAGGCGACGGAGGAAGACAACTCGGAAAAGACGCGTCGGACCGTAGCTGGGAAGGACAAGGCTGCTGCTTCAACTACGACAACAGCCGTGTCCGCGTCACGTGAGCGCTTCCAGCGGGCGAAGGAGCAACGAAAGGCAGCGTTGGCGTCCGCTGCCGCAGTCACGTCGAGCACGGCACGGCTGCCGTCGTCCTCTTCTATCAGCAGCAGCAGCGGCGGCAGCGGCGGCGGCGCAAATGGCGCCGCCTCGTCCACGCCCATCCGTATTCCGTCGTTGCCACTCGCCGCCAGCGGTGTCTCTACTTTTGCCATACGTGACTATCACGGGGAGAGCAGCAGCTTCACCGTCTCGGCGATGCACCGACTCCTGGACGCGCCGCCGTCGCTGCTGTACGCAACGTGCATGGTGGCGCTGCGCTACCCTACCAATGCGCCGATGGCGTACCTCGACAACAGCGGCGGCGGCAGCGCAGCGAACCAGTGCCTCAACGCCAGCGAGGAGCGCCAGAAGAGTGAGGCGCCCCCGGCGATGGATGAGCGGTACGGTGGGATGGCCGCCAGCGATCAGCTCGAGCGCTGGCGCCGATCGTGGCAGACGATGCGTGGCAGCAGTGTCACCTGCCCGCTCAGCGGAAATGATTGCAACGACGATGACCGTGCTGGTGGCCCACTCACGGCGCAGCAGCGACGCTGGATCGAAACGGGTCTGCTCTACATCCGCTTTCGTCACCTGCGTCACTACGTATGTGGCAAGTACGAGGCGCTCATCCCCGCTAGTGGCGGGCGCGGCCTCGTCGATGAAGTTCTCAGCAGCTCCAGCGGTCGCTACGGTCCGTTCTCGCTCGACGCCACCCTCAACTCGGCGACGCGCTCTTACCACAGCAGCGCGAGCGCAGCAGGCAAGACAGTGCTGCCTGTGCCCCTGACGATGCGCTACGAGAGTATCGTTGACCCGAACGAACTGCAGCACGCCAAGCCCGTCGTGAAGCCATTCCACCGTCCGTTTGAGGAGTGGGGCATGGCGTACAACCTGACGTCGCGCGTGTTCTGCGCGGCGGCCATCTACGCCTGGCAGCTCATCTTCAGCCACACGCCCTTCGACGACGCGAAGCAGCGGGAGCTGCCGACGCGGGAGGAGCAGCAGGCGAGGCTGGAGCGCGTCGACGACCGCAACGGCATCATCCTCGACTGCTACGGCGTGCGCAGCGAGCGGGAGTGGTTACGTGAGGCAACGAAGGACTTGTCCTTTGTGGGTCAAGTTTACCTTCCGAACTACGACCGGGACGACCCGGAGCAGCAACGGGAGAGCCGCGACAACTACGACTTCGTTAAGAATTTTCTGTTCCAGTGCTTCCCGAGCATCAACAAGCTGATCGACATCCCGGACTACCTTGTCGGGGCAGGTCTCTTCTTCGTGCTGAAGGAAGTGTTCCATTACACAAAGGACTCCCCGTCCACGAAGCGGATGCACGAGGTGCTGCCGCGGCTGGTGGTCGTGGAAGGGCAGGATCACATCGCTGCCGTCACCCCGGCCACCTCCGCGCTGGCGGGCGACGGAGCGGCTGCAGCGCGAGAGGATAGCAGCACCGCCGCCGCCGTAGCGCTAGATCTGCCGGCGCGGGATGCGACGCAGCTCTCGCCGGTACCGCCGCGCGAGGTGACGCACGATGGCGATGGTGTCAAGGGGCTGTCCGGTTGGCAGCGGGCCGCGCTGCAGCGCTACGAGCAGCTGCGGCAGCTGCACCACCTCAGCTATGGTATCTTGGCGCAGGAAAAGACCGCCGTTGCTGTCGGCAGTGGCGCCGGCGCAGGTGGGTCGCAGGACAAGGCAACGCGGTCGAAGCAGTACCAGCAGCAGAGGCGGTCTCGCTCGCCGGTGGCCTGGACAACGTCGATCGGCGGCGCAGCAAAGGACAGTGCGAAGGCGGCAGGCGGCAGCGGCGATGACGGCAGCGACTCGGCCAACACCACGAGCACGAAGACCGCGCTGGACGACGCCACCCTGCCCCTTCGTCGCTGCATGGCGAACGGACCTGCCGGGTCGCTAACGCCGATGCGGGCGACCCCGGGGTCAGCAGCCCTCGGCTCCTCTGTCTTCACCTCCCCCGCCGCCCTCCACGATGGGATACTGGAGAAGAGTAAGAGCGGCGCCGGGGAACGGCGCGCTTCTTCCTCTGCTATCGCGGTACCGGCAAGGGACGCCTCCGTGCAGCTCGTGCGGGTTCCGCACCGCCTGTTGAGGCCCTCCGCCGCGGACGTGCAGTTTGTGCGCGACTTTGAGGAGGAGGTGAGCAAGTCGATACACGGCATCATTCGGGCCTGGAACGGGAACAGTGGCGGGACATCGCTAGACTTGTCGGATGTGCGGGCGGCGTTGACGGCCGGTGCGGCCCTGCACGATGCGCTCGACATCGCGTACCCAAGGCACTTCCTCGTGAAGCTGAGCGAGACGCTTTCGTTTCAGCTGTTTGGCTTGCAGCTGTCTCTAGGCAACTGTGAGGACTTGGACTCGATGGGGCACTGATGTGGGGTAAGGGGAGGGAGGCTGGGCAACCGCTCCTCTACCTCGACGCTGCACCATCTGTGTGAGTGTGTACGCGCGCTACCGGTTCTCTCTCTCCTCCCGCTCGCTGACTCGCGAGGCGGCGATACCGGATGCCGTACGCGCACATCAAGCCTGAGATACGTTGTGCGCGCACGCCTGCGCCGACAAACGCATGCGCGAGTGCTTTACATGAGGTCACTCTGATCACCGACTCCGTCGAGCGCAATGCCGTTGTTACTCTGTCAGTGGTGTGCAGCTGCGTCGGTATGCGCGAGTCGGTGCATAATATCGGCGCTTGCGCACCACCACACGCTTTCCATCGCTCTACCTCTTGCTTGCTCGCCCGGTGCCTCGTCACGTGTTCTTACGTTGTTCTGCTGCATTCGTCTGTTTCGATTTCTCTCGTGCTATTATGTGCGTGCGTGCCACCACCACCCCTTCTCATCCCCCCTCTTCCTCTCTCGTCCGCGATGTTCGTGTTGTTTGGTGTCGATTTGGTTTGATGCCGATGAACATTTTCTGTGTGATGTTAAAGAACGACGCGGCACCAGTCCACCCCCACCCACCCCCCGTCACGGCTCCCGAGTTCTCTCTCCAGGCCTCTGTCGCCCACCTGCCCACCCCTCTCCCACAACGTCACGTACGTCGTGTTCGTAATACGGGAGGGCTTAAGAAGTAAAGTGTACGCGTGTGTGCATGCGTGAGCGGACGCTGGACGCGGCTACCCATGTGCGCCTGCGTTGTGGAATGCAGCCGTGCACGAACTGAGATGTGCCCATGATGCACCACGGACGTGCGAGGCATACACACGCACACACATGTACGCACGAATGTGCCTCCATACATGCACGAGAGAGAGAAGCAGAAAACGCACACGCCGGCGTAGAAAGGAAAAGGAAAGGTGGCGGTGTCCGTGATTGCTCAACGCCGATCGCGGGCCCGTTCGCTTGATGCTTACGGTGCCCGTTTGTGTGTAAGCTGGTTACACTCATGCCCAGACAACTACACACGTACGCGCACGTCTACCTCGTTTCTCTGTCTCTCTCTCTCTCTCTCGACACTCCTGGCCCTTCCTTGCGTGCAGTCAACTCATTATATATATATATATGCCTGTGTGTGTGTGTGTGTGTGTGTGTGTGTGTGTGTGTGTCGAGGGGGGATGGAGGAGGGGGGAGAGAGCGGAACGAAAACGGAGCGACAGCTGGCGCGCACGTACCGTATGCCACGCTCCCTCGCACACACACCCATCGCAGTCCTCGGAGACACGCGATACGGTACGCAGTTTTCTATGTGCCTACATGCCGGCCACTCTCCTCCTCTGGGGTTCTCTCACGCCCACATCATGTGCTGTTATCTACTCTCCATCCTCCCTCCCTCCAACCCTCTTCTCGCCCCGCCCGCCTGCTTCCTCCATATGGTGATCACCTTCGCCGCAGCAGTGGGTGCTCCAGTGGCTTCTTCAAGCTGTGCATGCGAGACGAAAGCACACCGAAAAACAGCCAACCACTACGTCATAGCATACGTCCCCCCTCCCCTTACGCACACCTCCTTCGCGTCATTCGGCCTCCGCAGCTGCAGTGGCATTCCCCGCTGCCAACCCTCCCCTCTCTCTCTCTCTCCCCCCCCCCTTCCTTTCATCTCTCCTTTTTAACCACGTGGGTCGTGCACACCGCATCGACGACGCGTCCATCCCCTCGCCCCTCTTCTCTCTCGCTCTAATTACTCTAGACAACCTCCTTGATTTACTTACTTGGTTCTTCTCGTCGCGTGCCCTTTCTGGAAGGTCCGGCCGTGGTCTGTACCCACCCCACGACCACCACCACCACCACCCGCCATCGCCTCAAGTACTGCCTCAGTGCGTCTCTCCTTGCTTGTCATCGGTTGCCCGTCTCGGATATCTGTGCCGGTGTGCTCTGCTGACTTTTGACACCTCCTTCATGGGACCCCCCCACACACACACACACATCCACCTCCCCTCCCTCTTGGTCTTACCTTCTTCACTAGACTTGTTTTTTACGTCCCTCCTCTTCGATCATCATCATCAACTGGTTGCCCTCCACTCATCTCGTCCGTGAGTCGTCCTCCACGCCCCCTCCTGCCACGGCACTTGTCGAACGGTGCATCTTCGATAGGAGGAAGGGGGGAACACACCACTACACACGACGCACGCATCTCTCGTCTGGTTCGCCTCTTCGTTTCGACTGCGGTAGCCATCGCCCTCCCTCACCCGTCTCTCCCTCCCCCTCTTTCGCTTGCCAGCACCACTGCTCTAAGTCTGCGCGCGTGTGTCGATCTGCCCTTGCCATCCGACGGAATTCTCCGCCGTTGTTTGTTTCACGCGCACGCCTCGGTGTTTGGGGATTTTTTTTGCTGTTGTTGTTCGTTAAATTCAATCCTATCCGCCTCCTCTTCCCCTCCCTATCCCTCTCTCTCTCTCTGATTCTCACGACTTCTCCGACACATACCCACGCACGATCAGTGTCCTCCTTCTCCGACGGCCTATCGCCCGTCTTCGCAGGAGCGGTCTCGCTGCAGCCCCTCTCCCGCTCCAAGCACATACGGTGAGTAATGCTTCGACGCACCGGTTGCTGCCTGGCCCTCTTTAGCAGCTCAGGCGGGTCGGCTCCGCGGTCTAAGCGGCCGCACTCCAGTAGCGGCGCGGACGCTTCGGCACCGGAAGCATCTGCGGCGGCGGCTGGCGTGTATCTTCCATGGACGGCGCGGCCGTGGGCAGTGACGTACCGTGTGCACTACTCGCAGTGGAAATTTGTGGACACGGTGTTTGCGCACCTCGCCACTGTGACTCCAGCCGTGTTGAACGATCGTGCCGAGGAGCAGGGTGTGCGCGACGTTCTGTGTGAGCTAGAGGAGCCCGTGGTAGCGCTGAGACGCCAGCAGGCACGGCAGGCGCGACAGCTGAAGAAGCAGGAGAAGGCGTCAGCAGCCAGTGCGACAAGCTCTCCATCGCAGTTGCGCGCCTCCGCTTTACAGCACACGGCCACCACCCCTCCAGCGTCCCCCTCCGGCACAGCACCGAGTGACATGGCCGCAGACGACGCAGCAGCACCGGAAACAGCGTGCACGCTGGAGTCATTGGCCAACGGAGCCGATGTGCCGGCGACACAAGAGGCAGTTGACAGCAGCACCACGCTCCTCGATGCCAGCAAGAAGCTGAAGGGCAGTAGAAAGAGCAAGAGAGCCACTCGCAAATCTGCCACTTCTGCTGTCGTCATCTACGAGCTGTAACGCGTCTGGCACGGGTCACGGCGTTGTGTAAGGTGCTCCTGTCTCCGTGGTGCTTTCCTTTTTCTCCTTGCGTCTTAGACTTTGCCCATCATCCGTCCCTCTCACTCTTCCCCTGTGTGTATCCGTCCGTGTCCGTGTCCGTGTCCGTGTCTGTGTCCGTGTGTGTGTGTGTGTGTCGAGAAGGAAAAGGATTCGGCCTGCGTCCCGCGTCGTGTTGCTCTTGACGTGAAGGCTTCGCTTTCGCTTTCTGCACAGGCTGTCCTTCTATGTAGGGAACGGTGGTGGTGGTACCACCCCTCGTCCTCTCTTCCCACTGCTGCTGATGTGCTGTACTCGTTGTTGTTGCTCGCTCGCTGTTGTTCTGCCCGTCGTCGCCAAACACGCCACATCCCCATGACCCACGGCTGATGTCACGGAGGCTTTCCTGTTGTGTTTTCGCAGGTTTGAAACGTGCGTCTGTCGCGTGCACGTCACAGATAGAGGAAAGTAGTGAGCGCGCCACTCCTGATGGCGCGCACGGGCGCCTCCAGCACCCTTTTCCAGCTTCTACCTGCAGCACCCGGCAGGGAGTGGAAGCGGCGGATGCGTGCTCGCGCCACC
The DNA here is from genome assembly GCF_000002725.2 of Leishmania major strain Friedlin. NCBI lineage: Eukaryota > Euglenozoa > Kinetoplastea > Trypanosomatida > Trypanosomatidae > Leishmania > Leishmania major. Next base: position 264,098 of record NC_007254.2, on the reverse strand, counting down.
ATGATTATGCGGCCCCTCTCTTCCTTTCACATGCGCCTCCCCTGCCCCAATCACTCCCCCTGAAGCTCTCACACACGCGCAACGCGCAAACACCTTGCTACCGCTGCCTGCCATCTCCACAAGGACAGCCAACACACGTGCGCGCCACACAATGACGCAGTGCTTCAAGTGCAAGCAGGCCATTGGCACAGTTGTCAGTCGCGATGGGCCGACGAAGTTGTACTGCCCGGACTGCTTCCTCGCCTACTGCGCCGGTGCGGTGCGCGAGAACGCCTTTCAGCAGTGCCGCGTGCCGAGTGACACACCGCTCGCGGTGGCCGTCTCAGGCGGCCCCAACTCCATGATGCTGCTGCGCGAGCTCGGTCAGCTGCGGTACAAGACACGAGACCAAATCCGCCGACAGCATCTGACACCGCAGCGGCAGGCGCCCGCTCAGGGTGGGAAGTCGCGCAGCACACCCACGTCTTCACCGCCCGCCAGGAGCACACCGTTGGCGTCCAGTCTGATACTGCTGCCGTTCCACTTGTGTGAAGACGAACTCGTACTTCCGCTGCCGCCGCCGCTATCCTCATCGACTTCTTCACCATCATCGCTGCACGCGATCAGCGGCCGACATGAGGCAGTCAATCGGGTGCGGTCGGCAATGGAGGAGCAGTTCGCCACGCTGCGCAAGTACGTGCAGCAGCAGCCACCGCGGTGGGTGTACCACGGCGAAGTCCCGTGCGGGCACAAGAGGACGAAGAAGCAGCAGAACAACCCCACTGCGGCAGAGAGGACGGGTGCTGCCCATGCGGGTGGAGCCAACATCGCCACACCAGAGCTGTCTCACCGTGGTGGTGGTTCGACTTCAGCACCGTCGCCGCAGCCACGGCCGCAGCGTCAAGCGGGCGAAAGTGGCGAGACGGCCGCGGCAACCGCGCGCTTGTTCGACGACTCGGAAATCCGCCTGTTTCGCTACAGCGATCTTCTTTCAGGCACCTATCTAAGCGAGCTGCGCTACGCCCTGCACGTCAGCCGGCTGTCGCTGAGCGACCGCGAAGCTCTCTATGCGCGTGTGCGGCAGCAGACGCTCTGCCGTGCGGCGCAACGTGTGTGTCAGGAGCACCGCCAGCGCAACGCAGCAGCAGCAGCAGCAACAGCTGTTGTCGTTGGCGGAGTGGCACACGAGGAAGGGATTCGCGAGGACGCGGCGCAGTGTTCCGAAGAACAAGCGCCCTTCGATGAGCACGTGTCGTTAGAAGGCACGAATTCGAAAACAAGGTCGCACTTGCTTCTCGGCAGCAACGCTGTGCGGTGCGCCACGGCGGCACTCGAGGCGCTTGTCACGGGCGCCGGTGGCGAAGGCGTCGTACACGGCGCCGGGTTCCGCGGTTTTACGCACGAGGTTGTTTGCCTTCGGCCGCTGCGCGCGATGCTGCCCAAAGAAACGATCATGTACACGCGTCTCTGCGGCATTGCCGGCAGCTACACGCCTGCGCTGTGTACGGGCACCGCCACTCGCTCTGTCCACCGCACGCTGGAGCAGTTTGTGTTGACCATGATGACATCGTACCGCACCATGATCTTCAACGTGCTCAACACCGTGCAGCGGCTGGAGGTGCACCCCGCTGCAATGCAGGAGCTCCTTCGTGGGATCGATGATGCCTCTGCCTGTCACACGCACGTTCATGGCGAAGGCTTAGCAGAGGCGGGAAGTACGCAGTCGGCCGGAAAGACTACCAGGAAGGCGCTACCAGCTCGAACGGCGCAGCTGAACCGCACTGATATGTGCCTGGCAGCGCCGCTGCACGTGCGTCGCGACTTGGGTGGTGTGAATGTGAACGAAGCGGACATCGATAGCGTCATCGCGATGTGCTGCGTGTGCGGCTGCCCTGCCTCCATCACCTCATGCTACCGTGGCCAGAACGCAAACACGGCGGTGCGGCAGTTGGAGATGTTGGCGCTGAACACCACAAGCGCCATGACGCCGCGCACGAGCGGGGCATCACCGTCAACCGTTGCCGACGCTGCCTCCGCATCCGAAGCCTCGCCGACGACGACCGGCTGCTTTCTCTGCTACGCCTGCCAAGGCCTCGCGGACGCTTGGCCTCCATCAGTCTTTGGGAGAGACAGCACAACAGAGAACGACGAACAACCAGGTAATGACAGCACCACCGCAGCTGGGGCGGCGGCGCGCCACGGTGCCATCGCATCCACGGCTGCCCTTTTTCGGCTGTGTGCACTTTTTTACTGACAGCCCACGTGCTTCGGCTGCGCCGCTCCGCCCCATCCGTGTGTGCAAGGGCGACACGCCGGCGGCACCGCACCCTCCCTCCCTCTCCCCCTCCCCCCTCCTCCAGTTCTCGAAGAGTCGACAAGTAGGATAAGGCGAAGATACAAAAAAAAAGGGTAGCGGAGACCACCCCGCTGTTGCACTCACGGCAGACGCCTGCCGCCTCCGCCCTCGAGCGCAGGACCCTGGACGTGGCCCGCTGGGATGAAGGCATGCAGTCCAGCCAGGTCCGTGCGGAGTCCGTCGCGCAGCACGTATTCGACGAGAGGGCGAGGAAGGGCAGGAAGAGCTCGTTAGGCGCATGACCCGATTCGGCGGCAGGACGGCTTGTCCCACGACGGCCAGGCGTTAGCAGCAGGTGATCGGTGGCTGTGTGGTTGTGCATGCGTATCCGTTTGCCGGCTTGTTCGCGGGTGGAATGCGGACGCGTTGGACCGCTGAAGCAATGCTTTCCGTTCATCTCTCCTGGGCTACTTGCGCACACTTCCAGTCGAGACTCCGTCTGCGCGTCTGCTGAGGCGCATCCCGTTCTCTCGATTGCTGACGTCCTTCTTCTCTCTTCTTTTCTCTGTGCCGATGCCCTGTGAAGGCAAGTGGCGAAGCAAGCGTATTGCATGGAGAGGGTGGTGCTCGTGTCGTCAGCGCAGTCCATCGAGCACACTCACACAAATCTTTAGTCGGCCTCATGGCGCAGCCACTGCCCTTGTCCACCATCCTGCGGCACCCGCTCGCCTCGAAGCGGTGCATGATGATATTCCATCAGAACGGCGAGGAGACAATGGAACTGTTCGAGCTGCTCTCCCGCTACGAGGCTGTCGGTCCGATCGGTCAGGGCAGCTACGGCTATGTCTGCTCCGCCCGCGATAACGACCTTGTAGAGAGGTTCCAGGCAAAGCCGCCAGAGGAGTACGAGGACGCCTCGCTAACATTGGAGGAGCGGGAGGAGGTTTACGACACGAACACCCTCGTCGCCATCAAGAAACTGCGTCAGCTTTTTGAAAACAACCAACCGCGTATGTGGCTGTGCGCCACTCGGGAGATACAGCTCATGATGGCGTTCCAGCACGACAATGTCATGTCGGCGACGGACTTCTTCATTCCCCTCGGCGGTGTGGAGATGATGACGTACGACTCCATCTTGCAGCTTCAGCACACCTTCGACGGCGTCTACGTAGTTATGAAAAAGATGGACTACACGCTGCGCGAGGTGCTCGACTCCACCATCGTGACGGCGGCGGAGCTGGCGCCGGGGTACGAGACGTGGCTGCGACGTGTGAAGCTTTTGATGGCGAACTGCGGCAAGGTGAACGCAGATGTCCGTAGCACCTCGTCCCCTGTGCCGGCGTCGTGCCTGAACGCACAGGCAGGGGCGCAAGGTGAGGATCAGGCCACAGCCGCGCTGCATAACAGCACGGAGCAAAGTCGTAGCGGTGGCAGAGTAGATGTTGGGGACGAGGCTGGCGCTCCTGTGTGTTGCCCGCTGACAACGGTCGCCCTCCACTCCCTCACCCGCGACTACCGCAAGTTTATTCTGTACCAAATATTCCGCGGTGTCGGCTACCTTCACCTGTGCCCCGTAATCCACCGCGATCTGAAGCCGGAGAACATCATGCTCGACCGCAGCTACGGCACCCGCATCACGGACTTCGGCCAGGGCCGCGATGTCGGGCTCAACGCGACAACCGACTACGTGCAGACAGTGCTGGACAACTGCACCCAGTGGTACGCTGCGCCAGAGACGCTGACAGTCGCCATCAATAGCCCGATGGGCTTCATCGACCACGACAGCTTCCACGGCGTCGATGTCTGGTCCATCGGGTGCATTGCAGCTGAAATGCTGATCGGCCGCCCCCTCTTTTACACCACCTCGATGGGCGGGAAGTCCCAGCTGCTGAGTATTTTCCGCGTGCTGGGCGAGCCGTCGGCGAGCGCCATCGAGTCTATCGCCGAATACCGCGATAAGGAGACGAGAGAGCTTTTCATGAACTCCATCAAGAAACTGGTGAAGAACGCACCACCGTCAAACACCATCACGCCGCCGCTAGCGGAGTTCCTGCGGAGCCCTTACGGCGACGAGGACGAGGATGAGGTGGGTCTCATCATTGATTGCCTGCGCTGGGACCCGCGGGAGCGCATCACGATCCAGGCAGCGCTGCAGAACCCGTTCTTCACAAAGGATGGGTACGACCCAGTGATCGACCCCGAAGACACGGCCAAGCGCGTGCCCTCGGTGCGACCCGAGGACATATCAGAACCCGTGAGCGGGCGGGCGTTCTTGTGGAACCTCTTCCTCGAGCGCCATCCGGAGGTGAAGGAGCTGTGGAACTCCCTCGTGGCTAAACACGAGGAGGAGCTGAAGGTGAAGAAGGCGGCGGGCAATACCTAGGTGGAGAGGGGGTCATCGGGCCCACAGAGCAGCACACATCTACACAGTTGGTAGCGAGAGAAGCAAAGTCCTTGTTCAGGCCGCGCCTTGCCGTACACGCACGCCTGTAGGTAGGTTTGTGTGTGTATGGGGGAGGGGACTTTCGATGGCCAGTGATGAAGCTGAAACTCAGGAGTCGAAGAGGAAAGAGGGAGGAGGCTGGGCAGGATAGGTGGTGGCACTTGATACACGTGCGCGCTACCCTACACCTCACCTCGTGAATACTCCACACTCCGCCTTCGCTCTGAACTCTTGGTCTCTCCCCGCTCTACTGCCGGGTCACCATCACCGCCGCGCTCAACCTCTCGTCCTTGCATGCTCGTGTTGTGTTTCGAGGAGAGGCCTCCGCGCCACAGCTCCCGGCCTCCCCTATCCGCGTTGTTGAATCAGCGCTCTATATATATATATATATACCTATATATATATACATATATATTTGTGTGTGTGTATTGGGAAAAATCCTATCTTCTTTCCTGTAGGTTGTGCGTGTGTGTGTGTGTGTGTGTGTCTTGTGTGGTTCATTGTTGTTGTTCTTTTCCTTTCTTCGCCCTCCTCTTCGTCCCCCTCCCCCTCTCCTCCTCTCCTCAATGATGTCACACACCCCAACGCGAATTGAAACGCTTGTGCCGCCAACGATGTCGCCCCCATCGCCCAACAAGATCGGAGCAGCGAGGCATCGCCGGCCCTCACCGCGTTTGTGTAGGGCGCACTTGCGTCTGCCGCTACGCGTGCTTGCTTTGCTGTTCGTCTTCCAACGTGTCGATCCGCGGGTCGCGACGGCGCCACGCCATCCAAGGGGCCTCACCGCCGCCATCAGTAGCGGATACATTGCTCTGACCTCCCCACATCGTGGGTGCTTGACCCCGCGTCACACCACCCGAAACGGCTCGGCATTTGGCAGGGCTGGAGGGGTGCGCTGGGCCCTGAGATACGGCGCACGGAAAGGTGTGTCCTCTCCCTGCCAACAGGGATAGTGCGTAATGATGATTACACGGGTGCATCAGGAGTACCTAGAGTGTCGGCGAGAACGCTAAGCTGCTGCCGGTGCTGCCCCACCCCTCGGGCCCCACCACCCTCCTCCGTGCTCTCCATCACCTCGCCTCCTACAGACATGCACCTGCCACAGCGTGTCGCCCGCGAATGAGTGCGCTGCTCACAACAGCACCTCCAACTCCAGCTCCAACCCCCCCCACACACACACACAAACATACATACATACACACGTAGAGGTGCCGTTGACCTCTCCTTGCAAAGGAACAGAAAGCCGCGGTAGTCATGTTTTGCCGTGACACGCTCTGCGACACGACGCCGGCTGTCACAGACTTCCTCAACGGCCTCTCCGCCGTTGCGAGTAAGTCGCCCTGCAGCGGCGACGGCGCACTATCAGACGGCCATAACGCGCAGAGCCGCATGCCTGTTATGGGTCATGTTTTCCTCACCGGTCTGCTCTGTGTCTCGAGGCTGGCACGCAAGCGACAGCTTCTCCTGAAGCGCCTCAAGCAGTCAGCCCTACCGCCGAGGGCGTCTGCAACGCCGTCGATGGAAGACGTCGCGGTGCAGTCCCCTTCCGCAGCAGCAGACGCAGGCGATACGGTCTTTGTGCGCCTGGTGCTTTCTCTCCTCGGGCACACACTGATGAAGCAGGCAACCACGGCACCATGCGCCGCCTCCCCAGGCGACAATGCCTCTCCGCAAGCAGCGCCACTGCCGTGGTGGCCCGCAACCTCCGCCCCAAGTGAAAACGCGGAAGATGTCGTGTATGATGTTCAGTGCGTGGGCAACGAAGACGACCACGCCGGCGACAACGTCGGGTTCAGTGAGGAACATGCGCCCGGGGTGGGCCACATGCTCTTCACCGCCAGCACAAGCGTTCATTGCCGTATCGTCTTGCGTTCTCATCCGGTGGCCATATTTTCCCCGGCGATGATGAGTGAGTTAGCGCTGGACGCTGAGCAGCGCGCGTCCGTCGCATCGAGGACCTGGTGCCACGGCGGAGCGCCAGGCACTGACAGCAGTGAGGCCGTGGATGCCGAAGCGGACGCTGGCTCGTGCGTTGCGCGTGCCTTGGAGGTTTTCGACGCGTGCGTGCGCGACCACGAGGAGGCGTGCCTGCGTCAGATCGCTGAGATAGTAGGGTCGCTGCAGCGGCTTCTTGAGAAGCCCGCCACGGAAGTGCAGAGCCCCGGCGGGCTGGCCAGTACAGGCTCACCTTCTGACAGCGCGAACGCTAGCGCCTCTCGGCTTGGCGGTTGCGCCTCGCCACTCCACGAGTGGACCATAGACGTCCCCATCTATGGTGTGGTGCTTTACATCGAGGACACGCATGCTACTCGGCTGGAGCGCGTACGCCGCCTCACCACACCGCTGCTGCAGGCGGCGACCGGCTGCGGTAACGCGGCAGGCGGGCCTCTCGGTCCCGTAACACAGGTCCTTTCCAAGCTTCACACCTGGTGTGCTGCATGGACGGCGGCGTCGTCCACCTCGAGTACGTCCCCTGGCGCTTCTTCTTGCACCCCCGGAATACGGACTATCACACTCATGCATGTGACGGAGTTGCGCCAGCTCGTTGACAGCCATCTCAAGAACTCACAGACAGCAGCAGCGCGTCTGCCGGGGCCGGCCAACCCCGCCACCGTGGGTTACGACGTTTCGCAGGCTTTGGCGGCTCCTGCGTGCGTCGTGCACTGCCAGCTCGGTGTGTCACGCAGCCCAAGCGTGGTGATGCTCTTCTACATGGACGTGCTCGCGCCACAGCTGCGCGCGGCCGCCTCAGCAGCAGAGGCGCCCCTCAACATATTTCACGGCCTCCTGAACGCGCTCGTCCAGGCACGTCATCGAGTACGGCCGAACGTGTGCTTCTCCGCGCAGCTGCTTTCGCTCTGGAGACGGTTGATGCAGCTCGACACACCAGCCAGCCCCACGCGAGTCGTGTAGAGGGAAAGAGAACCACCATCACCACCACACAAGCACAGACACACAGGCGCGCAAGGGGCATGTGCACTGATAGTGGTTTGGCCAGTGGGGACGAAACACTGATGCAGGTGTTGCAGGGGACTCCTCGTCCTTGGCCCAACGCATGTGCACGTCTATGTGCATGTGTCCGTGTATCGCTGGAGTATGTGTGTGTGTGTGTGTGTGGATTAATCACCGGCAGTCTGTGCGCCGCAAAGACTGCCCGCTGTCGTTTGAAAAGAGCAGACAAAACAGTGAACGGACTACGGTGAGACAAGCCCGTCCGTTGCTCGGCGTGGCGGGCGTGTCGACACGCGAACATGCTTGTGCGGCATTGGTGTGTGCGCGTGCACCCTCTCATGTGCTTCCCATGTGCAGCGATACGCGTTGGTACCTCTGTGTGCGTGTTTGTGTGCGTGTGTGTGTCTTTGCACGCAGGAGGCGAGTGTGCCGCGCTCATCCTCCTACACGCAGCTGCGCACAGTCCCCACTTCTTCTCCCGCCCCACCCCTCACCTCGTCCTCTTGGGTGGTCACCACCGGTGATGGTCTGTGTGTGTGTGTGTGTGTGTGTGTGTGTCTATGCACATGATTTTGCTTTCCGGGATCGCCTGATGCACCCCCACACGTGCTCGCAGGAACAGTGTCACAACCCGCGGTGCGAGAGTATTCAAAGTGCAGACGCCGTACCTCATCTATTCTACGTGATACGCGTGCGTCCCCCTTTTTAGCGCGCAACGAGACAGTCCGAGAGGAGGGGGGTGGCAGGGCCGCGTGCGCAGGCTCGCCGCTCGACCCCGCCTCACTTTCACTCGCTCTTGCGCCTCTCGGGTTTTCCTTCCCTTGCTCGTACGTTATGGCCACCTTGAAGGTGACCGTCCATGAAGCGCGTGACCTCCCAATCATGGACCGGGCGACCGGACTGGCCGACCCGTACGTCGTGGTGAAGCTCGACGACATGGAGCACACTACCGACATTGCCCATCTCACCCGAAACCCGGTCTGGGAGCACGACGTGCGCTTCGACACCGCCGATCTGCTTGTGCTGCAAGAGGACCCGCTGGAGATCCGCGTGTACGACCACGACATCATCAGCCGCGACGACATTGTCGGCATGGTACTGCTGGATTGCAACAGCATCATCTACCGCGCCAACCCGGTGGTGTCAGGGTGGTTCCCGCTGCTAGACTCTGGCGCCGGGCTCCACGGCGACATCCGTCTTACCATCCGCATCAAGTTCCACGCAGCCGAAAACCCGCTGGCGCCGGCGCTGCCGGAGCGGTACGTGCGACGGCTTGACCCCCGCGTCGCCGAGCGCTCGTCTTCGCTGGCGGCCGCCGTACCAGGCGGCAACGGTGGCCACGCTCAACAGGCAAACAGCAGCCCCCGCACGAACGAAACCAGTGTCAGCTTCTCAATGGTGACCTCGGCGCCTGGTTTGAACGCAGCGACGACGCAGAGCAGCTGTGTCGCACCCACAAGCAGCAGCGGCAACCACGTGGCAAGCTTTGAGCATGGCCCACGAGGCCGCGTCAATGAGCCGTGTAGGGCCTCTGCCAGCAGCGTCAACGTCAACAAAAACGTGAGCGTCGGGCTTTCGGCAGCTGACTCTGGCCACCACCACCATCGCCACCGCAAGCACCGATCGACTTCACGGAAGCTGACAAGCGAGCGGCGCTCGTCCAAGGTGCCGTGGCACGCCCCCTCGCACAACGTCAGCGGCGGCACGTTGGAAGCGGGCGCAGACGTACCGTCCCTCGCCGGTGCGAGCTTCAGCCTGGCGAACAACAACGTCAGCGCTGCCCCCATGAACAGCAGTGCGAACTTCGCGCGCTATGACCCGTCGGTCTTGTTTGCAGGTCCATCTGGCGCCACAACAACGGAGGCAGCGGTGGCCATGGCAGCCGCTGCGGCAGTGGAAAGCCCCGCGGTGCCGCTGCCTCTTCCTTCGCCGGCGCTGTTTCCTTTTCTGGTGGAGCAGGACTTGGATCCGCTGCGGGCGGCCCGCGTAGATCACCCGACGCTGGCCGCTGAGGAAGAGGGCATATTTGTGTTTAGCGTCTGGCGACTCGACCCGGCGGTGTTTCGTGTGGAGTCGACGCACAGCATGATGGAGGAGCTCATCGTCAAGGCCGACCCCGAGCACGTGCGTTTCACAAACCTGCGCAGCAGCCGTAGCATCAACGATGCCCGAGTTATTCAGCTCTTCAAACTCAGCGGCAAGGTGCGACGGCAACTCGCGCGCAAGGTGGTCGAGCTGCAATGCAACGCAGTGCTTGGTTACGTGGAGGAGTTCGACATGGAGCCGAACGGTATTATCGTTCGGGCATACGGCACGCCGTGTGTGGTGTCGCGTGTGAAGTACGTTGACCAGCGCGAGATGGAGGCGTTGCTGCGCGGGAAGTCGCGCTACATCCGGTCGAGCATGATGGCAGCGTATCAGGGGGAATTCCCCAGTGCGTCGATGGCAGCGGCGCCACCTCGGTCGCACAGTCCCGCGCTGCCGCCGTACGGCTTGTCGCCAATCCTGAGCAACGGAGGAGTGGACGGGAACGCCGGTGGCACCTCCACTCCGGCCACCCCATCGGGGCCGACGCAGTCAGCGGACCTCATCGCACTGAGCAACACAATGGCGGCTCTGCCGCTACCCCTGCCAACGCCCAACGCCTCCTCCACTCCCATGACCGCCCATGATCACCTGCCTCCCCCCATGTCCGCCTGCACCTTGCGACTCGGCACCTCGGCACAGCAGCAGCAGCAGTCTGGCCAAGCTGTGGCCGCCGCCTCATGGGCAAGTACGCCGCTCTCAAGCAAGGAGGCAGTGGCGCCGACAGCAGTCCAGTCGCCGCGATCAACACCAGAGACGTACGTGAGTGCCATGGCGACAGGCGACGAAGTCGACGGCTCAGGCGTGCCGCTGCTGTCGCTCGACAATGGGGGTGGCGGGGCGGGCCTCGGTGCAGCCGCGCAAGCTTCCGCTCTAGCTGGGGCGCAGAGTGCGAACTCTACAACGCGCCACCACTCGCAGACTGCCCTCACTCTCGCCACAAGTGCTCAGCGCTTATCTCCGCCCTTCAGCCGCAGCTTCGTGGCGTCCTCTGTGGACGCCACCATACCCATGCTCCCCGACGCGCTCGTGCAGCAGCAGCAGCCGTCCCATGCGAACCTGATGATGCGGAGCGGCCCCACCGACACCGCGGTGGCGACCGTCGCAGCTACCCCAGCGACCGCGCCACCAATGACGAACGCTCTTATCGCTGCAAGCGGCGCCGCAGCTGGTGGTGGCCCGCCAGCGCGTGTCATTATATCGATGCTCACCGTCAAGGACCTTCCCGCCGGTTCTATCCACCACATTGGCGGCTACATCTGCGCCCGCTCCGTGAAGATTGTCTCGCGGGTCAAGTCGCGGCAGATAATCTCGCAGGAACGGGATGCGTGGTGGATGGAGCTGCGCGAGGAGCTGCGTGCCAACGCCCGCGCGTTCCACTGCAACACCGTGCTAGGCTATGAAGAAGAGACGCAGTATCACGAAGACGTCGTTCTGCTTTCCTTGTATGGCACGGCGGTGATGCTGGACATGTCCGCCGCATCGCTGCGTGCCGGTCCCGAGCACCTTTTCTCCTGGCAGAAGCAGCGCCTCGCGTCCAAGCGCAACTGCGCCCTTCTGCACCTCTATGAAGGATCGCGTCGGAAGGGCGGCCTGGGCTTCCTCGCCGGCGAAGTTGGCGATCTTCTCATGCACTACGTCTGCAGCATCTGCCACAACAAACCCGTTCCGGACGTGCTGCTGGCTGCGTGCACGCTGCCCGTCGAGCTGAACTGCGAGGCGCCACCGCGGCTTGTGCAGGTGGCCGTGTCGAAGCCAAAGGCAAACGTGAAGGGGGTCGAGCTCGCCATGGCAGTGTCGCAGGCGCTTCCCTTCATCGAGTTCGCCTTGCACAAGCAGCTTCTCTTTAACCTCCGCCTGCAGCAGCTGAACGCGTGCTTCTCGCTCCGGGTCTCCATCGTTGTTGGGCACGACGCCATTATCGGCATGCTGACAGGGTCGGGCTGTCGCTTGGCGGGCCTGCCCGTGCCGCGGCTGCCTCGTGTGACCGTGGTGGACCAGCAGATCGCGCACAAGGAGAGTGTGGTGAAGCTTCGCGACGTGATCGCCTCACGTCGACGCCGCCGCAACACTGCACACTCCAGCAGCAGTCGAAGCACTTCGTCCTCCTCGTCCTCCAGCAGCTGTTCTTCAAGGCCTGCTGCTGCAGCGCAGTCGTCTGCGATGCCAGGCGCCGACGGGGCGGTGCCGGCGCCGGCGGTGGCGGCAGCGGGGTTGCGCGGTGGTGGGTCTAGAGACGACGTTCGTGGCATCGGCTCCGCCGGCACGAAGGCGTCCAGCGCCGCCCTCACCGTTCGCTCTTTATCGACGTCGTCAACCTCACACACCGACTCCTCGTCTTCCTCCTCATTTAAGCGGTGCAAGCGGTATCGCCGTCGACGTCGGCGCCATCGTGCGCGCGGCAAGCGCGGGCGAGGCAACCGTGGCTCGTCATCGCCGTCGCGTGGCCCTTCGCGGTCCCCCTCAGAGACAGAAGCGCTTCCGTCGACGACATCTGGAATCGAGTCGCTGCACAGCAGCCAGAGCCGCGAAGCCGCGGCCGCGCCGGCTCAGAAGCGGCGTCGACACCGTCGCACGCGGCACGCGAGCACATGTGCCCCGGCTGTCGCAGTAGCAGGAGCAGCGGCAGCTGGCGCTAGCAGGAGAGCTGGCGCCACCCCAGGCTCTCCCTCACGAGGAGCCACGTTGCCCAAGTCACGATCGCCCTCTCCCTCTGCTGTGACGTCATCTTCCCGCCCGTACAGCTCGTCCCACTCCTCGTCCAGCAGCAGCAGCACCAGCAGCCGTACCCTCAGCACATCCCCGTCAAAGGCGTCTTTGCATTCTTGGGTGCTGACGGAGTCGAGCGTGACGGACGAGGACGTTTACGCGCCGGCCGATGAATGGCGCACAACCAGCGGCGGCGTGCGCACAAAGGCACGCGACTACGTGGTCAAGATCGACGATGTCGAGGAGGCGGACATGATGCTGGGCATGGTGGACGCGACAAACTTCGAGGATGGGGTGCTGCTTACGCTGCCGTACGTGCCGGACAGCGCAAACGCCTTTGACTGGCAGAAACGCATCGTGTTGTACCGGCGCTACTCGCGTGCGTCGACCTTGCCCGTCGGCGGCGGCGGTGGCACTGGGGCGGCCGCGCTGATGGGCAGTGTCAACACGAGCGGCGGTCTTAGTTCCTACGGCGTCACGCGAAGCAGAAGCGTGCTTGGAGCCAGCGTCATGGGTAGCAGCGGTGCTTACCAAAACTGTAGTGACCCTGCGTCCGCGGCAGCCAGTGGTGGAGACGGCATGAGCGCCGGTGGGGGTGGTGCCGCAGCCGGTCGCATGGCGCTCACAACGCGACTTCTCAACGAATACTGTGCGGACGCCAAGCGCGCCTTTGTGCACCGGGCATGTCGCATGGCGATGCGCACCGGGCAGCCGCTGCGGCTGTGTGTTGTGAACTTGCGAGTGGAGATGATGTTTGTGCCGAACAGCGCCGACCTGCAGCTGCGACTCGAGGGCTGTGTGATGGTGGCCAGCAGTGCTGGCGCACAGCAGCTTCGCCAGCTCGAGGATCGCGCCTTTCGCGTGTGCATGCATTACACAATGGAGTCCCTGTCGGGGCTGCGGCAATACCAGCAGCAACAGCAACAGCAGTATCCGAGTCAGGCCACCCAGAGCAACCACGGCGGCGCTTCCGCGGCGGGGCAGCGCCCCGCTGGTGCAACTCCCATCATGACCGCCAACGCTGTCGCCTCTGGCAAGGCAACGCCTTACCTGCGGTGGAAACCGAACACGCCCGTGCTTTCCCCTCTGATGGTGGATGCCGCGAGCAACAACATCGTCACCACCTCGTTGGGCGGGCCCGCAGTCGCTGCTGCTGCAGCAATGCAGACGGCGTCGTCGCAGAACCCGGCGTTGCCATCGATGCCGCAGCCACTTGCGGCATATACAGCGAACTCTATGTGCAGCATGCTAGCGATGAGTTCCGTGCTGGCGACAGTTGACTCGGGACCGGCGTACATTGACGCGCGGCGACTGTTCACCACCAGCAACGCGCCCTTCACCATGCCGTACGTGCAGGACATCACCGTGCCACCGCCGCGCGTGTGGAGCGGCGTCGCCACCGCCGTGTCGGAGGACACCGCCGCCCCGGTGCGACACACCTCAACCTACGCCGAGTACCGTGACAGCCGTGGCTCGCGCACAAACTCGCTGACGCGGCGCTGGAACGCCTTTGTCCGGGCAACCGGGCAGTCCATCAAGAGCCTCGTCGACCGCGCCACCGGTGGTGGCACAGGAGATCGGCGAATGCAGCAGCAGCAGCGGCAGTGGCTATCCTCATCCACTGTGTCGGATGCCTCGGTCAGGGCGGGCGAGGAAAACAGCAGGTCGCTCATGTCCGTTGGTGGCACGGCTAGTAACCCATCCTCCATGACTGCCGCTGCCCGCGACGCCAACTACTGCAACCCCGCAGCGCGCCTGCCGAAGGATATATCGCAGCTACAGATGTTCATCCCTGTAGTGCTCTTTACCCCGCTCGACTACGTTGCCGGCCGCTCCATCGTCCGTTACCTCGGCCGCCTCTCGCAGCACTTCATCCGCGAAGACTACGACACCGACACCGGTGACGGCCTCAACATGTTCTTCCAGCGTGCGGAGACGGAGATCGTGTGCGTGGTGCAGGCCCTTGTGCGGCTTATGGGTGGCAACGCGCTACTGAAGCACCGCATCGTGTACCACGAGATCTGCGACTCGGATGGATCCGGCAGGGCCTTCTTGTTCGCGACCGTTACGGGTGATGTGGTGCAGGTGAGTGATACCGTGTACTGGGGGAAGCACGCGCAGCCGCAGCGGCAGCAGAAGGACGGCAGCGCGCGAACGAACGAGAAGGAGGTCGCCACAGGTGACTTCTCCGACGACAGTGACAGTGACGGCGCCGGCAGCAGAAAGGAGTGAGCGCCTCTGTGCCGGCGGTGTCGGTGACAAGAGGGACACACACACACACACGTGTCGCACAGTCGTACATGACACACTCGACGCCGCTCCTCTACCTCCTCTCACGCAGATGCCCCGTGGTGAGTAGCGCCGCGTCTGCTCCGCGTGGGGCACGTGTGTCGCCAGATCGGTGAGTCATTGCAGCCACGAGCATGACGCTCGCAGCTGGGACACCTCTGAGATGTGGGAAATGCAGGAACGTGCGGGTTTGTGGGAGGGGGGGGAGGGCGGAAAAACATGTATCGACCGCCGCTGTCCAATTGACTGGAGTGCAAGGGTGTGAGAGTGCGTGATCAGGTTTGCTTAAGTCTCTTGTGGTCCACTCTCTCTCTCTCCCTGGCTACATGTGCAAGTACATGCCTCTCTCTGTGTGTGTGTGTGCGTGTGTGTGTGTGTGTGCAACGAAAAGATGCCTAAGAGCACGAAGACGGAAATACGACAAACCTGCATCCTGCGCGCGCGCCTCTGTCTGCTTATCCCGATCTGTGCGTCGGTGTGGTGGTGGTGGTGCAGGACACGTGCGGGTCGACCTCGTCCACGGCTTCATTCGCTCGTCTCTAACGGAGGCGTGCGCCCTCGGCGGCCGTGGGTCTCTCTGTATCTCTGTGTCGTTCCCCAAGTGCTGTAACGCCATAAAACCCCTCTCCTCATCCCTTCATCTCAGCCATCCTGTCCCATAGTCTTCAAGTCAGAGCTACCATGCACCTGGCGTTAGCTCGTCGCGGGTCGATACCGCCTCCTAGAGGCGTCGTCACTGCTGTAGCGGCAACAGCAGACTCTCTGCGGCGCTCGCGCTGCACTCATGCTCCACAAGCGATATCGTCATCCGTGCGCCACCGCAGTAGCGGCTCTGCGTCGTCGTCGTCAGCGGACAGCGCACGAGGCAGCTACAATCATTTCCAGCAGCAGCAGCAGATGTTTCACCGCCACTCCTTCTACGAGAAGGGCTCTTCGGCACCGCGTGATGGCGCTGGAGCTGGCGCGGATGGCACGCAGGCTCACGGCGGCGCAGCGGGCGGCAGCTGTAACAATGGCGGCACATCCTCGTCCTCCACGGCATCCTCACAGCAGCAGCGGGAGCAGGACGAACGCCTCTATGGCATGGGCTCCGCCACGGCGCAACAGCGCCGACAGGTGCGTCAGCAGTGGGAAAAGTCCTTCTTTGGTCGCTTGCACTACGAGGAAGGCATGCATGATCGTTTTTCCGAGGCGCTCAAGTCGGAGGACGCGGAGGCGTTCCGGCAGTCCATCGCTGGTCAGTCGCATGCGGACTTGTTTCCGCACTGGCCAGAGGAAGAGGAGGCGCCGCTGAGCGAATTCAAGCGGCTGCGTCCGTCGCTGCAGCTTCACTATATCGTGAACCGTCTCAGCAGCGGCGAGCGCCGTATCCGCTACTCCGTTGACTTTGGGGGTCTGCTCATGATGCCCCAGCTGAATCTTGGGGAGATGATGGTGAAGGAGGCGGACACGCTGCTGCGCGAGCTGGGCTGGATGAACGACGAGGTCGCCATGAGGATCGAAGAGGTCCAGGCGTTGGCGTCCAAGATCAAGTTTGACTTTGACCTTGACTAAAGGCAGGCCGCAAGCTGTCGCTTCCTTGTGCGTGCGGCACCGTTTGTGTGCGCGTCAGCGGGGGGAGGGGGGGTGCATGGCGACACACGCACGCACGCTCACATACATCTGCATCTGTGACTGTATCGTACACCGCGCGCTGCGGCACCATTGCATAACACGAACGGCAACTCCGGGATCATCGACACACACACACACACACACACAGCGGTGTGCAGGGGAACCTGGTGGCGCGCACTCGATCCATCTCTGCTGTGTGTGTGTGTGTGTGTGTGTGTGTGTGTGTGTGTGGCACGCGAATCGTTCGCTGTCTCACCTATGCCTCGGCATCACCGCCACGGCAGCCACATCAGTGCTTTCGACGGCGAACCCTCCCGCCCTCTACTACTCCTTACCTTTTGGCCTTGCATTGCTGCCGACGCTGGCAAGCGAGTGCGTACCCGTCTCTGCATGGCACACCGTCACTGGGCTCATTGCATCCATCCTCGCACCCCGTTCTCAGGGCATGACGGTGGGCGACGCGGTGAGTGGACGATGGTGTCTCCCTCTTTCTTCTTAGGGCGGTCCACCGCAGGCGAGATCCTCCTTCAGCCCATCAGCGCTGCTTCTCGTAGTGATAGTCTGTGAGAAGCGGCCCCACTAACCTCATGGTCCCTTCTCTCTCGCTACGTTCACTACCCACGCCTCCGGAGGAAGTCCCCACCCCACCCCACACACACACACACACACACACTGCCTCCAGCAGGAGTTGGATCGACCTCTGTCGCTCACCGTCCCTCTCTCCTCTCTCTTCCGTGCCTCTTTTTTCCGCATTCCATGTGATTATGCTTTGGACCCGCGGCAGCGCGCACCGAATCCCCCCTTCCCCCTCCGTCCTCGCGCGTCTTGATATCTCATTCTATCGCTGCTTTATCTGACGCTGTCACTGTCAGCGCGTGTGCACGCGCGCGCGCGCCTCGTTGGCACAGCGCAGCCGCTCTTGTGGTCGGCGGTACTTCTGGTATGCGGAAGCAACGGCCCGCCTCCGTCCCACCCACGGACTTCCCCCCCCCTCTCACACACACACGTCGAGCCGCAGGATATCAGCACAAGTGCACACGTCCAGGCAGCACGGTGTGTACTGCGAAAGAAGTAGTTTACAGACACACGTCCACAGTCGGCCAGTCGTTTGGTTCGCCGTAGAGAAGCGGTGCATGCTCAGCAGGAGCAGAGCATCGGCTTCTGCTTGTGCCCCCCCCTCCCTCCCTCTACCCCGCCTCTCCTTCACCACTATATCCCGTAACCCGGTCTTTTACGCTTCATCACGATCATGACGACAGTGCAAACGAAGCCGCTGGCGTCGAAGCCCGCAGCAGCGGCGGTGGCGACAGCAGCAGCAGCAGCACCGCCAAGAACGCTTCGGCGGCGGCGCCTGGTGGTCAGCTCAACACCATCAGTGCCAACGAGCGCGCCTGGTGTCATGAACGCGTACACGGCTGCCCCAGGCACCAGTGGACGTCGTGCAGTGGGCGCCACAGGGAACGCGAACTCTCCCAAGAGGCACCAACGCGACTCAGAGAAGCCGCTGCTAAACTTGTTCACATCCTCGCAGCCGTGGATGGCGGCCTCCGACAAGAAGGCGAAGATTGAACGGCAGCAGCGCAAGCGTGCATCTGCAGCGATACAGACATTCCTGAGTGACGCGCCTTGTTCCGTCACTACAAGGACGTCGGTCGTGTGTGCAGCCCAGCCGTTTTCCAGTCGAGTGGACGTGAGCGATGGTCGCACGCTTCCCCCGCACGAGGAGGCGCCGCTTCTGCTGGGGCAACGGCATGAGCTAACGGCACCGAATGCCTCTGTGGCGTGTCTGCCCGATGCCGACCGAGGACCGTCAGAGATGCCGCGAGGGCCCACGAAAAACGAGCTCGCTGCCGTGGCAGCCGATGCACGGCAGCAGCTCGGACAGCCGAGCTACGTCGCCCTCACAGCCCGGCAAGTCGCGGCGGCGCAGCGCTGGCAGCAGTCGCACAACTACGATCACATTGTGAAGGACCTGCATGAGCGACTAGGTGTGGTGAAGCCCACGCCGCACGGAACGCGAGAGGTAAACAACGCGCTTGCGAAGCCGCTGGAGGTGGCTGCGGACGTGATAGACAAGGTCATGGCGCTGCGGCAGGCCGCGATGGCGGAAATGGTCGCGCGGCTGCGTCGCATGCTTTCGGAGGCCAACATCACCGGCGCTCCCATCATCCCCGCGGCCTCCCTCGGCGCCTCCGGCAGCCCATGTCCGTCATGTCAATACTGCATCGAGCTGACGTCCGAGGAGACCATCAAGGAGTACCTGGTCGCTGCGCTGCAGGTGCTCTTGTCGGAGCGGGTGGTAGCACCCATGGCCGGCCGATGCGGACCTACATCCGTGATGAGCAGCGCCCTCTCCGGAAATGCGACGACGCTGGACTCCTTCCGGGCCCACCCAAGTCGCGCACACAAAAGACCGGCGGAGGCAGGAGCCCCATCGCGGTACTCGGTGCCGCAGTGCTTCCGTGTAGAGCTGGTCCCGTTTGCCTTACACAAGGTGTCTATTCACGTCTCGGTGCACAGAAACCTTGCTGAGCACTTCTTCCAGGCGCACGCACGGCAGCAGGAGCACCTCCGCTCCCTGCTCATCGATCCACCGTTTCCGCAGGCGTATGCCGAGTGGACGGACGCGCACCGGCAGCGACTGCTGCACCGCGTTCTCGGCGACCTCCTGCACGGTGGCGCCACCCCGGTCGTCCCGGCGGACCTCGAGACGATCGCGCGCTTCCCCGCCCACGACAGCGCCACTCGTGACGCGCTGTGGTGCTCTGTCTGGTCCGCGTGCTCTCTGACGGGGTGGCTGACCATTTCCGAGGACGCCGTCGCCAGTTACCTCGGCGAGGAGGTCATGTTCTACTACGCCTGGATGAACCACTACGCGCGGTGGCTGTTGGGGGCGGGTCTGCTGGGGGTGCTGGTGTCTATGCTGAGCTCCCTGCGTCCGGCGCCCGACACCGCCGCCGCGGCGGTGCTCGTGCCGGCTGCCTCCTCCTCCTCAATCACTCTCCGCCGCACCGTGCAGCACTGCCTAGACGTGGCTTTGCTGCCGCTCTTTAGCACGATCATGATCATTGGCAGCGTACTGTGCATCAAGATGTGGGAACGGCGCTGCAGTGCGCTGTGCATGCGGTACCACCTGTTTCAGCACGAGAGAAAGGACGAGCTGCGTCACGACTTTTGCGGCACGCCGGGGGCGGACCCCGTGACCGGGGGGCCGCAGTTGTGCTACCCGGCGTGGTATCGGTTGACTGCCGCACAATCACTCACCTGGGGCATTGTCGCCCTCTTCATGGGCGGCACGCTGGGGCTTATGGTGTGCTCGCTCAACCTCGACGGGATGGTCACCGACCCGGCGAGTCGTCTGGCCATACCGTTTCTGCGGCGCCTCGCGGTGGATGGCGGCCTGCTGGATAAGACGGCGCACCCCATCGCGGCGATACTCCCGCCGCTCGCATACTCCGTGTGCATTGGCGCGCTGAGCTTCATCTTCACTGACTTGGCCAAGTACCTGACGCGCATGGAGAACAACCGCTACCGCGGCGAGTACATGCGCTCCCTGACGCTGAAACGAGCTGCTTTCGAGTTTGTGAACTCGTACGGCAAGTTGTTCTTCATCGCCTTTGGGCGCTGCCGCGTCGCGGAGCTGTCTGCCCACCTTCGGTCGATGTTCTACGTTGCCGTTCTAAGTCGGATGATGAGCCACACCGTCATTCCGTTTGCTGTGACGCATCGCCGCCGCGTGGTGTGCCGCCTTTTCCGCGCCAGCGGCGGCGATGCCTCGTCAACGCCGTCTGGGGCGTCGCCGTCCGCCCCCGCATCCCTGCGGCGCAGCGCGCACGGCGGCAGCAGCGACTCGCCGCTGGACGAGGCGGATGAGATGCTGGACCTCTACGACATCCACATGGACTTCATTGAGATGCTGATCCAGTTCGGGTACATCCTGCTCTTTGCCACCGCCTACCCGCTCGCGTCCTTCGTGGCGCTGCTGTCGAACATCATCGAGGTTCGCTCCCACCTGTTCAAGATGTGCTACGTCATGCGCCGACCGGTGCCGCGGCTGGGGGTGCAGCAGAACGCGACGTGGTGCGGCATCATGCGCGGCTGTGTCATCGTCGCCGTCATCACGAACACGTTTCTGCTAGCCATCACTTCCCACCAGACGGTGCGGTGGTTCCCCGAGTACTTCGCTGCGACCGGCACGCTAGGCAAGCAACGCACCAGTGGCAGGGTGGAGCTGAGGAGCGGCGGCAGCGCGGCCGCGGCAGCAGCCGCAAACCTGAATCGCGGCGTGAGCCTTGCTGTGGCAGGGCTGGAGAGAGTGCCGAACAAGGGGCGCTTCGTCGTCTTTTACTGCGTGGTGATGGAGTACGTGATGTGCCTGATCGCCGTCTTCCTGCTCTGGCGCATCCCTTCGACACCGCGTGAGGTGCGCAACTACAAAACGCGCAAACTCTACGAACGTGCGTCACTGCAGTAGGCAGACCTAGCGGGTCGTAGCGTGCCGCGTGCATCTGACGGTTCATCACTGCCACCCACTCATCCACTTCACCGGCCGCCGCCCCCCCCTCCCCTCTGTGTCTTTCATGCGTTGCGCTGCTGCGTTGAGGCAGGCACTCCTCAGCATGGACCCTCCCTCTCACTGACCTTGCTGTCTGCGCATGTTGTCTGTGTATGGGTGCCTTCTCTTCCTGTCCTGTCCGCTGCGTCTCACGGCAGCACGCACACGCGCATACCCCTCTGCACTACAATCGTGCTCATGTTGTCGGCCTCCGCACCTCGCCGAACCATTCTTCTGAGGCACACGCCCACGATGCGTTGCGTGCCTCTCTCTGCGGCGTGCGACTATCTCGCACCTCTTGCTCCTGTCGGTGCCCTTGACCAGGGACGCGCCTGCAGCCGAAAATCCTTCGGTAGTGAGGCGGCGGCGCAAACACACTGCAGTGGCTCTCCTCTCGCGAGGCTGGAGGCCGGAGGAGGGCGAGAACCCACTACCACCCGCCCTCTTTCGCCGCGCCGACGTCACCAGTGCCATCGCCCTCTCATACATTCAACGTCCCGCCCTCCCTCCCCCGTCCCTCCACACACGCACGCGCGCCCACATATACACACACCTTCGCCTATCCATCGACCGTATATCCAGACGCACGTGTACATACCTGTGTGTGCACAACGCGACGCTCCACAACCCCCACTCACCCACCCACTCCCTCTATCTTCCCCGAGCACCTTTCCTTTCGTTGGCTTGCGGCTCTCCCTCCCGCGTTCCAGCGTGTGCGTGTGCTCAGCCGCATTAGCCGACCTCTGCCCCTTCGGTCGGCATATTTCTTGCCTTCGCTCTTCGTTCTTTCTTGTCCCGCGTGTCGTCTGTGCCCCCTCTCTCACCGCCCTCCACACGCCAGATGCGCATCCAGGTCCGAGGCACCGCCCCGTACAACAGCGACGATGTCGTCGTCTTGGAAGGTCTCACCGTGGCGGAGCTACGCAACAGCCTCATGGTCAGGTTTAACATCGACGCCGCGACGCACAGCATCCGCCTGCTATACCGCGGACGACTGATGCAGGACGCCAACTCGGTGACCAGCTACGGTGTGGAGGAGGGCAGCACCGTGCACATTGTTGTGCAGCCCCGTCAGCCGGAGGGTGGCAACAACGGAGGCGGTGAAGAGCACAGCGCTGCCCCGAACCAACAACACCAGTTCACAATGCCTCAGTTCTCCTTTGGTACGGCGGGCAACAGCGGCTACAACTACGTGTCAGGGGGCGGCTTCTCTTGGCAGCCTTTTGCCTCTACAATCGCCAGCTCCATCTCCACTGCCTTTCAGCAGCATCAGCAGACGGCGGCGCAGGGGGCGTCGATGCCATCGGCAACCCCTCCAGCGTCAGACAACAGTCCGCACATGACCTTCTCTTATGAGATGGGCTCGAACGTGCCGAGGAGCGACGGCACGGCTGCCGCTGGCATTGCCGGTGGTAGTGGTAGCGATGCAGCAGCAGCGGCAGCGGCCAACCCTGCGGTGGCTGCCACCGTAAACGCCTTTACTTCGCAGCTGCCGTGGCTGATCTCATCCGTCCTTTCCAACTCGCTGAACGGTAATGCGGGTGCTCAACAGTCGCAGCAGCAGCAGCAGCAGCAGCCATTCACCGCAGGTGCTACGCCAGCGGAAACAGTGGGTGAGACGGTGGCACCAGCAGGCCCAGCCCCTGGTGGCACGGGTGCAGGTGCCTCGGCGGACGCCGCAGCGCCAGGGCAACGCGAGGCCTCCACACCTTCCCCGGCTGCACCGCAGCCACCAGCTGCTCCTGCTCCTGCTCCTGCCGCTGCTGCGGGTGGTGCTGCCCCGCAGCCCACTTTTCACTTCACCACAGCTGCCTCGCCACCACGCATGGATGTGTTTGTGGGCAACGCAGCGCCGTCGATGTCGCCCCCGCAGTACCCGCAGCAGCAATCAACGGTTGTGCACATCCATGTGCACTGCACGCCAGAGGAGCTGGACACCATGCCGGAGCGTCTGCAGCGGCTCTCTACGCAGATCCCAGTAGGGCATGCGACGCTGCAGGCGGACACCACAGATCGTAACAGCTATCGCCAGCCCACGCGGCAGGAGCAGCAGCAGCAGCAGCAGCAACCGCGCACCACGACCGCCTTCCAGGCGAACAACACCAGCGCCTCCTCTGCGAGTGACACGCAGACGCCATGGATCAACGAAGCCATGAGCACCGTGCTGGCAACGCTGGGAATGCCGCAGCTGATGCAACTGGCAGCGGGCAACTACAACGTCCTCGCGAACCTGCGGGTGCCATTGCAGGAGCAGGTGCGACGGCGGCTCAATGGAACGGACGAGTCGCCGGCTGCTGTGGTGCATGTGGTCCAGAACGAGGCGAGGCAGCTCAGCGAGCGTATCCTAAGCATGTCGGCTGTGCAGAACCTGATGACGCAGCAGACGGCAGCGGCCACGAGTGCCGGGAGGACCGTTGCGGAAGCGTCCCAGCGCGTGGAGATGTTCCGGCAGGAGCTTCCGCGCTACCTCGAGCACTTCTACGTGTCTGTCATGCAGCACCTCTCCCGCAGCTCGGCAAACGCGGCGGAGTGGAGTCGGGACCTACGCAATATCGTGGTGCGCTACGTTGGCATGGTCCTCAGCCGCTCGGCACGGTGGTTTGAAGGCGGTAGCGGCGCCCTTCAAACCGCCATGGCAAACATTATGCAGACACTCCTGCAGAGCAGCGGCGTGCAACAGCAGTACCCCATGCTGCAGGCTTTCTCCTCCATGCTCAGCCCGATGCTGCAGTCACTACTGGGTCAGTGGGAGCGGGAGTATGACCAGAGCATGCGGCGCAGCGACGACAGCCTGCAGTTCGAGCAGGACGCGCCACAGGAGCCGACCTCGCCGCCTCAGGCGCAAGTCAAGGCCCCCGCCGCCTCCACCTTCGACTGCGCGGCAACGGCGCCGTCGCTGATCGCGGAGTCGGTCAGCGACCTGCTGACAGCCGGCAACGCTGACACCCTCGACGGCGCCGCGCACATGGACGACGATTTCGAGGATCTCGCGAAGGAGCTGATGGAGGACGCTGACAACGACGCCCCCCAGCCGGCAAAGAAGGCGGTCACGCCGAAATCATGGCCGTTGGAGACGCCAAGCAGCGACGTGTCAGCTGTAGCCTCTCAGACCCGCCTGGCGTCCGCTGTGGAGGAATGGGAGGAAGCCTGCGATGTGCCGCACTCGGTCGCCGACCGGGTGCGTGCCATGGCGACGCGCTACACTGAGGCGCGTGTGATGCAGGCGTCGCCGAACAACACCGCGGAGAGCGCGTCCGCGCCGCAAGCACCACCGCCATTGCATGCAGGAGGGCCACAGAATTCGTCCACGCGCGAGCACAGTGGCGACTGGGTGATGTGGGAGGCAAACCCCTATGGCAACTCCGCCTCAGGCCGGTAGGCATGGCAGCGCGCGAGAAGGGAATGCGTGTGTGTGCACCTCCTCATATATTACAGCGAGAGCGACATCTAAACTTTAATGTCGGGTGGGAGGAGGAGGAGATATCAACGCAGATGCAGCGTGACTTCTCTTCGTTAACGGGCACCCACCCATCCACCCCCGCAAAGACGTGCGCCCTCTTTCGCCTGGGCCCTGCTCGTGTTGCACGTGTGTCTGTGCTCCGTATCTCCGAATACGTTCCCCGGCTCACGTGTCTCCCCCTCCCTCCCCTCCCCGCTCCCCTGTCTCTCTCGCTCAGCGTGCGTATGTGTGTACGCCGCGCGCGCGGCGCGGTGTTGCTCTGATTCTATTGCTGTCACTGTTACCTAGTTTTCTGAACGTCCTGTCAAACCCGTTAGCACGTGTCGTCTACATGTGCCTCTCAGTGGGTTGGGGGAGGGAGAGGGAAGGGACACTGGCACCGGTGTGCTCGCCTTCCATCTACCTCTCGCTGTGCACGGACTCGCCCACCCCGCACCCCGCCTTGGCCGCTTCCTCTCCGCCCGGCGTCCGTTGCAGCAGGCGTTGAAAATCACTCGTGTGATCGTCGTCACTTGTGCGTCCCCGCATCGACCTCTCTCGCTCACCTTCTCTTTATTCGTACGCCATCGGTGCACACGCGTCCGTCATCGCGCACCCACGCACACGGTCGGCGGCGTGTGCACGCAATCGTGTCGAGCGGCTTTGGGGCACGAGAGGGGGAAACACACTGATGCGCACGCGGGTCGCACCGTGCGCCGGCTATACCTTTCCCGCCGCCGCAGGCCGCCCACCACCCTCTTGCACCTCCATGTCCTCAGCCTCCATCGTCGCTCTCTCTCTCTCTCTCTCTTTCTCTCTCGGTCTCCTCCGCTCTTTGGGCTCCGCACGACACATCCGCTACGGCCACCCGCACACAAACACATCCGCATACGGAGGCCGCCACCCACGCATGCAGGTAATGGCCGCAGCAGCGCGTACGTACCGGCACATCGTCGCCCGGGAGCTCTCCACCAACTTCCGGGCGGTCGCATCCATCGTTGAAGCACCGTTCCCAACGGTGCTGCACCCCAAGGCTATCCTCGTGAAGAACAAGTACCTTGGCGTCAATGCGAGCGACATTAACTTCACGGCTGGCATCTACCAGCCCGATGTGCGGCCGCCTTTCGCGTGTGGCTTCGAGGCCGTGGGAGAGGTTGTCGACGTAGGCAGCGGCGTAAAAGACTTGAAGGCTGGCGCCGCTGTCGTGACTCAGAGCTACGGCGCGTTCGCAGAGTACCAGGTGGTAGCGCGACGGCACGCCAAGCCTATACCACGCGTGGCGAGGGAATACCTGCCGCTCGACCTGAGTGCGACAACGGCATCCATCGCGCTTGAGCACGTCCTCAAGCCGCAGCCCGGCGAGCGCGCCGTCGTGACGGCGGCGGCAGGCGGCACAGGGCAGTTTGCCGTTCAGCTGCTCAAGCACGTCTACGGCTGCTCAGTCGTCGGGACGTGCTCCTCGCCATCGAAGGAGGTCTTTCTCACCAACACGCTCAAGTGCGACGGGGTGGTGAACTACAAGGCAGAGGGCGGCGACACGGCGGCGGCGTTCCTGCGCTGCTACCCACGCGGGGTCAACATCGCCTACGAATCCGTTGGCGGCGACCTCCTCGAGGCTGTGATCCAGAGCCTCGCGCCGCGCGGCCGCATCCTCTCTCTAGGCTGCGTGTCGACCTACCAGTGCGGCTCCATCGAAGCAGCCTGTCCAAGTCGCAAGCCGCTGCCGTTGCAGCTGCTTGCCAAGAGCGCCTCCCTCTCTACCTTCTTCCTCCCTCACTTCGCCAAGTACGGGCAGCTGCACTTCGACCGTCTCTGTGCGCTGCACGAGCAGGGCCTTGTACAATGCTGCATCGACCCCACGACGTTCGAAGGCCTAGAAGGTGTGTACGACGCCATCGACTGGATGTTCGAGCAGAAGAACTGTGGCAAGGTGATGGTTGAGCTTTAATGGGAGCAGCTCCACCCACTAGGTCGCCGCCTCGATATCACGATGCCTGAAGCGTCTGGCCTCACTGTGGGGACAAGCGCTGACCACACACGTATGTCGCTTCTCTCTTTCGCGGCGCGCGCGCGTCTTTGCTCGCGTGCGCACCCCCACAAACGGTGCACGCCCCGCTGGCAACGCCAGTGTCTGCCGATGGGCGAGTAGGGAGGAGGCTATAGAGAGAGAGCGAGAGGGGGCTAAGCGACCGTTCTCGTGTGCGTGTGCGTGTGCGTGTGTGTGTGTGTGTGTGTGTTGCCACCGCCTCGAGGGACGCACGCGCGTGTCTGTGCGCGCATACTCCCCACACACGCACACACACACCACCATCACCATCACCATCATCACCGACACCACAGCAGCAGCGGAAGGAAAAGCACAAAGACCATGTGTACACAACGCCCCAGCAACAAGGCAACAAGGCATCTCTCTTCTTGAAGGCTCTCCAAGTGTGCTTCGGATGTGTGCGGTGCTCGCCGCCCCACCCTTGCCCCGGTAGGGATGAGGGGCGGATCTCGAGAGGACCCCCTCCTCAAACGTAATGGCTCTGTCCCAGCAGTGCATTCCTGATGAATGATCTCCTCGCCCACCCCCTCACCCCTCTCGCCCTCTTGTTCGCCGCCGTCGCTGTGATGCACACCTTCCACGGTCGTCGCGCAGGTACTCTCGTTCAAGCTCTCTGTGTACGTGTCTGCCTGTGTGTGTGTGTGTGTGTGTGTAGGTGCTACATCCTATTGGGACTCTGTGCTCTCCCAATCAGGCGACCTCCTCCTCCATTGCCCTGCTCGCTCCGCTTTCTGCTGTGTGTGGGTGCTGTTCCTCCTCCCCCTCCCCCCCCAGTGCGATATCCCGTTAGCCGCCCATCCCATCCATCGCTGTCACTGCCGTTGTCGGAGGAGGTGTCAAGGATTTTTCGTGTCTGCCTGATATACCACCACCATCACCACCCCACACACAACATACATACACATACTCACCACCGCACCCGGGGGCACCGCAGGAACGTGAACGACGAGAGGCAGAGCGATGGCGAGCACTGGCAAGCTGAAGGTGCCGGAGACGGCGGAAGAGGCGAAGGAGCTTGTCGCGGTAATGCGGCAGCTGCCGGACAACCGCGTCTGCTTCGACTGCCCGCAGAAGAACCCGAGCTGGTGCAGCGTGACGTACGGCCTCTTCCTATGCATGGACTGCTGCGGCCGCCACCGTGGCATGGGTGTACACATCACCTTCATGAAGTCCGCGGAGCTTGATAGCTGGCGCCCGCAAGAGGCACTGCGTGTGGCGCTTGGCGGCAACAGCAGGGCGAAGCAGTTCCTGAAGCAGCATGGCAATATGGACCCCAAGTCCTTCTACACCTCCCCCGCCGCCGCGCTGTACAAGCGCATGGTTGACAAGGCCGTGAACGGCTTTATGGACAACGGGCAGCTACCGTCGGCGTCGCCCGTGCCGCAGCTGGCGTCCGAGGCGTCGCCGCAGCCGGGCAACTGTGCTTCTCCGACGTTCTTCGGCACCGCCGCCCCCGCTGGGTCATCCCTGTCGCCTACCCCCAGCGCCAGCCCCGACGTGACGGCACAGGGCAGCCCCGTGACCGTGGCGTCGGTCGTGGCGATCTCCTCCAAGCCCACCGGCCTCGGGACGAAGAAGCTCGGTGGCAGCGGCGCGGCGCTTGGCGCGAAGGGGAGGAAGAAGGGCTTCGGCGGTATCGCCCGCGTCGAGGGCACCATCGAGGAGTCCACGCGGCCGGTGCCTGAAGAGCTGCTGTATGACCGCGAGGCAGAGCAACGCAAAGCCGCCGAGGCAGAGATGGAGCGCCAGCGCCAGGCAGACCTGGCTGCCGCCGCCGCCCGCGCGGTGGACCCAAGCATGCTTGGTCGCGGCGAACCGCATGCACCGAAGGTGCCACAGGCGCCGCGCCAGACCGGCTTCATCGGTAAGAGCGCAGAGAACGTCAACGGCGATCTCTTCGACGACACGAACGTGCCGACGACGACACCGGCGCCGCCAACGCGCCAGCCGTACGGCGTGGGCGGCAACAAGGCCACGAACGTCTCGGCCTTTGCGGCCACGGCGAGGTCGACGACGCCGACGCCACCGCCAATGTCCGCCTCGGCGGCGCCGCGTGCCGGGCCTGACTTTCGTGGTCTCGGCAACCAGGCGTACGTGCCTGAGGACACCTACTCCTCCAGCAGCGGCATGGGCGCGCCCCGTACCGCAAGCGACGCTCTCTGGCATGTCACGGAAGCCGCGCGCAGCCTGCAGCAGAGCGCTGCACAGGCGACCGGGGCATTGGGAGAGGCGGTGAAGAACTTCCTGGATGATCTGTAGGTAAGCAAAACGAAAAAAATGGGAGGAGCGCGGCGCATGGTGATGGTTCGCGCTGTTCTCTCAGTGTCCGTGTGTGTGTGTGTGTGTGTGTGTGTGTGTGTGTGCACCTTCTCCGTTGTTGAGGGCGCATCCCTCTTTTGTATAGGCGATGAGGTGTGGACGTTTCTGACTGTGTGTGTTAGCGGCGCGCGCATGCCGGTGTCCTTTCCTTCCGGGGTTAGCATCCCTGTTGGCAGGGAGAGGACACACCTTTCCGTGCGCCGTATCTCAGAGCCCAGCGCACCCCTCCAGCCCTGCCAAATGCCGAGCCGTTTCGGGTGGTGTGACGCGGGGTCAAGCACCCACGATGTGGGGAGGTCAGAGCAATGTATCCGCTACTGATGGCGGCGGTGAGGCCCCTTGGATGGCGTGGCGCCGTCGCGACCCGCGACACTGAACACACGTCTGTGCCATCCATGTGATGGTCAGCGTGACTCGAGCGCATCCCGCCCCCCGGCCCTCACTGCCCTTTGGTGGGGGAGCCTGAGCCATCCCGAGGGGAGTGATGCACCGCGTAGCGGCCGGCATGATTGGGAGCGGCTGAGGGGCAATCCGCAGGACGGGTAGTGGGTAGATTGGTGGGAGGGGCAGAGGCCGAGCGCAGATGACTGGGTCGGTGCGTTGCCGTACCGCATCTCTACGGCTGCTTCGCACCACGCAACGGGTGCCTGTAGCAGGGCGGAGTTCAGCTCGTGTTGTGTGGCAGAGAAAATGAACGTGTTGGCAACATATAAACGGATCAACATGCCTTGATGGACGATGGAATCAAGACCGAAAACAACATACGGACGTAGTGATGAATGGCGAACGGCACGTCATCGCGGCACCGCACCGTGCACACACAAGCGCCCGATGAGACGATGTGTGAATGTCAGCCGCCCTCCCTCCCCATCCATGCCCCGACGCCCGCGAACGCAAAACGCGCCCCGCAAACATCTCCCCCCCCCCCTTCCCCACCCCACCACGACGCGGCCTCACCCCAAGCCTAGGCGGCGCGCCAACGGCCCACCCCCTCCCCTACTGCTCCTGCCGAAGGGCTCGCGCGACTGGCCAGGCGCTCGTGGGCAGCGATGGGGCGGCGGTTTTTTTTGGAGGAGTGGTGAGCAGGGTTGGGCGGCATGGGAGGAGGGGGGGGGGGCCTTCGCGCCTCGGGCCGGGCGGGCACACGCACACGGCGGCCGCCGCGAGCCGCGCCGCCCCGTTTCGCTCTTCGTCTTGCGTAGCTGAAGTTCGATGCACAGCGTCCTTACTCACACACGCCATCCCCCCTTGTGCGCCACTGCGCTCGCTTGGCCTTGCCGCCGTCCTGCGATGCTTCGTGGATGCGTTCAGCAAAGGCTAGCGTAGCGTGCACCTCGGAGAGCATCACCGGCGCCTGGTGAGCGAACACCGACTGCGCCGCCGCACGCGTGCGCGGGCCTTTGCGGTCGTGCAGGCTCGCCGGCAGCACCACCTCCGACACACTGCACGGCTGCACGCACGCCAGCACCAGCAATTTGCACGGTGCGCCCAGCGCCGACTGCAGCAGCTGCGTCGTCTTGCACGTGCGGAACGGCACGTGCGGCGGCGCGGCACGCCAACGCCGCCACCACTGCACACCTTCCTCCTCAGCTACGTGCTTGTCCATGAGCGGCAGCACGCGCCTGCGCAGTGCAAGGCTGCCCTCGTGCCCGCCGCGCTGCCGGGTGTCGCGGTCGCCGCCGAGTTTCGTGAAGCGCGGCTGGAGGAAGACCGGCGGGCTGCGCGACAGCGTGACGCCTGGGCAGTGCGCCATCGCTCCCCAGCGCTGCACCAGCGCGGCAGCCGCTAGTGGTGGCGCCCCGCCACCGCCGCGCTGCTTCCCCGGACGCCTCGCCGCCGCTTCTGCCTCGCCCTGGTGCTCACGACGAGGATGGGCACGCGCCAACGCCGTCAGCACCGCTGACACGGCGCTCAGACTCGAGTGGATGTACTGCACCTCCTTCAGCGCGTCGCCTGTGACACCGCTGAGCTCGATGCGCTCGCTGCCGGCAAAGTCGGTGAAGAGCAGCTCCGCGACACAGGCCAGCGATGACGCTGGCGCTGCCGGCTTGGCGCTGGTTGCTCCTTCAGAAGGCGTCGCGAGTGCGGCGCGCAAGAAGTCGTAGCCCTTTGGCTTGCCTGCAGCGCCCGTGGCGTCCGCAGACGCTGCGGCGTTGCCGATCAGAGCGCCGATGCCCGCCACCTCCAGCGCGGATGCCGCTGCAGTGGCTGATGCCCACTGCGTCGCAACGCTCGACGACTTCGCCGGCATGATGGGCCGCTGCACCTTGACTCGGAAGTGCAGGAAGAGATGGCTGCGGCTCGACTGCGCCCCCCGAAGCGTAGCGGCGGAGCGGCGGCGGTCGAGACCGAGGTGGATCGCCTGCAGCGCCTCCGTTGCTGTGCGCACCTCCATCTCGCTCGCCTTAACGCGCCACTGGGGCTGCGCTGGCTGCGGCGGCAGCAAGTGCGAGACGGTGGCTGACGCGTCTCTGACAGCACCACGCCCGTCTGTGGAGGGCGGCAGCAACTCCAGCTGCAGCTCGGTCAGATTCTCTGGGTTGCTGTTCTTGATGTGCGGGGCGGGCAGCCACCCGGCGTTCCATCGAGGCCACGCCGCCCACGAGGCCTTGCTGTCGGGTTCAGTGGTGCCTGCAGCACTCGGAGGAGGGGTTGGCAGCAAGTCGTACACGTGATCATTGTACACCTCGTACATGGAGAAGACGATGGACTCTACCACTGGCCCGCTGGCCTTGCCGTGCGGCGACTCGCTGCGCAGGTGCGCCGTCAGCCACGCCACCGCGCGCGGCAGCAGCCCGTCCCCCTCCTCGATCCCGGCCCGCTCACGCCAGCCGCGTTCTTCTCGTGCGTGCCGCTCCGCACTGCGCTGCCGCCGCTTCGCAGCCTCGGTCTCGGCCAAGGACTCGAGCACCTGAGCCTCCCTCGCCGCGTCGGCGGGGTCAAGGCAGCGGGTAATGCCTCGGCGGCCCGGCGCCCCCACAGTAGTGACGCCGTTCGGCATTCGGCCGACCTCGTCGCCCTCGCTGTGGCTTCGGCTGCTGCGGCTGCCGCTGAAGTCAAAGTCGCTGAACACCTCAGCGCTGGCGGACTCCCCACCGACTCGGTGGGGTTGCGGCGGCAGCACACCCTTGTGCGCTGTCTTTACGGGCTGCCGTGGCACCTGCGCGGCGCGGGAGCCGAACAGCGCACACGTCTTGCCGCTGCCGACCGCGCCGAAGGCCAAGACGGCGACGTTCTGCCCGGTGCGGCACATGTGCTCCAGCAGCGGCTGCAGCTGGTCCTCAAAGAGGCGCTGCTGCGACCCTGCGTTGGCGGCGTTGTAGGCCGCCCAGAGCGCGTAACGGCGACGCAGATCGCGCGGCGGGTCGGTCACCTCCACCACACACGGGACAGGCTCGATGATCTGTTGGGGGCCGCGGGCAGCATCCGGCGGGCCCTCCAACACGCGGACGGCGTAGCCGCCGTCGAGCTCCCCCGCCTCAGCGGACGCGAGCACCGACGCGGGAAGCCAGGAGCGCTCGCTTGGCGGCCTCAGCCGCGCCACAACCCGCAGACAACCGCGCTGCTCCTCCACCGTGCACTGGCGCACCTGGGCCTCCCACCGCAGCCGAGCCACCTCCGCCTCCTTCAACACGCGTTGCCACTGCAGCGCTTGCAGGCGGGCCTTCTGGGTGTGATAGCCGGCGATGGAGGATAGGCAATGAAGGGTGAGCGCCTCGCCCTCAGCCTCCAGCTGACGCAACAGCGCGCTCGGCATAGCGTACTGCGTGTCCTTGTGGTGCTGCAGCACGCGCAGCCAGTGGCTAAGCAAGTCTTCGCGATGCTGGCCGAGGCGAGCACGCACGGCATCCACCTCCACCGCGGCGGCCTCCTCCTGGGCCTCTCGCAGCGCACGCAGACGGCCCGCGGACTCCTGCGCCCTCAGCGCGCCAAGGCGCGCCGGCAGCAGCGCCTTCTTCTCCTCCTCGAGCACCTGGCAGCGCTGCTGCAGACGTGTGAGGAGGCGCCGCTGCTCGGCGGCAGCCGCGGCGGCGATGGAGCTCCGCTGAGTGTCGTAGATTTCCTGCGCGGTGAGCTGCAACGGGGGTGATGATGGGAGCGGCGCTGACGTCTGCAGTTGCGAGTGCTCGGCGGGTGGCGCGGACAGGGCTGACGCCGGCACAGCCTCTGAGCCTCGATCAGACGCGGCGGCATTCTGCAATGCGACTGACACCAAAGCCGACGCGGACGACGTTGGTGACGGTTCAACCGAGGGTGCTGCGCGACTTGGACGTAGTGGGGTAGACGAGGGCCTGTCGTCGGCGGCGGAGGCGCGGGACGAGCTGGGCAGTGCGTGCCGCCTGTGTGTAAGGGACTCTTCGGTGGCTGCTGGTGAGTCTTGACTAAAGGCAGGCGACGTAAAGGCAGTAGAGGGGAGCGGCGTCAACGTTGATGATGCAGAAGACGGCGTGTGTGGACCAGCAGCCGACGCAGTCGCTCCTCTCACAGCTGCGTCGCTCTGATGTGCCCGTGGACGTCCGCCGATGGAACTGTATGTGCTGGTCCTCTGGTGCAGAAGCGGCTGTGTGTCGTTGACAGTGTGCAGGCTCGGCACCTGCCTGCTAGCCGACGTGGTCTCCTCTTCTGATGACCGTGTAGACACAGAGGCGCCGCCATGCCTACTCGGCAGCGACGACGATAGTATCAGCTGCCTCGAAACGACGCAGTCCTCATGTGCGCTCGCGTGAAACGTGGACACCAGCGTGACCGCACCCCGCGGCCTCGACTCGCTGGAGGCTGCCGTTCCACTGGTGCGCATGAGCGCGTACGGCGAGGCGCTGTCACGGGTGCCAGCCACGTTGTCGCCGTCGCTCGGTAAACCGATGTTGGAAGATGCACCTCCCGCGCCGCGAGGAGGCAGGCGCCTCGACGGAAACGGCACTGTTGTCGCGGGCGCGGTGGATTGCACTCTCCAGAGGTTTTCCTCTTCGGCAGGGCCGCTCTTCACTGCCTCCAGCGCAGACAGGCGTGCGCTCCTGGCGCTAACCGCGGAGGTCGACTGCAGGGGCATCCCCTGTTCTGGTAGCAACGCCACGGGCCGAGGCAGCGAGGCGGCAGAGTCGCGGTGCACCTCCACGACCGCGCCATTTGGAAGTGTCAGGGCATCGCTGTCACCCAGTGGCACGCCATCAAGCAGGAGCAGCAGAGGCGGGCGCGGCTGTGTTGTCGAGTCCCCCGTGTGGGTGTTGGGTGAGGCCAGGAGCAGGTTGCGCACGGTGTGCTGCAGTGCGCGGTGCGTCACAGACGTCAAGGGATGGAAGGGACCTTTTAAGGCAGTCGTGATGTGAAAGTGGTCGCCACTCGCCACATCCACCACGAAGATGTCGCCGTTGCACGCGGCGCGATCCGGTGCGCTGGCGCTGGTGTGACTCACCGTTGCTGCAATCGTGGCGCGTGGGCCTTCCGGCGATGGTGACCGGGCATCCTCAAGCCGACGGTGGTTGCGTGTGCTGCTGCTGCCTTTGCCAAGTGAACTGCACGATGCACTACTCATTTTGGGGCCGCAGGAGCTCGGTCCCCTCCTCTCGAACACGCCGGCAAACAAACGCAGCACTGGCGTCAACACGTCCACGACGGGATAGGCGAACAGCTGATCAAGCGGTGACGATGAAGGCGAATGCGAAACGGAAGGAGAGCACCTCACGCAAGAGTGGATGCGGTGATGAAGCGGGGTGGCGTGAGCAAGGTAGACACACACCTGTGCGTGTGTGTCCGAGGTGGGGAAGACGGAAGCTATCGGCCGAACTCTGTGATGGCATGCAAGATGCGACAGCGACGCTGTCAGCTCAATGTGCGCATGTACGCGTGTGTGTAGAGCAAAGTCTAATATGTGTGTGTGTGTGTGTGTGTGTGTGTGCGGTGGATGGCTGGAGGCGAAGAGTGGGGACACGATGGGGTGACGACTGCCAATGCGCGTAGCCCTCCGCCTTCGTGTACCCCCTCAAGCGCCCCCTTTCTCGTGCACCGCACCGCTCTAATACGGGTGCCTCCTGTTGGCTGAAACTGTTTACAGGTTTATGCAAGCGTATCAGTGCATGTGCACGTCACATTGTGGAGAAACAGGATGACGAGAGGAAAGGGGGTGGTCAACGCTTGTTGCCCGCAGCTGCCGGCGCTCTGCATGTGCGCTTACAACGGCAGCTAAACGGCAGCACAGAGAGTGCGTGTGCGAACGCTTCATGAAGCCTTCAGTCCTTACTGCCACCCTTGCCCTCTCCTCTGCCCCCTGAAGAGCGTGCATCTCTGTCGACTGCGGCCTTGATGACGCGCACCGGGTGTGCGAAGAGGGCACGCCTCACCACCGCATACGCATCAAGTGGTGCTTAAAGGTGCGCGTGTATGGTGGGTGTGTGGGTATTCGGTGAGAGGGGGAGATAGCACAGCCATCAACCACAGCGACGAGAACGAGGAGGCACATCAGCGAAGACGGAGAGAGAGATTGCCTCCCCCCCCCTCCCCTCGACCACCATTCGGCATCTCTTTGTTGGTTTTCCTTTTTTTTAGGTGTTGTCTATGGAAGAAGACAATCAGTGCATCAACCGTGCGCGCGCATAAACCCAACGCGCCAAGACAGCGATGTATCTGGGAAACGGCAACAGCAAGATATACGCACATACATCAAGGAAAAAGGATACGTGCAGCGGAGGTGGCCACGACTCACCGACCCGCCTCCTCTCTCGTGCACACACAACCCTTTAGCTCCTCCACCCATCACAGAGTCTGTGTCTGTGTGTGTGTGTGTGTGTGTGGTCTGTGTGTGTCTGTGTGTGTGCTTTAGCGGCACACATGTGTATGTATATATATATATAACTTCCTCGCCATCATCTAACTGCCCGCGCGTCACAACCTTCACCACGCTGTGAATGGACGGGTGGTGGTGGTGGTGGTGAGGGCGTGTACGTCTCTCCTTCGCTCTCTTCTTCCCACAGCGCCCCCCCCCCATCAACCTACAGACGTCCACGCATGCCCATAGAGATACAGTGAGCAAGACGCGCATGCGCAAACCTCTCTTCTATCGCTTCTTTCCACTCATCATCATCACCGTTTTACATACATGTGCATGATTCCACATAACAGCTAGCACACCTCTTCTTGGCTGCTGCTGCTGCCCCACCCCACCCCCTCCTCTTCTTTCTCGGCAGCGACGCATGGCCATGCGAGAAGGGTGGTGGGGGTGCACGTGGCCACCAGAGCAGGCGCACACGGTACACACACACACACACCGACACCCACCGCGAATGCATCCATGCGCGTGATCCGGGCGTTGAGGGGGGGGGGAGGGTCAATGCAGCTTCGCTCTTGAAGAACGCATCAACATACATACATGAAAGGAAAAGGACCGTCCGAGAGAGAGAGACACCACCCTACACAACGAAGATGTGTGTGTAGGTACATGCATGATAAAAGCATGCCGTCTGAAAAGGAAGTACCCCACACATCGCGACGCATCCGCAGCGTCTGACATCAACGCCACCGCCCAACGAAAAAAAAGTCCAAAACGAGAAGAAGTGAGAACATCACCGAAGCAACGCCCTATCCCCCTCCTCCTCCCCATCCCCCTTAAACACACACACACACACACACACACACAGAGAGAGAGAAACAGACACGAAATACGCCAGCAGAGGCGAAAGAGGAGGGGGACACCGCTTGCGTGAAAGAAGCGAACTCCATACATACGTGTAACTCAAAAACAGAAGCGCGCAACGGCATGGAAGACGTGGTGGTCGACCGTCGTGGCAGCACAGGCGACGGAGAAGGGGAAGGGGGCTGGGTATGTGAGCGCGAGAAACCGAGACACACAAGAGGGCAGAGAGAGAACAGACAGAGCAGTGCGACAACACCTTTCCGCCCTCCCCCCCCCTTCTCCCCATCCTCCCATCCTCTCCCCGCTGCTCTGTTGCGTCGACGTCGGCACAGTGGGGTGAACAGTTTATCAACGAGTCGAGGCGAAATAAGACACATACCAGCAGGCAAGACAACGACCGCAACGACAGTGCGCCCTCAGCAGAAAAAAAAACTAAGAAAGCGGTGCCGCGAAAGGGTGGCGTGAGAAATGGCGTGCTGGCAATCGAAGGGTTCATACCCTGCATGTCCGCGTATATATATATATATACGTGTGTGTGTGTGTGTGTGTGTGCCTGCCTGCATCCACGTGGACGCGTTGTGCCCACGCGTTGCCGAGAAGCCGCGCAACAGAGAGCCCGAGCACGGCATACTTAAGAAGAATCAAGAAAACCGCACATGCAGTCACAGATACAAACAACAGAGGAAGAGCAGGGCAGCTTGAAAACATGCGCGCACGGCACACAACATTGCTCAAACCGATGCCCAACAACGCGTGCTTGCACTCGCCCTCTTCCTCGCTGGGGAGGCGGAGGTTTCGTTGCCAGAGGGCGGGCGAGAGCGAAAGCGTGATGCTTGTGTGCCACTGCACACACACACACACACACAGAGAGAGAGAGAGAGAATGGGACCCCTTCGCTCCCATCCCTTGCTCCTGCACGTCACAAGCGAGGACGCCGCACTGACCTCATCAGCAGCGCATGGCGCCCTCAAGCGCTCTTCTCGGACTGCAAGTGAGTATGGGCACCCTCCTCGACACCACCAGACGCCGCCGCGGTCATCTCGGGCGTCTCCAGGCGGGCCATCCAAATGCGGCAGTGGAAGCGGGAGAAGAGCGAGGGCAGCAGAGGGCGGAAGTCGACGCGAGTGGGGCTTTCGTAATAGAAGGTGAGTTTGGCCTTATTGAACTGATACACGGCCGCCACCACTTTCACCGGCAGCCCGAGACGCGCGGCCGCCTCGCGGCACGGCTCCAACGTCGCCTCCGCCTCCTTGACGTCAGCGTAAAGCCAGCGGTACTCCTCCTCCGCCGTGGCTGGTCGTAGCACAGGGGCGGGGCGGTCCTTGCGGCTGAGCGGCGACGTCGCCGAGGCCATTGTGGCCAGCGTGCCGGCAGCCCCATCGCCATCCAGCACGTCACACTGCACGACGCGGCCCATGTCGATTCCGCGGTCCTCCTCGAATAGAACGCAGACTCCTCGCTTCAGCACGGTGGACGAGACGGCCGTGACACGGCGCTGCATGTGGCCCTCGATCACAACCGCGTAGTTGTTCGCCTGCGCTGCCGGCGAGCGAGACTCAGCTGCACCTGCAGCGGCGGCGGAAGTGGCGCTGGAGGACCCCTGCTTTGTGCCACGTCGCTGCGAGCGCGGAACTGGCATCGCCCCTGCAGTCCCGGATGGCATGAAGGGCGCCGAGGACGACGACGACAGCGGTGCCTGTGACGTGGTGGTCGCCAGCTCCGCGCGCGCTGCGTTGCTGCTGTTGCGCGCACTCTCTCCACGTTGAGGTGAAATGGCCTCAAGGCAGCTTGTCAGCGACCGCTGCGCGCCCTTCGGCGCTGCGCCACGCGAGTCCTTTGCCGGCGCCGAGGTCTCCACAGCACTGTGGTGATGCCGCGACGTCTCCGACGTGATTGTCGTCTTCGTGACCGCAGAAGAGTGGCCGCGATGTGCGCTGGACGTGTTCGGCGTGTGGATGATGGTGGTGATGTTGCGGATCGCGGCGTTCTTGGACGCGCTGGGGCGGGCCGACGGGACCCGCTCCACCTCAGGTGTCTTGAAGGCGGCGGGTGTGGCGGCTGTAGCACCCGTCTCACCAAGCGCGGCGTTTTGGATGCTAGACTTGTGCGGTGTGATGGCGGTGGCAGCAGCGACGGACGAGGAGGCATGTCCTTTGGTGTTGTTGTTCGTTTGGATTTGTGCAATGAGCTGCATCATGGCGCGCTGAAGGTGGGCGTTGCTGCTGCTACTGCTGCTGTGCTGCTGATGAACTACGCGGGTGTGACGCGTCGACTCGCTCAAGCCGGACTCAGAGTGAGCAACGGCGCTGTCCTCCCGCGACACGGAGCGGCGGTGCGCGCGGCCAGTGGATGCGTCGCCGGAGGCAGCGGCAGCCGTCACGAACGGAGAGCTCTCAGCCGCCAACACCTTGGCAGGCGTCGTCGTTGGGGTCACAGTGTCGCTGCGTTGCCCCTCGTCATCGTTGTAGTCGCCGCAAACAGGCAGGCCGCGGCGCGTGGAGCCGGTGAGTCCCATAACCGACCCCGTCCGGTCGCCCTCTGTGCGCTCATCGGTGCTCGCCAGGCAGGTGTGTAAGCGCTTCATGGTGGATGCACCGTCGTCGATGCTGGACGTGACGGCCGTTCGCACCTTGTTACCGTTGCTGGTACCGACAGTTGCCGTGGATACCGTGGGCAAGCGGCGTTTGGGGGTCTCGTGTGTGGTCGTTTCTGTTTCGCTCACCGTAGCCGTCGCGAACGCAGACGTGTGTCGGTGGGCCTTCGCGGTCGCCTTGGCAGTGGCGGCGTCGCTCGCGTCCTTGTTGCTGGGGCGCTGCGAAGATGCCCCATTCGCGCTCAGAGCGGCGGTGGTGATTGCAGAGGCCGGCTTGTAGAGCAACTGCCCAGCCTCGGCGTACCGCTGAGAGCGCTCCGCAAGCCGCGCGTCTTGGCTTGCCAGGACAGCCGCGGTGGCTGCCGAGATGCGGCGCTGCAAGGGCTGCTGGCTGGCCGAGTTGGATGCCTGGCGCACCCTCTGCACCTCTGCCTCCTCCCTGCCTTGTGCCAGCGTCGACGGGGACCGTGGCACTGCAGCGGTAGCGCCAGTGGTCGCCGGCTCCGGTGCTGTTTCGGCCCCTGCATGGCGGTCGTCGCAAGCCTCGCTGAGGCGGTCAACGTCGTCGCCGTCGGATTGCTCCTGTAAAAGTGCGAAGGGGGTCATGGAGGTGCTGCCGGTGGCAATGTTGATGAACTGCGAGTGGAACACTGGAACCGACGGACCGTACACGGCTTTCGCGGTCGACGACGCCACGACCGGAGTCTTGCGCGTGGCACAGCGCTGCCGCGGCTCCAACTGAGTGTGTGGCGGAGCAGCTGCTGCCCCCGCGGGGATAGCAGAGTTGGGCGCGGCGGCGACCGAGGAGTATGGATCGGTGTGCTGAAGGTGCAGCGCGGAAGAAGCGGCGGCTGCGGCAGCTGCGGCGGTTGCCCGCGCGTACGCGCCGCGCAGTTGATGGGACGGCTGTGTAGAAAATGCAGAGCCGCTCCCGGCGGCTGACGCGACGGAGGCAAAGGTGGCGCTACTGGCCAGCGAGTCCTGCTTTGCAGCCAAGGAAGGGGAGAAAGGCGACAGCATGGCAGTGGAATGGCCCGCATTCGACGATACCGCGAACGCGAGCGGGGAGGAGACGGAGCTGCCGCCACCTGTGTTGCCCGTGTACACCAGCGAGGACGTGGCCGTGAAAGAGAAAACGCTCTGCGTAGCGGCGGCGGCGGCGTTGTCGCCAGCATTACCGCACTGCTGTTGTTGTTGCAAGTACTGGTACGGAATGAAGGCTGGAGAGGACGCGTTCAGCGCGTGCATCGACGATAACGATGATGACTCGCGCTGCACCTGTGCATCTTCCTCCGACCGCTGACGCCGCGCAGACGAGCTCGGGTCGCTGATGTGCACCTTCTGGTGCACGGTCGTCAGTTTGCCCTTCTCCTCAGCGGCGGCGGTGGTGCCCTTCGGCGTCGCTTCCGCCCGCGGCGCAGCGGCGCGGCGCGCGCTGGGACGGCCGCCTTCGTGCCGCTGCGTGTTGTAAGTGCTGCCACTTCCAGCGCCACCGCGTGTGTTCGCCGACTTAGACATGGCGCCCTTTTTTCCCGCCACCAAAACGTAAGCGCGAGCGTGTGTGCGGATGGGTAGGGCGGGTGTGGACGTGTGCGTCTATGAATAATCTCCCTCTCTCTCTCGTTAGGTCTGTACCGCAGGGAGGGGGGATAGCAAGACTATATAAGAATGTGTGGGAAGGGGTGCGGCGCAAGTGAAAGAGGGGGAGGGAGAGTGCGCGCAAGTGCGTCTATGCGGCAACCAAAGGGTGCTGTGTGGGTGGGTGGGTGTGGGTGTGGGGGTGTGCTCCGACCAGCGGGGTGATGACACAGTCGAAGAATCCAGTTAACGTCTGTGACCTCTTTGCCCATGCGCAGCGTTTCCGTTTATCGGCGTGCAAAGGAAGGAAGGAAGGGGAAGAGGGGGGGGAAGGTGGTCTATGCCGAGATAGCCGTGCCTGTACGTATGTATATGTATACGGATGTATATGTATATATATATATATATATATATGTATGTGCGTGGGTGGGTGGGTGGGCGGGTGTGTGAGTGTGTGTCTGAGCTGGGCGTGCGGGTGGGTGTGGGTGATGGATGTATGGTCTATGCGTGCGTACGTGTGTGGGATGTGCCGCGGGCTCTGTACCTTGGCCAGAGGGCGGCACGCGTGTTTTGAGGGGTGCAGGTATGCGTGCGCGGCTGGCGTGCTTGCGGAGGTGCGTGCGTGGGCAAACAAATACGATGGAAGATGCGCAGAGATGAACACACACACACACACGCGTGCGCATGAGAAAATGAGAAACAGAAGACGCTCAAGAGTAAGAGCTGCGAGAGAGGTACAACGACAGATGCCAAGTCGTGCGTAACGGGGCGGGCGTGTTGCGCGTGCGTACCTGTGTCCGTCGCTGTATGCGTGTATGCGTGCGCGTGCGTATGCAGAAAGAGAAGGTGTACAGCAGGGATGAGCCCACATGTACCCCAGCCCCCAACAATAAAGGCTGGCGACATGGCGAGGCAGACACGCAGAGAGAGAGAGAGTAGCAGTAGGGAGAGGCGAGGGGAGAGGAGGGGTGGAGATGTTGGGGTGCGCTCAGCGACGACTGGACTGAGCTCCGGTGGCGGTGGTGGAAACAGTTCAACTGCAGCAGCTGCAGCCGCATCGGTGAGGGGGGAGTGCGTGCAAGCACCGGCGGCTTCCACGTTTCGTGGACGCCTGCGATACTGTAGGCACGCGTGGGTATGTGCGTGTGTGTGTGTGTGTGCGCTCCTCAGCACAAGAAAGTGGCGCAGCAGCGATCTATGCACAGGAGGGGGGTGGCAGACCGACCGGCCATGGCAAAGAGGAATGAGAGAACGCGGCAGTGCAGGGAAGAATCTCGTGACCGCTCCCGACGCCGCTCTCTCTCTCCCCAGCCTCGATTCCGCCTCCCTTGTTGCCCAGCATCCCCCCCCCCTCACTCCGTCTCTCGCCACACACACTCACACATGCATACACATACACACACAAGGATTGCGGGTCTCGTGTAATGCCCAACGCAGTGTCGCCGCACCTTCTCAATTCGTATTCGTTGTTGTGACTTCTTTGCTGCGACACGCACTCCGTGGCGTCCATGGCGAAGTGTGAAGCGTCTGCAACACAACGTAGCCGCCCCGCCAGCGTATGGGAGGCAGAGAAAGAGTGCACACGCACACACACACCGAAACTGGCCCACACAGAGGGGGGACCGGGGGTGCAGATGGCGAAGTCGATGAGAGCAGCAGGGAGGCCGACGATGATCATCGCGCCATCCACACAAATACCGATGCGCACACCTCTGTTGCCCTCCCCCTCCCCCTTCTTTCCCCCACCCTCTCGCTCACTCGCTCTCCTCACGCAAGTCGTCTCATCACGCCGTGGCGGTGCAGCTGTTGGTGGGTGTGTGCACCGTTACACGTTACGCTTATCCTTACGTCGTCGGCTATTCCACGACTGGCAGCCCCATATGGTCGACTGCTCGCACATACACACACACACACACATACACAATCCTTTGCACACATCAGCAAGCAGAAAATCGCTGCCAACAACGCCGAGTGTGGGACAAAGAGAATCGCGAAGAGGCGGCCACCAGGGTCGATCATGTCGTGCAGCCCTGG
The DNA here is from genome assembly GCF_000002725.2 of Leishmania major strain Friedlin. NCBI lineage: Eukaryota > Euglenozoa > Kinetoplastea > Trypanosomatida > Trypanosomatidae > Leishmania > Leishmania major. The sequence continues at coordinate 221,539 of NC_007254.2, read as the reverse complement.
CCCGATCCCCCTGACCCTCCCCTCCCCCGCCCTACTCTTCGTTCTCCAGCGCCTCTACGCGCATGCGTTTCGTGGCGGGGCTGCTCTGGCCCCTCGCGTCTTTCGCCGTCACTACCGCGCGCACATCGGCGAACTCGTACGGGCGTCTCAGCACCGCAAGCACCTCGGCCGCCAATGTGCTCTCCGACACGGTTGACCGCATTACCGGCGGCATCGCCACAGAGGCGGTGGGCGGCGCGCCGCACAGCACCGTCACCCGCTTCGCCGTCACCGCCACAGTTGCACTAAACCGCGCCGTCACGTAGCCGTGCTTCGTGCGCAACGGGGGCAGCTTGTCCACCATGCCCTTCTTCTCCAACACGTGAATGCCAAGCTTCCCCTTTAGCGGGTTCTCGAGGCTCTTGAAGTGGAAAGGAAAGCAGAAATGTGTGTCAGTGATCTCCTGCAGCGTCTCGTTCGCCTGCCTCACCCGCGCGTCCGCGTGGAAGTCGGCAGGGGTGCGACGAAACAGTGTCACGGGCTTCTCAGAGAGCGTGATGCGGTAGTTGTGGTTGTTAGTGAAGGCGACGTCGAGGCACCACACCTGATGCTCGCCCACCTCACAGTCGGCTACGTCCTGATGCGGGTCCTCGCTCGTCACGCGTCGGGCAATGATACAGTCAATCCCATCCGGCACCCAGCGCTTGCTCCGGTTCGACAGCACGCCCTCCACAGCCTGCACGCCGTAGTGCTGCCCGACGGCGGCGATGACGTCAGTGATGTCGGCGTTGAGTGTGCCAGGGCGCAGCGCGTGCATCATCGCCAGCAACGACACGCGAGCTGCCTCGATGGTGTTGCCAACGGCTGAGCGTGACGACAATGTCGCCGCTGGGCTGCCCCTCTTCCTCTGCGCCTCCTCCTCCTCGCCCTCCGTAGCCGCGGAAGCCGCTCTCGTAGTGACGACGACCGTGCGTGCGGCGCTCACAGGGTAGCCGTCGAGGTGGCAGCCCACGTGCAGCTTCACGACGTCGCCGTCCTTCAAAATGGTGCCGTCCTCCAAGCGGTACGGGCTGTCGTTGCACAGCATTTCGTTCACGGACACGTTCGTCGGGTACGAGATGCCGCGCGCCAGCCGCCTTCCATCCGCGCCCTTGGTCTTCACGAACAGCCCCTTCAGTCGGCTCACGATTTCCTCGTCGCCTGTGTCGCACAGGACCTTTGTGTTCGCGCCGGGTACGCACGCCGCCGCGAGCTGATCCAGCACAGCGTCGACAACGCGGCCGCACTCCTTGTACTTGGTCATGGTTGTGGTGTTCATGACGGTTTCGTCTTCGTCCTCGCTGGCCTCCATGGCGGCGTCGAACTGCTTTTCGAGGTCTTCCAGATTCCGGCGAAAGGCAGCGGACTGCGAGCGAGGGCCGGCGCTCGTTGTGGTGGTGCGACCGCCGCCGTCGGCGGACTTGACCTTCGTTGACGCCGCCTTCATCGTCGCCTTCGCAGCGGCGGGGGTGGGGCTTGCTGTTGCTGACGACGACGATGAAAGCAACGAAGACGGCGCGCGACGCTGGCGCACCACCTTGAGCGCCTTGCGCGGCACCTCGGTCGCCGCGGCAGAGGACAACGACGACGCCTCGGTGCTGACGCCGTTGGCCGCCTTGGCCGCCTCGTGAGCGTCCATGTTCTTCTTCAGCGCGTGCAGCGACATAGAACGGGAGCGCTTCATCCGCAGCGTCGGACGGCCGCTCTTGCTACGGCTGGCACTGTACCCGCGGCCCATCTTTTCCGTAAGTATTCCTTCGTGTCGACACGGCGCTACTGGCGTGGTGGAAGCACGGGAAGCGCACGCGGGGGTGTGTGTGCGTTCGTTGTTGAAGTGGGAGAGGGAGGGAGGGAGGGAAGGAGTGAAGAGGCGGACGGAGCGCGACACGCGCATGCACACAGACATGCACGCGCACATACATGTTTTGGATGTGTGGTGTGTGTCGAAAGAGAGAGGAGGGGGGCCACGACATGCACCCAACGAACAGAAGAGGGGAGAGGCGCACGGTGGAGCCGGCGGACACAGACTTTCAAGTGGGTTCACATGAAGAAGCGAGAGAGCATCACGCGCGCACACACACAGGCGCTCACTACGTGAACGGAAACATAAGGGAACACTTTCCTTTGCTTTTTTTTTGGAATGAGGGGGATGAGGGGCGGCATCGCGGTCCTCCCAAAGCGCACGGAGAGAAGAACAGACATGGCGGGGCATGACGAAGCGTGTGCATCGACAGACAGGCCCATGACAAACTGCGTTACACACACACACACATACATCGGCACACATGAGCCTCCCACACAATGACATATGAAGACGATGACCGCAGCGGCAACGGCAGCCGTCGCGCCGACACACACCCGAGGAGAACAGCGGCAACCCCCTCCCAGAAGAGGCAGGACGGACTAGGAGGCGATGGGGAAAGGTGGCAGAGAGTGACTGTAGGCCGGGAAGCGAGAAAACAGAGCAGCATAGGCCCTGTCACCGCAACCTTGAAACTCTGCCGCCCGCATCGCAGATGCATGCAAGCACATACACACACATACACAACGTACCCGAGGCAAAGACGCCGCTCTTAGCTGCACCCTCAACTCTGCTCCCCCTTCTACTCATCCTGATCCACGCGGTTGCGACGGGGCGTGCGTGCACGGCGCACGCGCCGCATGCGGCGTTGTCTGTCTTCGCCGTCCCCATCCAACTCTTCCACATCCTCATCCTCAATGTGACGCGTGGCGCGGTAACCGTTGCGACCCTGAAGCTCTTCCAACCTCCTCTCCAGCTCCTCAATTCGCTGCCGCTCTTTTTCGCCGATGTCGGCGGTGGCCTGCGCGGCCGGCTGATTCTGCTGCTGCTGCTGCTGCGCCGGCTGTGCCTCCTGGTAGTGCTGCTGCTGCTGCTGCTGTGCCGGCTGTGCCTCCTGGTAGTGCTGCTGCTGCTGCTGTGCCTCCTGGTAGTGCTGCTGCTGCTGTGCCTCCTGGTAGTGCTGCTGCTGCTGCTGTGCCGGCTGTGCCTCCTGGTAGTGCTGCTGCTGCTGCTGCTGTGCCGGCTGTGCCTCCTGGTAGTGCTGCTGCTGCTGCTGTGCCGGCTGTGCCTCCTGGTAATGCTGCTGCTGCTGCTGCTGCTGTGCCGGCTGTGCCTCCTGCGGCACCATCGTGGGTGGATGGGTAGCCGTCGGCACCTCTGACGTTTGGCGGTTGTTCATCGCCTCGTTGTCGTAAAGCCGCGCGTCGTGGAGCCCGTTGGCCGGCACCGTGGTCTGCTGCACATCGTGGTCGTACTTCGCCTCCGCCAGGGGTGACAAGTGAACGAACAGGATGTCGTGGATCTCCGACACACCGCCGGTCTGGGCAGATAAGGAGAGGTACGCCTTGCCCTTTGGCATCGGCAGTCTGGTGACTTTGAGACACTCTGTCTCTGCAGCCTCGCTGTTTCTGGACAGGTACACCTGAAGCTCACCCTTGAAGTACACCATGCGCATGGTGGCCATGTTCGGTTCGGGAATCTCGCGGAAGTCGAAAACGCAGCTGGCCACGCTGTCACCCATGAAGTCGTTCTCAGAGTCGAAGTGCTTGGTGTTGGACCCGTCGTTGTACACGAGGCTCACCATCGGGTTGTCGCGGCGGTTGTCGTTGTCGTACGAGTCGAACAAGACCCCGAAACCGTTGAAGGTGGACGGGCGGCCAAAGAGGGGGCCGTCATAGCGAGGCGGCTGCGCCACCCACACCCCGAAGCCGTCCGCGCCGAAGCCGCCCATTGGCCGATACACCCGGAAGCCCACGACCACCTCGAAGGCGTCCATATCCAGCGGTTCCGTGTTCCACAGGTGGCCTGTCTGGCTCTTCTGGTCAGCCGTGAGCCGCACATATTCGTCCGTGATGACAGACGAGCCGGAGATGACCCAGTGTGGGATTTCGCCGTCACCGTAGTACTGCCGCAGCAGCGGCGGGGCAAAAGAGTGGTGGCCGATGGCAGCCGTGATGCCGCGGTGCTCCTGCGCCGGCGTCAGCCGCGGCACGGCCCTTGCGGCGGTCATAAGAAGTCCACCACCACCGACGGCGAGCGCCACTACAGTGTACACGGCTACCGCCCACAAGGAGAGACGGCGGCCCCTGCGCTCGCCTGCGAGGTAAGCGCGCGGCATCGTGTACGGTGGGGAGATGGAGGAAGGGAGAGCGCACTGATGCAAGCGCAGAGAGAGAGAGAGAGAGAGACAGAGCAACCACAGCGACAGCAGCACACGCGGGGTGGTGCAGTGTAGCGAGAAGTGGGGGGCGGGGGAGGGGGGCGAGAAAGAGAGATATGAGGGCGAAGAATACACACACGCACACAAAAACGAACAGGAGTCGCAATGAAACGACTATGTGAGCGTGTAGACGGGGCAAAGAAGAAAAGAGCCAGGGGTCCAGCACGAGGAGAGAGAGGAAGGGGAGACGCGCACGCGGATGTGAACGGGTGAGTGCGGATGGATGTTGATGGGTACGTGTGCGTGTGTGGAGAAAAGGGAAACATGGAGAGGGCAAGAGTGCGGCAAGGACGCGTAGAAGAGTACAGGCGGTGTTGAGCAGCAATGGATTAAGGCCAAAGAACAGGAAAAGAGGTAGAGAATCTCGCACATTCCTGTGTATGCCAGGGGGGGCGTGGCAAGGCTTGCGATGGCCGCTGGCTAAGAGACGAGCGAGTGGCACACCCTCACGTATGCAGAGGGATGGGGAGAAACCCAAAGAGCTCAGCGCTCACGATTGCCTCCGCGAACACTTGCGCTGCGTCTCCCTTTTGAACGTCCGGCGTGCGCGAGGTGCGAATTGCGCGTGCAGGTCAGGACGTTTCGCGTTTGCCTTCGTGGGCATGGCTGCACCCTCCCCCCTCCTTTCCCTCTATACCAGCCTATCGCTCCTTCCCTCGAGCTCTGCAAGAGCGCCTCAGCAGACGCACAGACGGAGTCTCGACTGGAAGTGTGCGCAAGTAGCCCAGGAGAGATGAACGGAAAGCATTGCTTCTGCATTTTCGACGCGTCCGCATTCCACCCGCGAACAAGCTGGCAAACGGATACGCATGCACAACCACACAGCCACCGATCACCTGCCGCTAACGCCTGGCCGTCGTGGGACAAGCCGTCCTGCCGCCGAATCGGGTCATGCGCCTAACGAGCTCTTCCTGCCCTTCCTCGCCCTCTCGTCGAATACGTGCTGCGCGACGGACTCCACACGGACCTGGCTGGACTGCATGCCTTCATCCCAGCGGGCCGCGTCCAGGGTCCTGCGCTCGAGGGCGGGGGCGGCAGGCGGCTGCCGTGAGTGCAACAGCGGGGTGGTCTAGGTGCATGCTGCATGAGCTCAGGGAGGAAGTTGGCCAGCCACAGGTCAGGACTCTGTGGAGACCCTCTGCACACTCTGCCTGTGTGCCATGCTTCGCCCTCAATCGCTTTAAGCAGCGGCGTTCCACAATGTGGTGCCGTGGCTCTCTATGGTGGAGGCCGGAGGACTCCATGGTGCAAATTCGGGGTGCTCTCGCCGTGCTTCCGGCATCTGGGCCTCATTGACCCACCCGGGTCCGATGTCAGAGATGCCGCATGTTTAGCAGGCATGCACCGTGGGGCGGATCGATACGGATCTCTTCGCGCCTTGCTCGTCCGTCGCTCGTGCTCTTCTTACCTATGGACGCTTTGTCCGGATGCGACACACCGTGTCAGCTGTGCATGTCAGCGCATGCACACAGCTCCCGCCCTTCTGCATCGTGGGGTCTTGCTTCCGAACGGTGTTTCTGTTTGCGGGGGGGGGGGGGCACTGAAGTCTGTGATACGACGCACGGAGAGGTGTGTCCTCCCCCACCTCATCCCACCCCCGGCATCATCGTCTTGATAGGGGAAGGGCGGCGGCGGCAACTTACACGCAACACCAGAAAACGCAGAGAGAGGACAAAGCGCACATGGACGTCAAACCAAACAGATAAAAGAGGGGAGGGGGAACGTCCCCCATCACGTTCCACGTGCCACGCTCCACAGCTAGTCTACATAGATAGTCCACAGCTCCTCTTTTCTCCTCCCCCCCCTTCCCGTAACAACACAAGAGAGAGCAGGAACGCGCAAGAGGGTGGGGTGGGGTTGGATGTCAGCTGCCTCCCTTTTCGGATGCGCGCTTGACACGATAGGCCGCAATCTCCTGCTGCAGTGGGATGTTCACCTCGACGTCTTCGTCGATAGACTCGCCAGAGATGGGGTCGACATGCCCGACCTGAAGAATGACGTTCTGTAGTGCGTCGAACTCGAATCGGTGCCCGCCCTTGAGCACCACCGGTTCGCGCATCAACTTTCCCGTCAAGTCGCACACGTACGCCGCGGGGTGGTGCGACACTTTCTTCTTGGAAAGCTTGCACCTCCTCGACGAGCTGTCGCTGTTGTTCGGTGGCTTCTGTTCCGCGTCTGTAGCGCTGTTGCGCCTGCGCGGACCAGGTTGTGTCAACCGCTCCAGCCCGCCATCAGGTAGTCCACTCAGCAGCTCTGTCAGTGTCATGAGAAGCAAAAAGTTCTGCATCATCGCCAGCTGCGACTCGAGCGCAGCAAGGTCAGCGACGCGGTCTGCCGCGTCCTGCAGCCTAGCCTCCTCTGACGCGAAGCACTCGTGCAGCAGCGCCACGGATGCATTGCCGCTGTCGATATCACAGAATGGGGACTCCTCCTCGCGCACGCACAGGATGAACCATTCAGCGACGGGCATCAGTGCATCCGGCTGCCGCTCCGCGACCGCTCCGTGGTCGCTGCTGACGTCGCTGGAGCAGTTCGATAACGTACAGCGAGTCTTGTCCGCTGCGATGGTGCGCAGCAGCCCACGGTATGACTCTGAGAGGTTCACCGGGCTGGTCACCGCTACCGCGTTCATGTTCACAAGGCACTCGACCGTCAAGAGCATTACCTGCATGCCGCCGTACTGCAGACGCAGATGCGGCTCCCCGCGCTGCACCTGCGCTGCGAGGCACCCCATCGAGGAGAGCAGGGCTGCGGTGAAGCCCATAGCTGGTTTGTACAGGGCAAATCGCAGCAGGCGCAGGAGCGTGACGGCTGCCGTTAGCAAGCTGAGCTTGACCTTGGCCGTCGCGAAGGGGCCTGCGCTGCCGTCGCTGATCGCTGCGGGTGTGGCGCTGGCGCCGTCGTCAGACATCCATACCTGTATGGCTGCAATGACAGCGGGCACGGCCGCGGACGCAAGCCAGTCGTGGCAGCTGGGGTCGCTCAGCAGCCGGGCCCGCACCTCCCTTGCGAGCTTCGCGTCCCGGCAGAACTCGACCATGTTGTCCAGTGCCCGACATAGCAGCGTAAAGGCAGAGAGCCAGTTGAGCAACTCCATCTGCTGCTCCGCGCTGGCGCTGGTGACGGTGTGTGCCACGTCAGGGCAGCCGAGGGCTCCCAGCGCGACCGACTCCGCGCATCCTTGTGCAAGCGACGGCGGGCTGCGGTTGTGTGTGGACTCGTGCCACGACAAGCGCAGTGACGCCAGCAGCTTCTCTAGCAGTCGGTGGTTGCGCATCTCCGTGAGCAGCACAGCAATCCTGTCTTGGAAGCTCTCCACAGTGAAGCTCTGCAGCGAGCTGCCGGTCGCTGTTGCGGCAGAGTCGAAGCTCGGCTCGGCGGCGCCGTCCTTGCCGGTGGCGTAGTAGGTAGTCGGCACCGTCAGTTCGTAGAGAGACTGCAACGCCGCCTGCAGCAGTGGCCACTCGCATGTCTCACAATGCTGCACCATGACACGGAGAAGCGTCTGCATCATCGTGCCGACGTCGCCGTCGCACATGTGCTGCAGCAGCAGCCGAGCTACCTTCGTGTCGTAGTTGGTGAAGCGAAAGACCAGCACCGTGAACATTTCTCGAGCCGAGGAGGAGCTCTCAGCCTCACTTGGCCCCGTCCGCGCCAGCATCTCCTCCACGCTGCTGTTTACGCTGTTCAGTGTGTTGCACAGCAGCCCCGTCCGAAATGCGGGGATGGGGGGTTGGGAGAGTACGTACAGGCACTCCAGGCACGCCAGTCGCAGCGCAGAGTTTTTGCCGCTATTGTTCAAGATCGACATGCACTTCTTCAGCAGGTCATGCAGTGCCTTCTCCTGCTCAGGTCGCTGGATAAGATCTGTGGCGGTCGACACATCTCCGAGGGCGGAGGCAACGGCAGAGACAGCTGTCAGTCCGATGGTGTCGATGGGCTGTTCACACAGCGACTGAACAGCGGGATGCACCGACATTCCAACAAGAAGCTTCACAGAAAAAAAGAAGATAAACGAGAACAGAGGTGTGTCTGTCCGCCTGTGTATGTGCGTGTGTGTGTGTGTGTGTGTGTCGAGGGAGAGGTGGCCGCGTGGTGGCGCGGGGAGGCCAGCAGAAGCTCGTGCAGGAGGCGGAGAAGAAATGAATATGCGGCCCACCAAAACGCAGAGACGTTATCCTCAAACAGTGTAAAAAGGGGGAGGGGGATGGTTGCACACACACACACACACACACACGCAAAGACGTACTCAAGGGAGCGCGATGAGGAGACGCTACACGAATAGGTACGGATGCGCGTGTGGCGCACAATGTGTGTGAAGATGAGAAAGAGGAGAGCAGAACGCGGAGACGCGCTCAAGCGAACAGAGTAAGACAGGAGAGGAGCGACTACGCACAGAGATGGAGCGCGTCACGAATGGACGTACACCATCAGGAAGTTTGTGCAAGGGTGAATGTAAGGCGATAACTTCGCTCTTCTTTCCGATGTTTTTCTGCTGGCGTCGAGGCGTTTCGGCTCGTTTTTCGTCGTTGTGCGAACTCGCAAAGGGCGTGCACTTGAGTCGTTGTGCCGCGATGGAGCGACTAGTAACGTACACACACACACACATACACATACATATATATATATATGTATGTATGTGGGTGGGTGGGCGGGTGGGTGGGTGCGTGGAGGGGGATGGGGATGCTGCGAAGGAAACGACAAGAGGGTAGTCGCACAGTGGCAAGCCGCAGCGAGTGGCTGCGGCGATATAAAGGGCTGCGATATCGGCAGTGGTGGCGGTCGGGGGGAGGGAGGGGCATGGAGAGAAAAAATAGAACAGTATACGTTCGAGGAGCAAGGCGGGGGAGGACTGTACGTGGGTCCGCCATAAAACAGCATCGTCACCATTCACCATACCACATGGGTGAGCCGCAGGCTGTGCCTCTGAAGGCTGACGGAGTGTGGGGTAACGAGGTAGGGGGACAGAATGAGGTGGTTTTGCCTTGCCGCGCGAGCATTCCAAGTGCCTTACACCGTAGACAAGCTCGAGGTTCCATGGTTGTGGAAAGAGAATCGTCGTCGCGGTGTCCAGAAGTGTGTGTGTGTGTGTGTGTGTGTGTGTGTGTGTGTGTGCTTTCTATGTATATCTGTATATATATATATACAGATATACATACATATATAGATATAGATATAGAGAGATATGTGTGGGAACGTTGTCGAAGGATTATGCGAAGAGCGCGCTATCAAACTCAAGATCATACACACAGCAACAAGAAAAACCTTCCCCCTCTCCCCCTCCCTCCCTCACCCACCCACCTTCAAAAAAAAATCCACACACACACAGACACACACACACACACACACACAACTGCACACAGGAACACAAGGCTATCCCGAGGAGAAGCATAACACCAGACGTAAAAGGCCGATAGAAGAATCGGGAAGGGCAGGCAGGCGGGGCAGGCAGGCGGGGCAGGCAGGCGGGGCAGGCAGGCGGGGCAGGCAGGCGGGGCAGGCAGGCGGGGCAGACATCAAAGGCGAAAAAGCAAATCAGCAAGAAAACGGTAAAGCCCCGCTAAGAACCAACCAACACGAAGTAAAGGAAGAGGGGGTCGAGGAGGAGCAAGCGGGGAGGGGAGGGGGTGGAAGAGAAGGGGGGGGAGTCTCTGCGGATGTCCGTGACCGTGCACGTGCGTGTAAAGGGGAGGAGAGGGAGGAGGCGCCACCTGGAAAAAGCAACTTCAAGAGAACCACTGGAGGCCAAAGAGACGCAGAGCAAGTCGTAGATAGGGAAAACACCCGTGGGGAGAGGAGAGAGGAGAGAGGAGAGAGGAGAGGAGAGGGGGGGGGAGTCACCTCGTTAGCAAAATAGCAACGGCAAGTTGCCGCGTGAGGATTCCTCATACAACACACACGCACGCACGCGCACACGCACACACACAGAAGCAGGCAATCCGCCAAGCAACTTTAGATAAGCACCCGCATCCCATTAGAGGTGGGCTTGATACACGCACGCAGACAGAGAAGCACACTCCCACTTCCTCACCCCTCCCTCCGCTTCAGTCCGCCTCATGTTTCGGAGCAGGTGCCACCTTGGCAGCCGGCGGTGCCGAGGTATTCACGTACGTTGGTGAGTCTGCGGAAGGCACCTCTGCCACCACCGGGGCTACCACCACCACATCCGTGCTATTCGCGTGGTACTGCATTCGCGACCTTAGCGGTAGAGGTGTCGACGCTGTTGAAAGTTGGGGGGCAGCGGGCGCGATGCCCGCAGCCGACCGCGCTGCACCATTGGTGAAGGCGCCGGCCGCATGAGCATCGCCGAGCACGTCCTCGTCGCTAAAGACGTCGTCCTCATCGGCGACACTGCGCAGGCGAAGGCGGATCGCCTCCTTGAAAGCGTCCCAGAAGCCCGGCGGATCATCCGTCTCCTTGGCGGCCGGCAGCGTCGGGGTCGGCCAGAGCCACAGCAGCAGCGGCAGCCCTTCGCCCACGGTCTCCATGGCAATGCGCCAGCTAAACGGCAAGGTCTCCTGCATGGGACTGGCTGAACCCTCCTCGGCCGCGTGCATAGTTCGCTCCGATAGCACAGGCTGGTATCGCTCACCGTTGTTGCGTGCCTGGGCGGCCTGAAGCTCGTCTCGCTGCTGTCGCAGCAGGTCCGTGAGAAGACCCACACCGCGGCCGGCAGCGTAGAGATACTGCACCAGGAGCCCCAATCCAACAACGGCGAAGCTCGCGCTGTACACAAAGACCAAATAGAAGATGGAGTTGGCATCGCCTGAAGCCTTGAAGAAGAACGTGTACCCCCTCGAAACACAGTAGAGGTCGAGCACGTCCGCCATCACCAAGGACAGGCATAGGTAGAAAAGAAAGAGCACGTAATACTTGCTGTTTGCGTAGCCGATGCACTGCCCGCAGCAGACGCAGTGCAGCTTCGAGCGGTACACACACCGGTTGCACACCTTGCAGTGTCGCGTATCGTTCATCTGATAAAAGTTGCAGAATCGGCACCAGTTGGCACCAGGAATAAGAAAGCCCATCTCTTCCTGTTTGCGATCCATGTCGGTGCCGTCGATGGCCTTCAGTACCTTGCGGGCAGCATGACTCACCAGCACGATCTCCAGCCCTCGACGGACTTTGCGTTGGCGCCGCACCTGCATCGCCTCCGTCATGTATGGCGGCAGCTCTGAATTGTCCTCCGCCGAAACCTCCTCGCCGTTATCGCTATTGTCCTCAGCTTGTCGTACCCCACCCACTGTACCTGCCGTGTCGCCAGCGGAGAGTCGAGACGTCGAGCCACCGTCTTCCGTGTACATGCACAGCCGTGCCTCGACGGCGGCACGCTCTAGCGCCTCCTCCTCGGCCGTGGGACTGCTGCGCCGCAGGATCGCTGCGGTAGAGACGACGTTCGCCAGCTGCTGGCTCTCAGCCTCATCCACATCGTTCCAGTTCGGCTCCTCCACCTTCACCTTCGCGACCACAGCACGGCTGCTATTGCGGTCACTGGCGGCAGCCTCACGCACCGGCTCCGCCGTTGTTCCTGCCTGGCCGCCGCCTATGCGGCCGCGCGCCTTTGCCACGGCACACTGCAGCTCCTCGCGAACGAACCTCTCCATGCGCGCCGCCGAGAAGCGCGAGGGTAGTTCACCCGGGCCCACCACGGCCGACAGCACGAGCGAGGTGATGCTCAGACCAAAGAAGGAAAGGAAGAAGAAGAAAAGGAGCAGCACCACCACGTCCAGCAGAGCGGCGCTGGCATAGTAGAAGTGCACCGCCATGAAGCAGGTGAGGATGGAGATGAAGCCGCCTGCGAGTAGGGTGCGGATCATGTAGTTGTGCAGACCCGGGTTGTTTGTTGAGGGCGATGCAGACGCCGCCATTTTCCGCCGCGTTTGATCCGAAGATATGCGAGTGTACTCAGCTTCCGCCCTCGAGGTGTATGTCTAGTGTGCCCCTTGCGGCGGAGTCTTCTGGCGCACGTTTCGCTTTATCCGTGTGCGTGTGTAAAAATGTGGCGGAGAAGGGAGGCAGCAGGTAACCACTACACGTAACTCCTTCTGGCGGTTGATGTTTCGGTCGCTACCCTTGTGTGTGTGCGTGTCTGAGGACAAGTCGGATAATAAAGAAAAAGATGGAGAGAAGAGAATGAGAGAGCAGATGGAGGCAGCCTGAGCCAGGCACACACACACACACACAAAGGTGCTGCTGCTGCTGCTGCTGCTGCTGTGTGTGTGTGTGTGTGTCAATGATGGCGAAGAGTTGTGAGAAAATGAGAGGCACGAGTTTTTACACATCTTCACGCGCACATGCCCGTGTATCCATCAAGATGGCACGTTCCTGTGCGAGAGGGATGAGACGACCGCCGTCCTGCGGTGAGCGAAAATGCACGCAGACGCCCATCTTGTTAGTCGGGAGAGGCAGGCGAAGAGTCGGGAGGTCAGCACGGTGGTGTGCAAAGCGGTGAAAGGCAATACCCCCTTTGTTCCCGCGGATGTGTTTTAGTACTTCTCTGCGTGTGACGCGCAGACAATCGAGACGGGTGAGTTAGTGAAAAGTTCAACGTGTGTACGTGCGCGCGTGTGTGTGCGTGTGCCAGCCCAGCATTGTCTCGCTGACAAGACCCTCATCATTATCCCCTCCTCCTCCATCGTGCTCGCTCTCTCTCTCTCTGCGTTGCCAGCTACCACAACAACCGCCAACTCCTCTCTCCTCGTGCCCGCCACACGCCACCACCACCACCGCCACGTCGTCGTTACAATCCTCTTGAAAGCGGTAGCGAGTGTGCTCACATTTCGCTGCGGCCGGCGTAGGAGGCGCTGGGGAAACAGGTGCGGGGACGCGCGCACATACGCAGAGAGATGCCATAGCAATGTTCTCCTTAGAGGCACCCCCCCCCCGTGTTCTTCAGTGCTTCACTTGATCGAGGAGTGCGCGATGGGTTTGCCGGGCCACCTGTAGCTCGCATGTGAGGTCACGTGCGCGGACGATAGAGCTGGCCTGCGCCTGACCAGCGGCACTGCGCAGCAGTTCCACCACAGAGGCACTGCCACTCGCCGCCACGTCGGTCCGCTCCACCTCCGAGACCAGGGCTGCCCATGCGTTGATGCCGTCCACCGGACTCGAGAAGTCCTCGTCGTCGAGCAGGTTCTCCTCCTCGAAGTCATCCATGTCGGCATCGTCGGCGTCGTCGACGGCCTTTTTACGGTGACTCTGCTGCGGTGTCTCACGAAGCGCCTGAGCCTGGCGCAGCATACCCTGGAAGCGGCTGTTCCGACTCTGTCCATGGCCGGCGCCCTCGCGACCCAGAAAGCCCTCAGCGCTGTCGCTGTCGGCATCGACCTCGCCCCACTCGCCGCCGTCGTCGTCATCGTCGCCGTCATCGTCATCCTGCAGCCATTCGCCGTCGTCGTCCTCTTCGCTGCTGGCCTCGCTGTCCCACTCCTCCTCCTCGTCTTCCCCCTCCTCCGCGGATGCGCCTTCGCTGGCATGTGCTGTCGGCACCGGCTTCCCCGACAACTTTGCGATGCGTCGCTGATGAACGCGCAGCTCCGCCGTGCCGTTGGTCGTCTCCATCTCCGCCAGCTGCTGCAGCACACCGCACTGCACAACACCCTCCAGGCCAGACCGCAGCTCTGCCGCGCCGGCGGCAATCGTGTTTGCCGCAAGCGCGCGCAGACACGAAACCATGGCGTACACGAAGAGACTGCGGTCATAGCCGCGCATGAGGCCCAGCATTGCCTCCTCGCTACCTTCAATCGACACGCTCCGCGCCAGCAACGACACGTACTGCTCCAGAAACGGGCGTGTCACCTGCAGCCCATGCAGCACCGCAACGGCAGCAGGCGCATCAGCGATAAGGCAGGAGAAGATGTTGTTGGCGAGCAACACGCGAAACGTCGCGCTCTGCTGTGGCCGCGTGCCGGCAGTCTTCAAGGACAGCTGCGTCACGTACTGCACCAAGGCATGCGCCGCCTCCGCGAATGCGACGGTCGATGCCGCCGCCGCCGAGGCTGCCCAGCTGCACTGCACAAGCACGTCCAACACTTTCGGCACTGCGGCCACTTCGCGCTCCCGCAGCGACGTGCTCGCCAGCACCGCCTCGCACATGGCTAAGACCAGCTGCGCCGGCGTTTTGGCCGCCTCCTCCGCCGGCACGGCTGCGGGCAGCGGCTCGCGCGTCAACTCCGCCAGTGTGCCGTACAGAAAGGAGACCGGCTCGACAGAGACGAAGTTGTCGATCGGGGGAAGTAGCTGCTGGATATAGTCAACAGCGCCGCCTCGGATGATCAGCTGGTAGAGGCACCACAGTACCTTCCACATGGGCGACGCGATGGCTGGACTGCGCGCGATGAGGGTGGTGAGGAGCGACAGGGCAGGGTCCATGAAACCGTAGGAGCTGCCGCCTTGGTGGCCGAGAATCACAAATAACATCGGGGCAACGCGCAGCTGGATTTGCACGAAGATGTCCTGCTGGAGCGCCTCCGTTGACGGGCACGGGGGCGCCGCAGACGACGACGAGGACGATGCACCAGAGACCTTTGCCAATAAGTCAGCGGCAGCGTGGCGTGCCGCCACGGTAGCCGTGCTCTCCGGAAGCGCTTTAACGAGCGTGGTGAGAGCCTCCAGCAGCTCATCGGCGGCCATCAGCACATCGGCAAAGCCATCGTTGTCGAGGAACAGCTCGTCTTTTTCACCTCCACCCGTCGTCTGCGCCGTTGACGGCGTCATCGACTCCAGCGCGTTGTACTTGGCCGTTACACGCTCCAGCACGACGGCAAAGTGGGTCACCAGCATCTCCGTCAGCTCCAGTGCCCATTGTGACAGCGTGTTCTTGTAGAACGAGATGGTCTTGCGGAGCGTGCGCACCACCGCCTCGTTGTCCATCATCCGCATCACGTTGAAGTAGTGCTGGATGAGCTCGGCAATGCAGGGGTTGATGACGTCGCGCGCGAAGGGATGGCAGACGAGGCGCGAAAAGCACACGCAGGCCTGCACACGCACCGGCGCCTCGCTGTCGTTAAGCAGACACAGCACTGGCTGAAGGGCCTGCTGGTACGCCAGCGGACTGCTCCACTCAAGCGACGGTGCAAACGTGCTGAGAACCAGCACCGCGCGTGCGCGCAGGAATCCCAGCGAGTACTGCGTCACGGGCACCGTGAAGGTCGACAGGACGTACTCGAGCTTGTCGTCACCAAAGCGCGTGGCGAGCAGGATCTTCTTGAACTGGTAGAGGCAGTAGAGTGCGGCATCGACGCGGCGCGCCGCCTCCATGGCGGGGGTGCAGAGGTGGGCGTCATTGCTCGTCGCCTGCGCAGCCGCACCAACGTAGGCCTGCAGCTGGTTCAGCAAGAAGGTCATGAGAGAGAGGAAGAGGCTCTTGTCGTGGAACTTCTTCGTTCCGGCGGCAAGGGACATGAGAAGGCTCGTAGACACCACCTTGGCGCTGTAGATGTCACCGGCGGGGTTCGCTTGCCTGCGCACGTACTCCTCCGGGTTGTCGGACCACAGCTCCTCGTCCTCGTCCGTGAAAGCGAGGCGTGGGAAGAGAAGCACCGTCATGAGCTCCTCGGCACTGGGGTGCAGTACGCTCGCGTACACAGCCTTGTGTTGGACTGCGAGCGTCAGCACCTCGAGTGCGAGGATGTACGCTTTTGAAGTTAGGGCGAGCGGTGGGCCGGCGTGCCACCGCACAAGCGCCAGGGCGGCCTCGACGGTGGGCTGCAGGTACTGTGCAGTGAAGTGCTTCGCCACGGTGCGGCAGCGTCGCTCGCAGCTCTTCGGCGACGCAAACTCCTGAGTGAGCTTGTAGGCGATGTTCATGACCCACTTGAGTAGTGTAAACATGGCGGACTGCTGGAAGTTGGAGAAGTGATCACCGCGAAGCTGCGTGACCGTCATGCCTGTTTCGGTCGGGTGGTGCAGCGCGTGCACCAGCCTTGCTCGGCAGAGCGGCAACACCACCTGCTGGAAAGCTTGAATCGGCGTCACCACGCAGGATGCGTAGAGGTAGTCGAGGGCCGACACCTCGCACAAGCATGCGGGCCAGCGGCTTTCAAAGAGAGAAAAGACGCACTTTACGGAGAGTCGCATGCAGTGCGACAACTCCTCCAGCTCCGCCGAGAAGTAAAACGGCGTCGTCAAGGAAGGACTAGAGGTTGCAGTTGCGGCACCGTGGCCCGCCAGCGCCGTCAGCGCGTGCTGCCACCGCCCCGACAGCAGCTCCATCAGAGACAGGAGCAACGGAGCAAGGTGGCCAGCGAAGCCGTCCGCCTCGTCGGCGTCCACCTTCAACGGGTCCACGTAGATCTTACAGCACCCCCGCAGTACACCCAGGGTGCCCTTCAGCTGCAGCAGCATCATGTGGATGACGTCTCCGTCGATTTCCTGGCAGCCGCTCGTGTTGCAGTCAAAGAGCCCACGCAACGCCGTCATGCTCTGACTCACGAGCCCCGTCAGCTGCGGCAGCAGATCGGGCCACCGCTCGGGGTAGTCGGCATTCACCACCTCAATCGTCGCCGCCAGTAGCTGCCGCCGCACCGCCTCCGAGACGTGGGGCTGGCACTGCAGCGACACGACGTGGTCGCGCACTCGCTGCCTCACCTCATCGGAGCAGCGCGGGTTTCGATTCCAGTCGCTGCGGCCAATTTCATTGCGAAACCGAATGGCGCTCGCCAGAAGCGCGCTCGCCGTCGCCGGCAGCCCTCTTCCAAACGCATGCGCGCACACCGTGGGGGAGTGGCAGGCGAGCTCCAAGAGGTGAAGAATGAAGTGTGGGTCCTTATCGGCCAACTGAGCAAGCGCGTCCTCGGCGGATTGCCGCCCGGCCTTGTCAGGGGACAGAGTGGCGATGAAGATGTGAAAAAGTTGGTCAGGGATGCTGCTGCTGCTGCTGCCACCGCCGCTGCCAACGCTCGTCTTTGTGTCGCACATGGCGTCCTGCCAGCCAGCTTGTGTGTACGTGGGTGTAAGCTGCTTCTTTGGGTAGCGTAATGTTCCCGGCGTGTGCAAGGAGAGTTGAGGAAGGAGAGAAAGACGCGAGGGGTGGGGGGGGGGGGGGGGGGGACTGAACGGTTAGCGCACATGTGTGTGTGTGTGTGTGCGCGCCTCGTGGAGCGGGAGGTGGGAGGACAGAGAAAGGGGCAGCGTTCAGGAAAAAGGTGCTGGGGAGAAACGACGAAGTCGCATGTGCGCTCCTGCCACTCCACCCGCCTTTCCCCCACCCAACGACGAAACCGTACGTATTCTCTCTCTCTCTCTCTCTCCACAAGCAGCTATGTGCGTGCACGCGGCGCGCAGGTCTTCCTAACCGCATCAGCAGACGCATGCATGCGGACCATGAGGCGAGCGCCACACAACAGCACGGAAAACGAGAGATCGAAGTGCACAAAGCAGACACGCACACGCACACACCAGTATCTGATTTGGTGCCTACGAATGTGGGCCGTCCATCCCGTAGCCGCTTCCACCGCCGATGCTGGTCGGATCGATAAAGGATCCAGGATAGTCCTGCCGCCCCATGCTGCCCACAGTCTGCAGCATGTCTGTGTTGTTGCTGCTTCCGTTCGCGTTCGCTGCAGCGGCGGGGGCACCGGTGACGCCACCGTTGGCGCCGTAGTTCACGCCGTTGTTCACCTGCTTTGACATGTCGTTCAGCCGGATTACGTGCTTCGAGATTTCGCGGAGGTAGTCGCCGAGGGAGAAGAACTGTGACTCGAGCTCTTCGAAGTGGGCAGCCACATCTTCAAAAGCTTTGTCAGCAAAGCCGTCCTCATTGCCCCACTCACTCCGGTGAATGTGCGGCGCCGCACCAGATGAAGCGCCACCGTCGCCAACGCCGGGGAAAGGACTGCCAGCGGACACGTTCTCCCAACCTTGGCGAGACTGCCGCCGGCTGGCGCTTGACGAGTGTATGTTGCTGTTGGACGGTGGCGCGCCACTAAGGCCTCCCGCCACGGTGGACGCGAACGACGACTGACTGCGCTGATTCATCGGCCCGCGGTACATCGAGCTCTCCAAGCCACTGCTGTTTGCGCGGAAGCTGCCGTCGCCCAGGTTGCTGCTGGGCGACGTCGTTGCAGGGCCGGAGCGCTGCGACTGCGGCGGCGGCTGCGCGCTGGCGTACATGTTCGTCACTAGTTGGTGCTCGTTCGTGTGGCTCGACTTGAGCAGCGCGCAGGTACGGTAGAACACTTGGGTTTCGATTTCGGCGATGCGCTTCAGCTCATGCACGAAGGCGTCCTGCGTGGAGGCGGAGCCGAAGGCGTTCATGCGACCAGTGGTGAAGGTCTCCTCGATGTCGCGCAGCTCCGTCTCCACATTGTCAAAGTCCGACTGCATGGCTGATGCACGAAAAAAACGGCCCAGCGTGTGTATGTGCGAGTGTGTGTATATGTGGAAGGGAGAGAAGAGAAGAGGCGACAGGTAATCTTGCTTTCGTTGTTGGTGTGTAGGTGGATCGCGAGCAGTGGAGGTGGGGAACAGGCGCTGCGAAAGCCGTTACGTTGACTTGGGGAGGGGGGGGGGGCACAGCGACACGCGTGTGTACATGTATTCGCGCACTGTGCAGCAGAGGAGACGAGACGGCAGAAAGTACAACGAAGGTGAAGAGAAGAAAGGGCAGAGGGATGCGGCATAGACACGCGCACTTACAGAGAGAGATGGAGTCGTCAAGAGCGACGCGAGAACGTGGATGCGTAAGTGGATGTGGATGCGCGGGTAGGCGATAGGCGGCAACCAAGGCGTTGCCCCACCCCCAACCGAGTCCTCAACCGCCGCCAGCACCGCCAAAACACCACCGGACTGCTCCCTCTCACCTTCAGGCTTGACATACAAGACGTTTCTACTTGATATGGCACATCGTTGCGTCTTTCGCTTGTTGCGTCTCTCTGGATCGGAAGACGCCACTGCATCGGAGGGGGAGGGGGAGGGGGAGAGAGGAGGAGGGGTGCAGGTCTCACTGTTCCCCTCCGCGTGCATGCGTGTAGTTGTCGTCCCTCGGTGCTTTGTGTTCTAGGTGGGGTGTGGGGGAGTGTTCTTAGCACCTCTCCACCGACTCCACTCGAACGGCGGGAGGCACCTGGTGTTCCTTTCCATGCAAGGCGGCAAGCAACAGCACTTGCATGCGTGCGGATGGGCGGGTCGATGAGAGCGTCAGTGGGTGTCAACGACGTGCACTCCAAGGAAAGGACGAGTGCTTTAGAAGGCGAAGTCGACCGGCAGCGACCGCACCCACTACCGCGTGGGAGGAGCAAGCGAAAGGAAAGGAAAACAGCGGGAGACAGACGCCGGAGGCGGAAAGCCATCAACGCCTCTACATGGCTCGCTCTCTCATTTTTCGCCTCCCCACCCCACCCCCACCCCCACCCCTCCAGTCGCTAAGGGGCGATGCAGCACCGCATCACATACGTTTCCTTGTTCGCCTTTTCAAGGCGTAGCAGCGGAGAAGGGAAGAGAGTGTGTTGGGAAGCAGGGGGGAGTGACGACGGCAGCAGTTATCGCTGTAGCAGCGCGCCTGAACGGGTCGTGCCCAAGCTCACCGACGTCCATGACCCCAACTCTGGAGCAGAGCACAGCGCACACGCATTCACACCCTCCGCCTCGCCTCACGCCCACAGACGTGAGGCAGAACCCGTTCACGCATGAATGGCGACTATCGAGGAAGTGGGGAAGGCAAGAAGTAACAGTGTACAAGACGTGTTAGCGCGTGCGTTGTAAGTGCACACGCCTGCGCAGAGACGTGTGCAGCGAGGTCTCTCTGCAATCAGCACCAGAGAGACCTCGCCGCGGAGAACGGCCATGGCGGTGCACCTGAAGCCGTCCCCGCCACCTCCATCGGCAGCCTCCCTCTCTCCCCTCTAATAATAATTTTCGATGTGCAGAGACGGTACTATCTGCCGCAGCATCAGCCGCGCTGCCGAAGTCTCCTCCACAATGCCCTCAATCGTCTTTCGCAGCACCGTCACTCGGTCTTGCGCCTCCGTCAACTTGCGTGCTTCACGCGCGGCCGCATCATCCTGCGCGTGCAGCTGCGCTTCAGCAAGCGCACGTTCCTGTAAGAGAGCCTGAATGCGGGCGTTAATGTCGTCAACCTCGCTCTGTAGTACGGATCGCACAAGTCGGCGCTCCTCCACGGCGGCGGACAGGTCGTTGCGCTCCTCCTCCGCAGTCGTCAGCTCTTCTCGATACACTTTCACGCGGCGGCCGGTGCTTATGAGACGACGGGCCTGTTGCTCTGCTGCATCAATGATAGCGTTCGTGTCCGCTCCGCTGCTGCTGCTGCTGCTGGTGCAACTCTGGGCAATGATGCGACGCACGTCCGGCGGCAGCGGGCCCTCCGCTGTGCCTGCTTGCACTGACGAGGCTGTTACGGAGGAGGATAGTGCTTCAGACACCCCCTCCCCAGAGCCGCTGTGGGCCCCCGTCCCATGCACGTCTGCACTGGCGCTGGGCGGCAACTGCGCATACTGAAGCGCGCCACTAGGTGGCGACGGTGACGGAGTCGGCCATGCCCCCGTGTCCGAACCCTGTCGTTGCTGCTGCTGAAGCTCTTGCTGAAAAAGAGCGTTGTAGTTCACAGCCGCCACCTTTCTCTCCCTGCCCAGATTGGCAGGGGTAACGGCACCGCGGGCCGCCGCAGCGGTGAGGCCAACCGACGCAGGCGGAGACGAAGATAACGGCGGCATTGGGCTCTGCGCCGGTCGCTGCAGCTGCAAGACTTGCGCAGTGGTGCTCGAGGACGTCGGAGTCGAACATGCCCCAAACCTGTCACGGCTGACCCGACGCTGGAACCGCCCTTCGCCGGATGCCGCTGCCGACGCACAAGAAGAGAGCGGTGTTGAGAGAGATAAAGTCGAGGAGAGTGGTCCACTACTGCTACCGGCTGTGACACCCGATGTGAGCCTGGTGCGACTCTTCCGCGAGAGACTCGCCTGCACACCGGCTGCCCCAGTGCTACTGGTGGCGCTGCCGTTCCAGAGCAGTGGATGGAATGGATTCCCCTGCAGTGGTCGAGTCTGGATCGGTGTGGCGAGCACCGGATCAGGCGACGCGGCGGCGAAGTGCGAGCTGGGTGTGACCTGTGGGTAGTTGTTGCCGAGGCGTTGGTAGCCGTCCGCGGCCCTGCCCATGTGTGTCATCCACGCGCCGTACGGTGGGCCGGGGAGCACAATGCAGCAGCAGCGGTCACCCTTGAAGCAAGCACTGGGGGGATGCACCGACGCCAGAGCGCGCGGCGATGGGATTTGTGCAGTGGAAGTGTTGGGTGGTATGCTGAGAGGCTCGGCTGGAATAGCCGCCGAGACACTGGAGAGGGAGCACAGAAAAAGAGAAAGAAGGCTGGTCAAGGTGGGTGGGTATCAGTGCATATATACATGCATGTATATATGTGCGTGCGTGCGTATGGCTCTCCCGCTTACCTGCCCCTCCTCCACTCGCCACCCCCCCCTACTTGTCTGCTTTAGAGCCCTCCGCGAGGTGTTCTGTCGTGTGCCGCACCTGCCGCTGCTCCCCTTCGCGGTTCATCAGCGCTCACTCTTTGTGTGTCTCTAACGCCGCACCCAACGCACGTCTTGTCTTCCCTCTCTCTCTCTCTCTTCGAGCAGTGAAGGAACAGAGAGAGAGGCAGAGGGACAGTCCAGACAATGTGGCTGCCGCGCCTCGCCCTCTTCCTCTTTCTCGTGATGCACCTCAGATCTATGGGCCGGTGATGTCTCCCACGTGTGCCGGGGTTGCCGAAAACTTGTGAAGGGGAGGGGGGTTGCACACTCCCCATGTGATGCCCGTTTCCTGTCCGTGATTGGCACTCATGTGTGCTCGGGTGGCAGAGCGAGAGAGGGAGTGAGTGCAAGCAACCACGAGGAGAAAATGGAGCCTAGGTGGCACACATGTAGGCATGCAGACATACGACTGGTAAGCACGCCCTTGGAGAGTCAGTGCTTTCGACGGCGAACCCTCCCGCCCTCTACTACTCCTTACCTTTTGGCCTTGCATTGCTGCCGACGCTGGCAAGCGAGTGCGTACCCGTCTCTGCATGGCACACCGTCACTGGGCTCATTGCATCCATCCTCGCACCCCGTTCTCAGGGCATGACGGTGGGCGACGCGGTGAGTGGACGATGGTGTCTCCCTCTTTCTTCTTAGGGCGGTCCACCGCAGGCGAGATCCTCCTTCAGCCCATCAGCGCTGCTTCTCGTAGTGATAGTCTGTGAGAAGCGGCCCCACTAACCTCATGGTCCCTTCTCTCTCGCTACGTTCACTACCCACGCCTCCGGAGGAAGTCCCCCACCCCACCCCCCCCACACACACACGCCCATCCAACCCCCCCCCCTCCCTTCCGCCTCTCCACCCGGTGAAGTAGGAAGCTGGGAGGACATGCGGCCCCATACTCTCGTCAGGACGCACAAGCACAGGCCGTATACGCGTATGTATGCTCTCGCGTGGAAAAGACGCACTCTGCTCCTGCCGGCGTGTGGCCTCCGTGTGTGAAAAGCAGCACGACCGCACCGCACACACACACACACTGCCTCCAGCAGGAGTTGGATCGACGGAGACCAATGTGCGGACTCGCTTGATGGCCTCAATGCAACTCCCTCCCTCGCACACACACACACACGCCAGCTCTGGCGAAGGAAGGGAAGCATACTTATCTACACGTGCGTTTATGTGTGTGTATGCCCATACACGCACACAACCAAACAGTAGCGTATAATGCGGAGAGCCAATCCGCTGGGCAGATGTAAACTAAAAGGAAGTCGGGAAGGTCACAGTCGGGAAGAGAGACAGACACACAGGCACGTGGAGGCACACATAGACGGCAGCGCACGCGCCCACAGGTATCCGTCCCCAGCGCGCGGATAGGTGCGCCGCCAACGTCTCGTTCCCTTTTCTGCGTTGTGTATGTGTGTCTGTTTCAGCCGCAGCTGTGGCTCGGCGAATGCCAAGTGGCAAGCGAGCCGCAGACACCCGCGGTAACACAAGGAGAGAGACACACACACACACAGTACGCGCGTGCCCTCGCGTATAGCATCCTCGAGTGCGTGTGTGCGTCACATATGCGGTGTTCCCATACCACCACCACCCTCGAAAAAAAAAAAGAAAAACCAATGCGGGAAGGGAAGAGAGAAGAGGGCGAGCGGTAGAGACTGCATGCGTGTTCGAGTGTTACGCTCCCAAGCTCACCCGCCCCTCGCACACCTGCTGATGTATGATATATATATATATATATATAGATATAGATATATATATATATACCAAGCGCCATTAGAAGCAATACAACGACCAGGAGAGGACACCAGCTAACTCATCAGCGGCGCTTCCCTTTCTCGGCGGCAGTGCCGTGCATTGTTGTGCGCATGTGCGGACCACCTCCTCACATCGAGGCATCCACCAAGCACTTGACCATCACAACATGCGGCATATGTAAGTCCATGCACGCACGCCCGTCCTTCGGTGTGTAGCCGGCCTTGGTGTAAAAATCCTTGGAGCTCAGCTGCGCGTATGTAAGGGCCCAGCGGACGTGGAAAGCGTCCCGGGCGATCTTCTCGGCGGCTCTCATCAAAGTCCGACCGACGTCGAAGCAGCGAGCGCTCTTGACAACGCACACGCGCTCGATCTTGGCAACCACCTCCGTAAGCTTTCCTGCCCCCGACGCCTTCGAGACCCGACGCAGCCGCAGCGTGCCAACGGGGATGAGGGTCGCAGGGCGGTAGCTCGGCTTGTGCATTGACACCTGGGCAGATGGCTTGCTGCTGCTTCCAGTGCGCGGCTCGTTGCCCGGCGCAACGATGTTTTGCTCGCGGCGCTGGAACCGCAGCCCTGACCCCTCCATCCCGATACTCTTCAACAGCCGCGCCTGCACCATCAGCTCCTTCATCTCCTCCATAAAGAGCTTGTAGTTTAAGTAAGCCACAACGTGCAGCGAGACCGGCTCGAAGTCGTCGCACTCTTCTGGGGCGGCAAAGGACGGCTCCTCGCAGAACACCTTCACCCGTGTGCGCACCGAGTCGGCGAAGACGGGCTTCACCTCGCCCACCACGGAGCGGAGCACCGTGTACTTGGTGAAGAGTTCCTTCGCGTCCGACCTATTCGCGAGCAGCTTCTGCACCTCATCCAGCTTTGCCCACAGCGCCTCATCAGCGGCGTCCCGCATCGCGGGGCACGAGCCATCCACGCTGGCATTCGCAGTGGAGGCCATGTTCGTGGCGACTTGCCCAATATCACAAACACATACAGATATATATATATCGAGACATATATGTATGTGTGTGTGTGTGTGTGTGCGAACGTGTGCAGGTGAGCACTAAAACCCTGGTGGTCAGAAGGGGGATGGAGAGTGCATGATAGAGAGCACGAGGTCGTGATGGCCGACACAATAAACACGCAAGACAGGCGGAAGGAACAGCGGGGGAGGGCAAGGGACACCGATACGGAGAGCCAAAGAGGGAAGGAGATGAAGTACTGCCAAAGACCGGGTCCGCAGCAGCAGTAGCCTCCGCTGATCATGGACGGCACACATACACGCCTTGGTAGACCAGTCTGTATACACGAGGGAGGAGGAGGGAAGGGGGCGGCAGATGCCACACATACAAGAGCACATGTCACCATCGCAATGCTGTTCCCGCTTTCGCCAGTTGTCGTTGAACAAAGCGAGAGGTTCGTGTCGAGCGGCGTACAAGAAGAGTCTCTGGCACACATACACACCCAACCTCACTCCGCACCGTCTCCCTCCCCTCCCCCCTTCACGACCTGCCCCGCTCGCACTTAGAACGACGGCAAAGAATACAACACCGTGGAGCGTGCACCATCATGCGCGGATGTGCGGACATGGAAGACGCTGCAGCTGTGCGTGCTCAGCTGATGGTATGTAGAGGTGGTGGACGCCAGGTGATGAAGGAGAGGTGCGACGCTGCATTACGTACTCGCAAAGCGCAGGCGACTCCCCGGCAGCCGCAGGACGTGCAGCCGCACACGCACACGCACATCTAAGTATCTGTCGGAAGGCACGCCAGGGAGACAAGAGCACAGAAGGCAGCGGATTGCGCGTGCCAGTGCGGCACTCGTAGGCACGTACGACAAAAAAAAAGAAGAGGAAGTGCCACGCGCGTGCGACGGCACCGCCGCCTTCCTCTTCGTACCCCAGACCTCATGTGTGTTGCGTGCGCCTGCCCCCTCGCTCCGTCTCTGTGCAGAGCTGCTGCCGCTGTCTTTGGCTCGTCGCCTAGACAGACATGCGGGCCAGCTCCTTTCTGATCAAGGTGATGCGTCGCTGCAGCTGCGCCATGCCAACCACGTCTAGCTGCACTTGCGCGTACTTCTTCTCCGCCTTGCGACGGGCGAGATGCTGAAACACGTCCTTCCAGGTAGACCCGTCCCCGCTGCAGCGGTAGTAGTGGTACACCACACTGCAGAAGACGCCCGTGTAGGCGAGGAAGTACGTGGTTGGCTCCACCAAGTTCCAGTCAAACACAAAAAAGATCCAGTTGAAGTACACGACGAGCTGCGCAGCGAAAAACGAGAAGGTGCCGTACTTGAGCAGCGGCAGATACACGCCGTAGACGAACTTGTCGACCCTCGCTTTGCATGCCGTGAAGGGGGCGAGGGTGCCCTCGGCCTCGGCGAGGAGGACTAGCAGTTCGCGAACCGTGTGATCCGCAATGAGCGTGATGGGGGCCTCGCGAGCACTTCCCCGAGAAGACGCCGTCGCCAACACCGGAGAAGATGGTGAGGGCGCCGGTGGTGCTGCTTCTGTCGCGGCCGCCTCCAGCGTCACCTCAGACAGGCGAAGTGCCTTCGCAATGAGCTGCTCGAACGCAGCAACGTTCGTCACGGCGTACGACGGCGTTGCCGTGAAGTGGGCAACCCTAGTAGACCCATCACCTGCGTCCACGCCACGGCTGCAGCTCCCGTCGTGCCCCACCTCGTCGGCGGCTGAAAGCGACGCATAGGATGTGTGAAGAACAACGGCCGAGGGCGTCACGGAAAATGACGAGGCTGCGCCGGATGTGGGGATGGGCTTGAGGACGTGGGTGAGAGGAGCACCCGGAGAGGTCAGTTTTGCCTTCGCTGAAGCATCAGCAGCCGTGGTGCTGTGGCACCGCAGGGCGGAGGGCATTCTCGGCAGTCGGAATAGGAGGTGACGCCGTGCGCAGCGCGTGGCTGCGCGGCCGCACATGAGGCACATCATTGTGCTGAAGCAGCAAAAAAAGGGAGGCAGTCGCGCACAAACCGCGGTTCGTGGTGTGCACGATATATTTGACTGAGACTGTCTGTGCGCACACACGTGTGTGTGTGTGTGTGTGTGTGTGTGTGTGTGTGTGATGAAAGCGACTTGGCGGTGGGGACAAGGTGCGAGCGAAGAGGAGATAGAGTCGCGTCGTGTCAGTGAACATCACAGCCCTTGGCAGTCAGGAAAAGGCATGCGTCCGTCGACGTGGTCGGTGCAGCCTCCCCTGCTGCTGTTCGCCTGAGTCGGTGTGTCTGTCTGGAAGAAGGACACTGGATGCATGTTGCCCCTCTTTCCAGTGGGTCCATGACCTCGTATTCGCACGAGGAAGAAACACCGAAAAAAAAAACAGAGAGACAGACTCGATCACGGGCAGTGAGAGGCACAGCGACGGAGGATACTTGGTCCCCTCCCCCACTCCTCCGACGCACAGCCACACGCCCCTTACACAAACTGCTCGGCTGGCGCTGCTCCTGTTGGTGCTCACAGTTCGACGCTCTGCTGTTGCGATCATTTTTTTTTCTCTTGGCCTTCTCTGA
This sequence comes from Leishmania major strain Friedlin, assembly GCF_000002725.2. NCBI lineage: Eukaryota > Euglenozoa > Kinetoplastea > Trypanosomatida > Trypanosomatidae > Leishmania > Leishmania major. The sequence continues at coordinate 194,535 of NC_007254.2, read as the reverse complement.
TGATCATGGTCTCGTCCTAGGCACGCGCACATCGCGTACAGAAGACCAGTCACAGGTGGGGCAAACGCCACCGCCGTGGTCGCCTCAGCTGCCGCCGTTCTGGCGAGCGTGCCAGGACAAAAAAAAGGGGGCATCGCTGCACAGACACGGCACACACGCACACACACACACGTCACAGGTGAGCGAACACTTCATCCAGCCGCGTCGCGGACGCCAGACCGGCAATCACTACACCAAGGCCAAGTCCCATCTGCGCGCGAAACAGAGCGCCGCCGCTGTTCCACGTGAGCAGCATGCCAAAAACGCCGTAGGCGCCGCAGCGACCTGCCGAGCGCATCCAGCGGTCTTCTTCCGGCGAGGTGCGCAGCGTTCCTATCCGACTCACGACAGCGTCCACCTGCGGCTTCGTAAAATACGCTCTCGAAAGCGACAAAACCCCGGAAGGCGAGGGGCACGGCGTATTGGCACCGCCAGAAGGTTGACTGAGCCTCTCGTCCGCTGAAGTGGGGACTGCCGCACCGGTCGCGACAGGAGCCTCGTAGCCGCGGTACCGAGCAGGATCATGCACGACGGAGTGCAGCTGTGTCCAGAGATACCCCTGCGGCACTAGCAGAGTCTCCCACGCAATGCTGTCCTCTCCGAGTCCCATCCGCGCGAGCTCTGCCTGCACCGGGTCTTCGCACAGCTGCAGCCACGCCAGTGCCTTGGAGGCAAACGACTGTTCCGCTTTCAACCGTTCCTTCACCGCGCGGTGGCGTTGACTGTACTGCTCTGCAGCCATCACAGCAGCCGCCTTTTCCCGCGCCGCGGTGGCCTCCAGAGCCGCCGGCGTCAGACCCTGCACGCACTCGGCAGCGCCGCAAATAACGCCGCCGATGATTCCGAGTGGCGTGCTGTAGCCGGCGCTTGGGTAGAAGTAATGGTGTAACTTGGTTAGCGAGCGGTCGGCAAAGGAGAGGCGGGGGCGGTGGTAAAGATAAAAGTACACCGCGGATGCCGCGTAGCCAAGTGGCACCGTGTAACGCATACCAGCGACCGCGTTGTACTCGCACAGGGCGAGGCCAGGGTATTCAGTGGCGCGGATGCATGTCGCATATCCAGGGTAGTCACGGAGGTCAATGACTAACGAGATGAAGTGCAACAAGTCCATGGTGACGATGGCGGGTGACGCGATATAGCCCGTTTATCGTCAGCACGCACATACGCATGCACATACCAGCGATCGCGGGCCAGGCGGGCACTGGCTACCACGGAGCTGCGGCTGCGTATGGATATTGAGGAGGGAGGGGGCAGCGCGAAGCGCAGCCAATCGTGAGAGTGTGTAGTGAAAAGCGAAGGCAGGCGGGGTAGAGACGAGCGTGAGGAGAGGCTGGAGCAAGTACGCCTGATAATGAGCACGCCCAAATCAAGGCGCAGGCAGCAGGCTGGTGTGCAGGCTTGCTTGAGCGAACGCACAAGACGCACAGGAACACGCGTACGTGTGCGTGTGCGTGTGTGTGTGTATTGGTTCGCTAGCATCAGGCATGCTTGTATGCGCACGGAAGAACGCACACGTGGCAGCGGAGGGAGGGGAAGGGGGAGGGGAAGGGGGGCGTTTCGCCGGGTCTCGTGCCTTGGCGCCGCGTTCAGAGATGCGCTGTTCCTTTGATGTGGTAGGCGGTGGACGCTTGGAGGGAATGGACAGGCAGGGACGTCGCGTCCCTCTACAGGGAAGTAGGGGCCCACTCTGTGTGTGTGTGTGTGTGTGTGTGTGTGTGTGTAGGTGGAGGTGTGTGTGTGTGTGTGTGGGGGGGGGGGGGGGGGTCGACCTTGAGTGTCTGTGGACGAAACACGAGAGGCTCCTGCCGGACACACACACACAAACGCATACTCGCGAGCATACGATGCACACCCTTACACAGTTACACGCCTACGTGCCGGAAATTAAAACACGCGCACGAAGAGAGAAGGCACAAATCATTACCTTGTACAGGAGAAGCAAGACACGCACACGCAGAGCAAGAGATGACGACGACAACGACGATGATATCCAACCGCGCACACGCACACACAGGCATAGATCAAGAAGAGAGGGAAAGAAGCAACTGAGTCGCACACACTCGTTACGGCGCATACACACGCACACACACGCACATCCGCGGCGTGAAAACCTTCCTCAGCACCCTCGTCGCTGATGATTCTTTGCCTTCCAACCACCTCCCCCACTTTTGTCCCCGTTTTTTTCAACTCTGCAGGAAGGCCCTCTCCTGTTCCGTCGGCACACGGGCATCCGGGTCGGCGGCAGCTGTCGAGGCAAAGGACGCGATCACCTGCGCCACAGCGTCGTCCCGGCTCTCCTCCAGCGCCATCAAAGCACGTGCGCGGATGGCGTGGGTGTACGCGAGGAGGAGTCGCACACGGTGCAGCAGCTGCTCTGTCTGCGCCACAGTGTCGCACAGCAAGCGAGAGCAGTCGACAGTGCTGCACGGCGTCACCGCCGCTGTAGAGGCAGCTATATCGTTGTCGCCCTCAGAGGTGAAGAGAGTTGGCAGCCCGGCGGATGAAAGCAGTGAGGAGGCCGCATTGGCCGACCCTGACAACACATTCGCCCCGCCTGTCGACGCGACGGCGCGGTCGGTGGATGTGGTGACAAAGCCAGAGAAACGCCATTGCATGTACAGCAGCAACAGCTTGCCTTTGGAGCTGAGGGACGCGGCGATGTGGGCGAGGGAGTCTGAGGCAATGAAGGCGGACTCGCGCGCATATGACGCGGTCTTGCTGGGCGCACTCACACCGATCCCGCCACCGCGCGCCGCGCCCGAACGGTTGTTTACCGCGCCGCCAGCCCTGTTCGATGGCGGCGTAGGGGTGGCAGTGGCGGAGAGGGCGGACGGTCCCCAGCGCCAGGCGTGGTAGAGTCGTGCTGCGTGGTGCACGGCTGTTAGGTCGGCTTGGAGGTTCATCAGAAACATTGCCCAGTGAGTCATGGCCACACCAACCGCTGACGGAGCCCGCGTAGCGGCCGCGTCACCTCTGCTGGGGGTGGCGCCTACCTTGTGCTTCCCTGCCGCGCGCGCCGTCTTGGCATCCACCTTGGAGGTATCACTGCCGCGGCCGTGGCCGCCACTCACGAGCAGATGAGCCTCCGCGTCTGACAAAAACGCGAAAAGCAGCCGCAGCGCCGTCAACGACCAGCGCAGCGCGCCTGGCAGACGGTGCAGTCGGAAGTCGCTGTTAGCAAAGGCCGCGGGGCCGCTCGTGCCTTCCTCGCCCTGGCTCCGGCACTCTTGCTGCCGCAACCCTTCACGAACGCGCGACGTATTGGAAAGCTCGAGTGTGGCCGACTTGCTCATGTGACCGACCTTCGCGAGCACCATCGACTGCTCCTGCGTGGACTCGTAGCCAAGCACCTCCAATGGGCCCTGCCCCCGCACCCCGTCCGAAGCGCCGTCGCCGCACCTGCCAACAGCCGGCGCGCGCGGTGACATGAGAGCGTTGTGTACGCAGCCAGCAATGAAGATGTTGTTCATTCCCTCCGCGTGCGTCAACTCGTGCAGAACGGCCTGCACACACTCCGCCCAGCATACAGCTTGCAGAACGCGCGCCGTCATGAGCCGCGTGAGCAGTACAGGCGTTGATCCGGCCGCACTCGAGTCGGTCGTGCTGTCTGCGATGGGGGCGCGTAGCAGCAGCCCACCCTTCACAGCCTTGACGCTGTCAGCTGCCACGTCGGCAGCGGGGCCAGTAGGTGTTGCGTGCTGCTCCGTGGCATGATGGCTGGCGCCTGCATCACGCGGCTGTGACCGGATGCTCTGCAGACGCGCCCAAAGCGAAGCCACCTCCGCATAGCGCTCCGTCAGGTTGCGCAGCTCCACCTCCGCCATCGAGCACACGCCCGGTAGAGAGGTGAGGGGGTGGTCAAGCAACGTGTCATCGACGGCGGCGGAGCTGCTCTGCGCGCCTCGCGTGGCCGCCACCTTCTCTGCCGAGAGAGTTGTCTCTAGCGGCAGCACCATAGATGGAGAGGACGGCGACAGGGACACATCCTGGATGCGCGACGGTCGCGTGTGCGCCGGAACCGTGTCGGCGCTGCCATCCGGGTCGTCAACGCTACCGGTCCCTGCCAGACCTGCCATCGAGTGGACCATTTCAAGAGTGATCCCCAGTGCGTTGCGGTCGCCGCGGCGACCCTGCGCGAGGCGCACCACCTCGTCCATCGCCTTCACGAGAATATCGGTAGATCGGCGCACACACTTCGGTTTGTGGTACTGCCCGTGGCTGAGCTTGGCGAACAAAGCCGCGGCACTCCTGTACTGCGGTGAAGGCTGGGAAGGCTGGTGCGCCTGGAGTGGCTGACGGTGCTGTAGCGGAAAGCTCGGTGGCGACTTCTCCGACTCAACTGTCATGCTGCCCGTAGACTCGGCGTCCATCGCCGAAGCGAGCGCTTGCTGTCCCAGGGCCGCTACATGGGCTTGGAGACGCACAAAGGCGGCGGAGAGGGCTGTGTTGCGCTCGGTTAGACGCTCCGTCAGGAGCTGCAGCGCGTTCAACTGCTGCGCATGCAGCGTCCGCTCCCGCTGCAATGCCGAGGCGAGCTGTACCGCCCATGGTGGAACCGCGGCATCCCCTGCCCCGGAGTCAGAAGCGGAAACGCCGCTCTGCCGGGGAGAGTAACCATAAGGCAAACTGTTCCCCTCCACAAGATGAGCGCCAGGGTAGTGGTGCCCGCTTCCGGCGGCCACTCGCAGCGCCGCCGCGTCGCCGCCGACCACTCCGCTGCCAAGCGCGTCACCTCGCCAGCCTTTCCTGCTGCTGCCGGGCACAAGAGGCGACGTGACCACCGCCGATGACGACATACGCAGCTCTCGCGGTGACGACGCCGCTGGAAGACTCAGCGCCACTGCGCCGCTCTCGTTGCCACCGCTGCCAGCCTCTCTGCTGTGCAGCAGCTCGTGCTGCTTTGCCAGTGCTGCGGTGTACAGCTGCTGCAGCTGCTCGATGGACGTGGCAATCGTCTTTCCCTCGGCGGTGGCGTAGTCGCGACCGATGCGGTCTGCCACAGCGCTCGGCAGCACGGGAAGGTTCGTGATCGAGCCCTGCTCCAGGAGCCACTGCTGTCGCCCGCGCAACACCCGGCTGAAGTCAGCTAGAGTTGCCTCGGCGGAGCGCTGCTGAACAAGAGACTGCCTCACCTCATCCGTGGTCTTGACAAGGTGCTTCAGAGCGTTCTTGATGTCCTGGGCGTCCGGCGCGATCGCCTCCACCAGCGAGGATCGATCCGCCTCCACCGCCAACTTGCGGTCGGTGCGGTAGTCCGGCGACGTCTTCACCACAGCCCCTCGGTGCAGCGTGGCTCTGTCTACCGCGGCAACGGTGGCAGCGCTGTGCGTGACGTTGCTTACCGCCGGTGGTGTCGTCGTAGCTGTTATGGCACTGCTACCACCCATCTGATCTGGGGCCTGCGTAGTAGGCTGCACAAGGGGTGAGGGAGTGCCGACAGTCGTCGTCATCGCTGCCCCCCGAGGCACCCACTCGGTCCGCTGCGGGGGTGCACCGCCAGGCGCCGTCGCGTGCGTCAACGCGACTGTGCCGTCGTAGACAAACACGGCCATCATGCAGCCCTTCTTCGGGTCGTCCTGCGCCGCCACCGCGAAGCGGGTGCGGGGAACAATGTGAAGGCCGAGGGGGAGGGCACCGGCAAACTTGCTGTACGCCAACACGGAGGGCTCTCTTGGGTTCGTCACGTCCAGCACCATCAGCCGCCCCTCCCCGTTTGGCGACTCCTGGCCAGCAATGATAGCGTTGTTGCCTTTAAAGAGGATGGCGCTGAAGGTGTACGGGAGCGTGCGCTCCACATCGAGGGTACTCGTGTTCATGAGGGCGCTGCCGCGGGCGAGGCCCACCCACACGAAGCCGGAGTTGCGGTGGTACTCGATGACCGAAGCGTCCAGCTTCATGCGGATGCGGTTCTCCTGCCCTTTGGGAACGTTCACGTTCTCTCCGCTCGGCTCGAACACACGCACGCAGGCGTCTCCGGCCACCGCGAACACTTTGTCCGTCGACTCAGCGTATGTCGCGTCGGTTAGAATGGCGGCGATGTTGCGCCGCTTCAGCACCACCCGCCGCTGCGGATCCCAGACGTGCACGCCCTTCTCTCGTCCAGCCGTCCAAACCTTGTTGCACGCCTCCCAGTACCAGATCTTGTTGATTGTCTGGTTGTGCGCGTTGTGGATGAGTTGGTACTCCAAGTTCGACATGTTCACCACCGCCACGTGGCCGCGGCTCAGGCCGCACCACAAGTAGTTGGAGAAGCTCACCCCTTGCTTGTCGTGGCCCTGCGGGTTGCCGCTGGTCATCGCGTCGTCGCCGTAGCCGTCATCACCGTCGCTGTTCCAGTGATTTCCCATGTCATCCTCGCCACCAAAGCCACTGGCGAGACTGCGACCCAGAAGGACACCGTTACTGCCAGCGCGCTGCTTCACAGACTTGCGGACGCCAGAGCTGCCCCGACCGCCTTTCTTCCGCTTCCCGGCCTTTGCAGCCTTCGGCGTCGTGCCCCCCGCGCGAGGTGACGTCGAGGCGGACTTAAAGGTAGTCGCCTGCTCCTCAGCGATCCTCACTACCGCCATGCAGTGCACCTGATCAATGTCTTTCACGGACTTCGAGTGCGTCAGCTCGCGTCCGCTGAGGCGCAACGCCGCGAGCGGATCGTCGCCGACAGCGGTCCAGACTACCGGTTCGACCGGGTCCACGGCCATCGCCCGGATGTTGCTCGGCACCGTTGCTCGGTAGACCACTCCAGGGACGGCCTCGTTCGAGTTCATGCGCGAGTACTGCGGGGCTGCGCCGCCGCCTAGCACGTCTGCGTTGCTGCCGCCTATGCTTGCGTTGGCGCCTGCCCCGTTGCTCCGGCGCGGGGCACTCATGCCGCTGTTCATATGCGCACTATGGCCCACAGACGAACGCTGCAGTGGCGTAGGCAAAGGCGGCGGCGGCGGACTGCTGCCTGGAACGCCGCCAGCCACGGCGCTCGCGTGCATGGGAGAGGACGAAGTGGCTGCTGCTGCTCCGCCCGACAGCAGCGCCAAGGACGGGGACAAAGAGAGGCCGCCTCGCACTCGGTCACCTCCTGCGGTGTTGGATGCTGCGCCTCTCCCGTTGGAGTGCGCTGCTCCGCCGGAGGGTGATGCACCGGCTGTAGTGGATGCATACGGCGTCGGTGACCCCACCTGCGCGACCATCGCCGCGCGAGGTTTCGATGTCGTCTTCTTTGTGAGCGATGCCGACACGGCAGCGGCGGCGGCGGCCCCTGGCGATTGCCCACCAGCGTTCGCGTTCGATGCCGCGGTAGTGCTGCCATGGTCCACAAAAGTGTTGTCATCGTCCTCCAGCATATCCTGTGAGGGGCTGATGTACATCAAGGACGGGGCAACTTCGCCCGATGATGTCCCATCGTTGCCTGCCTCTGCGAAAGCAGCGGTGTTTGGGTGGTGTTGACCGCTGCTACTCGGCAGCCCCGCTGAACCGCTCCGCTGCTCACCTGTCGACGTCTGGTTCACATTCGCCTTTGCGCGCACCTGCTCCTCTTGCGAGGGGAGGTAGGGGTAAGAGGGGCCGAGCGCCCATCCGCCTCCGCTCTTCCCGTCGATGAGGCGTAGACCTGGCACCTGCTGCGTGTCGCCACCGTGAACCGATGAGCCTGTGGGTGGGACACTACCCGAGCTGCACTCCGCCGCCGCGGAGGTGACGTCGCTGTCCGAGTCTGGTGCCTGCCGTCTTTGTTCGAGGCTGTACATTGTATGCCTGTTTCTCTCTTGGTTTCTATGGGTGTGTGGGCGCCGCGTTCACGCGCGTCACGCACACACGCTCACGATCCCCTTCCGTTGGCGAGTATATGTGCGTGTGCGTGTGTTGTGAGGGAAGGAGGTAAAGAAACCAAGAGAACGAAGGACAGAGAGGCAACAACTGAAAAAGGGAGGAGGGCACGTGCGCGCAATACACGCACACTCAGAGAGAGAGAGAGGAAGGGACCAGCAGCAAAGCAAAACGAGGGAAGGCAACCAAGTGGAAGATAGAAAACGGAGGAGGGGGAGGGGGAGAACAAACCGAAAAAAAAAAGATATGGTTGAAAACACGGTACCGAAGGCTCTGTCGAACGCGCTCACACGCACGCATGCAAAAGCAGACACGCCACCGACACACACTACACGGGCAAACTAACAGTAACGATGGTAAAAACAACAACAACACAAAACACAAAAAACAAAGCGCACAAACACGTACAGCAGCAATCAAACAAAAAAAAGTTGTGTCGCGTTTCTGGTGTCTGTGCCGCTGGAATATCCTGGGGTGTGTGTGTGTGTGGGGGGGGGGGGGGAGGGGGTCTGTACGTGGTGGGTCTCTGTCCTTCCCCTTTCTCTTATTTTCCGCTTTGTGGGATAGCTAAAATCGCCACCTACATGCGCGAATGCATATATATATATATATACGTGTCTGTGCACACACACACACACACAGAGCGAGAGAGACGTACGCACACTAGGCCACACGCCGCGTGCTGCGGGTATGGAGAAGGAAGTAGGGCGGCAGAGATGAGTGTGTGTGTGTGTGTTTGGGGGGAGGAGGAGAACGGACGGTGGGGTAGAGATCGAAATCGCTTCCGATCTTGCTGCTCTGCCTCACCACCAGCTGGTGGCACGAGAACCCCAGAGCAGCGAACAAAACAGAAAGCCAAGCAATGAAGACGAAGCCGGCGCGCAACACAAAAATAAGCGATGGAGCAGATGTTACGCAGAGGCAACGCGTTTGTGTGCAAACGCACGCACGAAGGGCGGAGCAAGGAGGGGGAGGAGGGGGGAGGAGAGAGGTCGTGGCGCACACGAGAGGAGCCGCCTCACGTCACGTTACGTCACGTCACGTCACTCACACGCGTGTATGTCGCAATCGTGCAAGGTTTCCTACCTCCTACCCGTTCACGGAAATGCTGGCGAGGTGTACGATGTGCAGTGGAGCCGTGGGCTTACAACGGAGAAGATCCGCAGAGACAGACAGACAGACAAACGCGGCTTTCATATGTGGCATGCATAAGTGAGGCAGGGCGTCCATCAAGGATGGTCGGAAAGACAAGCAACGGGGGATGGTGAGGAGAGTGAGTGCGCGGAGGGCACGTCCAAGGGAGATGGAGAGAGCGCACGGACGGCGAAGAGCCATGCTCGTCATACTCACGCACGCCCACATCGGCGTGCCATGGAGAACAGGCGGGAAGGAAAAACTACGAGCGTTTCTCCCACGCGCGAGGGAGGGGGAGGAGGATAAGGAGTGGCGTTGCGCCTCCCTCACCCCCAGAAGTCAAGCACAGCAACAGCAGTAGAAGCAGTCAACATCCACAGAAACACGCAGCATGCCACGTGCCACGTGCGTAGGGGCAACACATGCCCCTGTGTCGGTCTGCGCGTAGCATGTTCAAGGTCGAACATGGGGGGAGGAAGGGATGCGGGGGACAAGGAGTGCCGTGTGCGTATCTGCCGGAGCTCACGCACATCCTCCCCCATCCCCC